>NC_143446.1:20631436-20934947 GCF_987193195.1 Phasianus colchicus | reverse complement strand
TAACCCTAACCCTAACCCTAACCCTAACCCTAACCCTAACCCTAACCCTAACCCTAACCCTAACCCTAACCCTAACCCTAACCCTAACCCTAACCCTAACCCTAACCCTAACCCTAACCCTAACCCTAACCCTAACCCTAACCCTAACCCTAACCCTAACCCTAACCCTAACCCTAACCCTAACCCTAACCCTAACCCTAACCCTAACCCTAACCCTAACCCTAACCCTAACCCTAACCCTAACCCTAACCCTAACCCTAACCCTAACCCTAACCCTAACCCTAACCCTAACCCTAACCCTAACCCTAACCCTAACCCTAACCCTAACCCTAACCCTAACCCTAACCCTAACCCTAACCCTAACCCTAACCCTAACCCTAACCCTAACCCTAACCCTAACCCTAACCCTAACCCTAACCCTAACCCTAACCCTAACCCTAACCCTAACCCTAACCCTAACCCTAACCCTAACCCTAACCCTAACCCTAACCCTAACCCTAACCCTAACCCTAACCCTAACCCTAACCCTAACCCTAACCCTAACCCTAACCCTAACCCTAACCCTAACCCTAACCCTAACCCTAACCCTAACCCTAACCCTAACCCTAACCCTAACCCTAACCCTAACCCTAACCCTAACCCTAACCCTAACCCTAACCCTAACCCTAACCCTAACCCTAACCCTAACCCTAACCCTAACCCTAACCCTAACCCTAACCCTAACCCTAACCCTAACCCTAACCCTAACCCTAACCCTAACCCTAACCCTAACCCTAACCCTAACCCTAACCCTAACCCTAACCCTAACCCTAACCCTAACCCTAACCCTAACCCTAACCCTAACCCTAACCCTAACCCTAACCCTAACCCTAACCCTAACCCTAACCCTAACCCTAACCCTAACCCTAACCCTAACCCTAACCCTAACCCTAACCCTAACCCTAACCCTAACCCTAACCCTAACCCTAACCCTAACCCTAACCCTAACCCTAACCCTAACCCTAACCCTAACCCTAACCCTAACCCTAACCCTAACCCTAACCCTAACCCTAACCCTAACCCTAACCCTAACCCTAACCCTAACCCTAACCCTAACCCTAACCCTAACCCTAACCCTAACCCTAACCCTAACCCTAACCCTAACCCTAACCCTAACCCTAACCCTAACCCTAACCCTAACCCTAACCCTAACCCTAACCCTAACCCTAACCCTAACCCTAACCCTAACCCTAACCCTAACCCTAACCCTAACCCTAACCCTAACCCTAACCCTAACCCTAACCCTAACCCTAACCCTAACCCTAACCCTAACCCTAACCCTAACCCTAACCCTAACCCTAACCCTAACCCTAACCCTAACCCTAACCCTAACCCTAACCCTAACCCTAACCCTAACCCTAACCCTAACCCTAACCCTAACCCTAACCCTAACCCTAACCCTAACCCTAACCCTAACCCTAACCCTAACCCTAACCCTAACCCTAACCCTAACCCTAACCCTAACCCTAACCCTAACCCTAACCCTAACCCTAACCCTAACCCTAACCCTAACCCTAACCCTAACCCTAACCCTAACCCTAACCCTAACCCTAACCCTAACCCTAACCCTAACCCTAACCCTAACCCTAACCCTAACCCTAACCCTAACCCTAACCCTAACCCTAACCCTAACCCTAACCCTAACCCTAACCCTAACCCTAACCCTAACCCTAACCCTAACCCTAACCCTAACCCTAACCCTAACCCTAACCCTAACCCTAACCCTAACCCTAACCCTAACCCTAACCCTAACCCTAACCCTAACCCTAACCCTAACCCTAACCCTAACCCTAACCCTAACCCTAACCCTAACCCTAACCCTAACCCTAACCCTAACCCTAACCCTAACCCTAACCCTAACCCTAACCCTAACCCTAACCCTAACCCTAACCCTAACCCTAACCCTAACCCTAACCCTAACCCTAACCCTAACCCTAACCCTAACCCTAACCCTAACCCTAACCCTAACCCTAACCCTAACCCTAACCCTAACCCTAACCCTAACCCTAACCCTAACCCTAACCCTAACCCTAACCCTAACCCTAACCCTAACCCTAACCCTAACCCTAACCCTAACCCTAACCCTAACCCTAACCCTAACCCTAACCCTAACCCTAACCCTAACCCTAACCCTAACCCTAACCCTAACCCTAACCCTAACCCTAACCCTAACCCTAACCCTAACCCTAACCCTAACCCTAACCCTAACCCTAACCCTAACCCTAACCCTAACCCTAACCCTAACCCTAACCCTAACCCTAACCCTAACCCTAACCCTAACCCTAACCCTAACCCTAACCCTAACCCTAACCCTAACCCTAACCCTAACCCTAACCCTAACCCTAACCCTAACCCTAACCCTAACCCTAACCCTAACCCTAACCCTAACCCTAACCCTAACCCTAACCCTAACCCTAACCCTAACCCTAACCCTAACCCTAACCCTAACCCTAACCCTAACCCTAACCCTAACCCTAACCCTAACCCTAACCCTAACCCTAACCCTAACCCTAACCCTAACCCTAACCCTAACCCTAACCCTAACCCTAACCCTAACCCTAACCCTAACCCTAACCCTAACCCTAACCCTAACCCTAACCCTAACCCTAACCCTAACCCTAACCCTAACCCTAACCCTAACCCTAACCCTAACCCTAACCCTAACCCTAACCCTAACCCTAACCCTAACCCTAACCCTAACCCTAACCCTAACCCTAACCCTAACCCTAACCCTAACCCTAACCCTAACCCTAACCCTAACCCTAACCCTAACCCTAACCCTAACCCTAACCCTAACCCTAACCCTAACCCTAACCCTAACCCTAACCCTAACCCTAACCCTAACCCTAACCCTAACCCTAACCCTAACCCTAACCCTAACCCTAACCCTAACCCTAACCCTAACCCTAACCCTAACCCTAACCCTAACCCTAACCCTAACCCTAACCCTAACCCTAACCCTAACCCTAACCCTAACCCTAACCCTAACCCTAACCCTAACCCTAACCCTAACCCTAACCCTAACCCTAACCCTAACCCTAACCCTAACCCTAACCCTAACCCTAACCCTAACCCTAACCCTAACCCTAACCCTAACCCTAACCCTAACCCTAACCCTAACCCTAACCCTAACCCTAACCCTAACCCTAACCCTAACCCTAACCCTAACCCTAACCCTAACCCTAACCCTAACCCTAACCCTAACCCTAACCCTAACCCTAACCCTAACCCTAACCCTAACCCTAACCCTAACCCTAACCCTAACCCTAACCCTAACCCTAACCCTAACCCTAACCCTAACCCTAACCCTAACCCTAACCCTAACCCTAACCCTAACCCTAACCCTAACCCTAACCCTAACCCTAACCCTAACCCTAACCCTAACCCTAACCCTAACCCTAACCCTAACCCTAACCCTAACCCTAACCCTAACCCTAACCCTAACCCTAACCCTAACCCTAACCCTAACCCTAACCCTAACCCTAACCCTAACCCTAACCCTAACCCTAACCCTAACCCTAACCCTAACCCTAACCCTAACCCTAACCCTAACCCTAACCCTAACCCTAACCCTAACCCTAACCCTAACCCTAACCCTAACCCTAACCCTAACCCTAACCCTAACCCTAACCCTAACCCTAACCCTAACCCTAACCCTAACCCTAACCCTAACCCTAACCCTAACCCTAACCCTAACCCTAACCCTAACCCTAACCCTAACCCTAACCCTAACCCTAACCCTAACCCTAACCCTAACCCTAACCCTAACCCTAACCCTAACCCTAACCCTAACCCTAACCCTAACCCTAACCCTAACCCTAACCCTAACCCTAACCCTAACCCTAACCCTAACCCTAACCCTAACCCTAACCCTAACCCTAACCCTAACCCTAACCCTAACCCTAACCCTAACCCTAACCCTAACCCTAACCCTAACCCTAACCCTAACCCTAACCCTAACCCTAACCCTAACCCTAACCCTAACCCTAACCCTAACCCTAACCCTAACCCTAACCCTAACCCTAACCCTAACCCTAACCCTAACCCTAACCCTAACCCTAACCCTAACCCTAACCCTAACCCTAACCCTAACCCTAACCCTAACCCTAACCCTAACCCTAACCCTAACCCTAACCCTAACCCTAACCCTAACCCTAACCCTAACCCTAACCCTAACCCTAACCCTAACCCTAACCCTAACCCTAACCCTAACCCTAACCCTAACCCTAACCCTAACCCTAACCCTAACCCTAACCCTAACCCTAACCCTAACCCTAACCCTAACCCTAACCCTAACCCTAACCCTAACCCTAACCCTAACCCTAACCCTAACCCTAACCCTAACCCTAACCCTAACCCTAACCCTAACCCTAACCCTAACCCTAACCCTAACCCTAACCCTAACCCTAACCCTAACCCTAACCCTAACCCTAACCCTAACCCTAACCCTAACCCTAACCCTAACCCTAACCCTAACCCTAACCCTAACCCTAACCCTAACCCTAACCCTAACCCTAACCCTAACCCTAACCCTAACCCTAACCCTAACCCTAACCCTAACCCTAACCCTAACCCTAACCCTAACCCTAACCCTAACCCTAACCCTAACCCTAACCCTAACCCTAACCCTAACCCTAACCCTAACCCTAACCCTAACCCTAACCCTAACCCTAACCCTAACCCTAACCCTAACCCTAACCCTAACCCTAACCCTAACCCTAACCCTAACCCTAACCCTAACCCTAACCCTAACCCTAACCCTAACCCTAACCCTAACCCTAACCCTAACCCTAACCCTAACCCTAACCCTAACCCTAACCCTAACCCTAACCCTAACCCTAACCCTAACCCTAACCCTAACCCTAACCCTAACCCTAACCCTAACCCTAACCCTAACCCTAACCCTAACCCTAACCCTAACCCTAACCCTAACCCTAACCCTAACCCTAACCCTAACCCTAACCCTAACCCTAACCCTAACCCTAACCCTAACCCTAACCCTAACCCTAACCCTAACCCTAACCCTAACCCTAACCCTAACCCTAACCCTAACCCTAACCCTAACCCTAACCCTAACCCTAACCCTAACCCTAACCCTAACCCTAACCCTAACCCTAACCCTAACCCTAACCCTAACCCTAACCCTAACCCTAACCCTAACCCTAACCCTAACCCTAACCCTAACCCTAACCCTAACCCTAACCCTAACCCTAACCCTAACCCTAACCCTAACCCTAACCCTAACCCTAACCCTAACCCTAACCCTAACCCTAACCCTAACCCTAACCCTAACCCTAACCCTAACCCTAACCCTAACCCTAACCCTAACCCTAACCCTAACCCTAACCCTAACCCTAACCCTAACCCTAACCCTAACCCTAACCCTAACCCTAACCCTAACCCTAACCCTAACCCTAACCCTAACCCTAACCCTAACCCTAACCCTAACCCTAACCCTAACCCTAACCCTAACCCTAACCCTAACCCTAACCCTAACCCTAACCCTAACCCTAACCCTAACCCTAACCCTAACCCTAACCCTAACCCTAACCCTAACCCTAACCCTAACCCTAACCCTAACCCTAACCCTAACCCTAACCCTAACCCTAACCCTAACCCTAACCCTAACCCTAACCCTAACCCTAACCCTAACCCTAACCCTAACCCTAACCCTAACCCTAACCCTAACCCTAACCCTAACCCTAACCCTAACCCTAACCCTAACCCTAACCCTAACCCTAACCCTAACCCTAACCCTAACCCTAACCCTAACCCTAACCCTAACCCTAACCCTAACCCTAACCCTAACCCTAACCCTAACCCTAACCCTAACCCTAACCCTAACCCTAACCCTAACCCTAACCCTAACCCTAACCCTAACCCTAACCCTAACCCTAACCCTAACCCTAACCCTAACCCTAACCCTAACCCTAACCCTAACCCTAACCCTAACCCTAACCCTAACCCTAACCCTAACCCTAACCCTAACCCTAACCCTAACCCTAACCCTAACCCTAACCCTAACCCTAACCCTAACCCTAACCCTAACCCTAACCCTAACCCTAACCCTAACCCTAACCCTAACCCTAACCCTAACCCTAACCCTAACCCTAACCCTAACCCTAACCCTAACCCTAACCCTAACCCTAACCCTAACCCTAACCCTAACCCTAACCCTAACCCTAACCCTAACCCTAACCCTAACCCTAACCCTAACCCTAACCCTAACCCTAACCCTAACCCTAACCCTAACCCTAACCCTAACCCTAACCCTAACCCTAACCCTAACCCTAACCCTAACCCTAACCCTAACCCTAACCCTAACCCTAACCCTAACCCTAACCCTAACCCTAACCCTAACCCTAACCCTAACCCTAACCCTAACCCTAACCCTAACCCTAACCCTAACCCTAACCCTAACCCTAACCCTAACCCTAACCCTAACCCTAACCCTAACCCTAACCCTAACCCTAACCCTAACCCTAACCCTAACCCTAACCCTAACCCTAACCCTAACCCTAACCCTAACCCTAACCCTAACCCTAACCCTAACCCTAACCCTAACCCTAACCCTAACCCTAACCCTAACCCTAACCCTAACCCTAACCCTAACCCTAACCCTAACCCTAACCCTAACCCTAACCCTAACCCTAACCCTAACCCTAACCCTAACCCTAACCCTAACCCTAACCCTAACCCTAACCCTAACCCTAACCCTAACCCTAACCCTAACCCTAACCCTAACCCTAACCCTAACCCTAACCCTAACCCTAACCCTAACCCTAACCCTAACCCTAACCCTAACCCTAACCCTAACCCTAACCCTAACCCTAACCCTAACCCTAACCCTAACCCTAACCCTAACCCTAACCCTAACCCTAACCCTAACCCTAACCCTAACCCTAACCCTAACCCTAACCCTAACCCTAACCCTAACCCTAACCCTAACCCTAACCCTAACCCTAACCCTAACCCTAACCCTAACCCTAACCCTAACCCTAACCCTAACCCTAACCCTAACCCTAACCCTAACCCTAACCCTAACCCTAACCCTAACCCTAACCCTAACCCTAACCCTAACCCTAACCCTAACCCTAACCCTAACCCTAACCCTAACCCTAACCCTAACCCTAACCCTAACCCTAACCCTAACCCTAACCCTAACCCTAACCCTAACCCTAACCCTAACCCTAACCCTAACCCTAACCCTAACCCTAACCCTAACCCTAACCCTAACCCTAACCCTAACCCTAACCCTAACCCTAACCCTAACCCTAACCCTAACCCTAACCCTAACCCTAACCCTAACCCTAACCCTAACCCTAACCCTAACCCTAACCCTAACCCTAACCCTAACCCTAACCCTAACCCTAACCCTAACCCTAACCCTAACCCTAACCCTAACCCTAACCCTAACCCTAACCCTAACCCTAACCCTAACCCTAACCCTAACCCTAACCCTAACCCTAACCCTAACCCTAACCCTAACCCTAACCCTAACCCTAACCCTAACCCTAACCCTAACCCTAACCCTAACCCTAACCCTAACCCTAACCCTAACCCTAACCCTAACCCTAACCCTAACCCTAACCCTAACCCTAACCCTAACCCTAACCCTAACCCTAACCCTAACCCTAACCCTAACCCTAACCCTAACCCTAACCCTAACCCTAACCCTAACCCTAACCCTAACCCTAACCCTAACCCTAACCCTAACCCTAACCCTAACCCTAACCCTAACCCTAACCCTAACCCTAACCCTAACCCTAACCCTAACCCTAACCCTAACCCTAACCCTAACCCTAACCCTAACCCTAACCCTAACCCTAACCCTAACCCTAACCCTAACCCTAACCCTAACCCTAACCCTAACCCTAACCCTAACCCTAACCCTAACCCTAACCCTAACCCTAACCCTAACCCTAACCCTAACCCTAACCCTAACCCTAACCCTAACCCTAACCCTAACCCTAACCCTAACCCTAACCCTAACCCTAACCCTAACCCTAACCCTAACCCTAACCCTAACCCTAACCCTAACCCTAACCCTAACCCTAACCCTAACCCTAACCCTAACCCTAACCCTAACCCTAACCCTAACCCTAACCCTAACCCTAACCCTAACCCTAACCCTAACCCTAACCCTAACCCTAACCCTAACCCTAACCCTAACCCTAACCCTAACCCTAACCCTAACCCTAACCCTAACCCTAACCCTAACCCTAACCCTAACCCTAACCCTAACCCTAACCCTAACCCTAACCCTAACCCTAACCCTAACCCTAACCCTAACCCTAACCCTAACCCTAACCCTAACCCTAACCCTAACCCTAACCCTAACCCTAACCCTAACCCTAACCCTAACCCTAACCCTAACCCTAACCCTAACCCTAACCCTAACCCTAACCCTAACCCTAACCCTAACCCTAACCCTAACCCTAACCCTAACCCTAACCCTAACCCTAACCCTAACCCTAACCCTAACCCTAACCCTAACCCTAACCCTAACCCTAACCCTAACCCTAACCCTAACCCTAACCCTAACCCTAACCCTAACCCTAACCCTAACCCTAACCCTAACCCTAACCCTAACCCTAACCCTAACCCTAACCCTAACCCTAACCCTAACCCTAACCCTAACCCTAACCCTAACCCTAACCCTAACCCTAACCCTAACCCTAACCCTAACCCTAACCCTAACCCTAACCCTAACCCTAACCCTAACCCTAACCCTAACCCTAACCCTAACCCTAACCCTAACCCTAACCCTAACCCTAACCCTAACCCTAACCCTAACCCTAACCCTAACCCTAACCCTAACCCTAACCCTAACCCTAACCCTAACCCTAACCCTAACCCTAACCCTAACCCTAACCCTAACCCTAACCCTAACCCTAACCCTAACCCTAACCCTAACCCTAACCCTAACCCTAACCCTAACCCTAACCCTAACCCTAACCCTAACCCTAACCCTAACCCTAACCCTAACCCTAACCCTAACCCTAACCCTAACCCTAACCCTAACCCTAACCCTAACCCTAACCCTAACCCTAACCCTAACCCTAACCCTAACCCTAACCCTAACCCTAACCCTAACCCTAACCCTAACCCTAACCCTAACCCTAACCCTAACCCTAACCCTAACCCTAACCCTAACCCTAACCCTAACCCTAACCCTAACCCTAACCCTAACCCTAACCCTAACCCTAACCCTAACCCTAACCCTAACCCTAACCCTAACCCTAACCCTAACCCTAACCCTAACCCTAACCCTAACCCTAACCCTAACCCTAACCCTAACCCTAACCCTAACCCTAACCCTAACCCTAACCCTAACCCTAACCCTAACCCTAACCCTAACCCTAACCCTAACCCTAACCCTAACCCTAACCCTAACCCTAACCCTAACCCTAACCCTAACCCTAACCCTAACCCTAACCCTAACCCTAACCCTAACCCTAACCCTAACCCTAACCCTAACCCTAACCCTAACCCTAACCCTAACCCTAACCCTAACCCTAACCCTAACCCTAACCCTAACCCTAACCCTAACCCTAACCCTAACCCTAACCCTAACCCTAACCCTAACCCTAACCCTAACCCTAACCCTAACCCTAACCCTAACCCTAACCCTAACCCTAACCCTAACCCTAACCCTAACCCTAACCCTAACCCTAACCCTAACCCTAACCCTAACCCTAACCCTAACCCTAACCCTAACCCTAACCCTAACCCTAACCCTAACCCTAACCCTAACCCTAACCCTAACCCTAACCCTAACCCTAACCCTAACCCTAACCCTAACCCTAACCCTAACCCTAACCCTAACCCTAACCCTAACCCTAACCCTAACCCTAACCCTAACCCTAACCCTAACCCTAACCCTAACCCTAACCCTAACCCTAACCCTAACCCTAACCCTAACCCTAACCCTAACCCTAACCCTAACCCTAACCCTAACCCTAACCCTAACCCTAACCCTAACCCTAACCCTAACCCTAACCCTAACCCTAACCCTAACCCTAACCCTAACCCTAACCCTAACCCTAACCCTAACCCTAACCCTAACCCTAACCCTAACCCTAACCCTAACCCTAACCCTAACCCTAACCCTAACCCTAACCCTAACCCTAACCCTAACCCTAACCCTAACCCTAACCCTAACCCTAACCCTAACCCTAACCCTAACCCTAACCCTAACCCTAACCCTAACCCTAACCCTAACCCTAACCCTAACCCTAACCCTAACCCTAACCCTAACCCTAACCCTAACCCTAACCCTAACCCTAACCCTAACCCTAACCCTAACCCTAACCCTAACCCTAACCCTAACCCTAACCCTAACCCTAACCCTAACCCTAACCCTAACCCTAACCCTAACCCTAACCCTAACCCTAACCCTAACCCATGCCACAACAATACTTCTTAAAGGACTATTTTCACACAAGCATATGTACACAAACTATACCTGCAATTATACCTTGGGAAGGAGAACAGGGTTACCCATATTCATTACAATTCCTGAACTTCATTTATGAATGCTCTGCCTATCAACTCTGTATATGGAACAATGCTATTTCTAGGTGCAGCATCCATACAAGGCACAATACAGTTTACAGGCATAGCATTACACAGATTGCATTGTGCCACATATTCAGTTTACAGGTGCAATATACATTTACTCCATTCAGTTTAACACACATGGTTTACATATGTCAGATTAACCAGAGAAAGGTCACAGAGCCTCCATACCCCATTAATGACATTACATTTTCAAAAACATTATATATTCCAATCCACCTCAAAAGCAGTTCATATCTCAGCCCATCCAAAAGGAAATGCAAGTCTCAGACTGGCCGGAAAGGAAGGCAAATGGCCTCCAACAGCCCTTGGCTGTTGCTTACAGGGTTGGGTTAGCCCTGCGGTAGAAACAAACAAAGCAAAGCTAACCCAACCCCGTAAGCAAGGCAAAGCTAAAGCCAATTTGGTTGAGATTAATCAACTGTACATGCTGAAATCAGCACAACTCTCAAAATGGCCACAATGGGGCACGAGTCTCAGACTGGCCGGGAAGGAACGCAAATGGCCTCCAACGGCCCTTGGCTTTGCTTACAGGGTTGGGTTAGCCCTGCGGTAGAAACAAACAAAGCAAAGCTAACCCAACCCCGTAAGCAAGGCAAAGCTAAAGCCAATTTGGTTGAGATTAATCAACTGTACATGCTGAAATCAGCACAACTCTCAAAATGGCCACAATGGGGCACGAGTCTCAGACTGGCCGGGAAGGAACGCAAATGGCCTCCAACGGCCCTTGGCTTTGCTTACAGGGTTGGGTTAGCCCTGCGGTAGAAACAAACAAAGCAAAGCTAACCCAACCCCGTAAGCAAGGCAAAGCTAAAGCCAATTTGGTTGAGATTAATCAACTGTACATGCTGAAATCAGCACAACTCTCAAAATGGCCACAATGGGGCACGAGTCTCAGACTGGCCGGGAAGGAACGCAAATGGCCTCCAACGGCCCTTGGCTGTTGCTTACAGGGTTGGGTTAGCCCTGCGGTAGAAACAAACAAAGCAAAGCTAACCCAACCCCGTAAGCAAGGCAAAGCTAAAGCCAATTTGGTTGAGATTAATCAACTGTACATGCTGAAATCAGCACAACTCTCAAAATGGCCACAATGGGGCACGAGTCTCAGACTGGCCGGGAAGGAACACAAATGGCCTCCAACGGCCCTTGGCTGTTGCTTACAGGGTTGGGTTAGCCCTGCGGTAGAAACAAACAAAGCAAAGCTAACCCAACCCCGTAAGCAAGGCAAAGCTAAAGCCAATTTGGTTGAGATTAATCAACTGTACATACTGAAATCAGCGCACCTCTCAAAATGGCCACAAAGGGGCATGAGTCTTAAACTGGCTGGGAAGGAACACAAAAATCACATGAGAAGGAAGGATTGGTTGGCATGGAAGTAGAAGGGCCCTAAGGAAGGGTGTGGGTGGGTTGGATTTGCTAGGCTGACGCCAATGGGGTGAACTATAATGAGAACAAGTACTGCATTGCACACATTGCCTGCAATGACCTTGGGCGGTGGTAGGGGCTTGTGGCAGAGTGAAAGGAAGACTATGGGAAGGGAAGAGACCAGGAGATATGAGTAACAGCTCAACTGAACTAAGCTGGTGGTGAGTGTGGAAGGCCTGGAAAGAGCATGGCATCCCAGGGGGGAAGTCATCAACTGGAAGTGTCAAAGGCATCTTTGCCTGCAATACAAAGAGACACACTTTAGAAAGAGGAACGCCAAGACACAAACAGCGCTCACCATAAGACCACCCCCCACAAAATGTGCAAGCAAAAGACCACCCCAACAAATGGCTTAAGATTAAGGTTAGGAGTATTTAACAGGAAAGATGTAGGATTATTTTTAGTATTACTAAATACTAAAAGGTTACAGATAAGTTTAGTGCACCATTAGAGGGTAGGTTCAGGGTTAATTTGGACAGCTAGTATAGTTATCTATACAGTCATGGTTACAATTAGCACTACATTTGTTGTTCAGAGCTCATTAAGGTTGGGGTGAAGATATTACAGTTAGGGTTATTAGGATCATGCTCAGAGTGACTGTTAGGGAAAGCCTAGGCAAAGGCAAGAACACTGAAGCAAACACCAAAACAGAGTGCAAAGGTATAGACAGTACCCAAGAGAGGGCAACATCAAAGGCAAGGCTAAGTCATGGAAAACAACAAAGAAGGCCGCGTCAGAGGCCGGGCCCAAAGAGAAGGCCGCGTCAGAGGCCGGGCCCAAAGAGAAGGCCGCGTCAGAGGCCGGGCCCAAAGAGAAGGCCGCGTCAGAGGCCGGGCCCAAAGAGAAGGCCGCGTCAGAGGCCGGGCCCAAAGAGAAGGCCGCGTCAGAGGCCGGGCCCAAAGAGAAGGCCGCGTCAGAGGCCGGGCCCAAAGAGAAGGCCGCGTCAGAGGCCGGGCCCAAAGAGAAGGCCGCGTCAGAGGCCGGGCCCAAAGAGAAGGCCTCAGGGAATGCCAAACCAGCACAAGACTGAAGAGAAGGCCTCAGGGAATGCCAAACCAACACAAGACTGAAGAGAAGGCCTCAGGGAATGCCAAACCAGCACAAGACTGAAGAGAAGGCCTCAGGGAATGCCAAACCAGCACAAGACTGAAGAGACCATTACATAGAACGCCAAAACGGAGGGCAGGGCCCAAGAAAACGCTGCCAGGAACGCCAAAACGGAGGGCAGGGCCCAAGAAAACACTGCATGGAACGCCAAAACGGAGGGCAGGGCCCAAGAAAACGCCGCCAGGAACGCCAAAACGGAGGGCAAGGCCCAAGAAAACGCTGCCAGGAACGCCAAAACGGAGGGCAGGGCCCAAGAAAACGCTGCCAGGAACGCCAAAACGGAGGGCAGGGCCCAAGAAAACGCTACCAGGAACACCAAAATGGAGGGCAGGGCCCAAGAAAACGCCACCACAGACACCAAAACAGAGACCAAAGAGAATGCTGCAGGAAATAATCAGGCAAAGAGGAGAGGCAAGAGGAACGCAGAAGGAAGAGAACGGACAGCCTGTAAGGCACGCTGAAATGCAGAAATGAACTCCAGGTACCCTACCTTGTGTCTTACTAAGTAATGGGTAAACATTGCCCTTACCTCTTGGGCAGATTATTACCATCAGCAAAGTTGGCTTCCGGGACATCACAGGAAATGTAGATTTCTGTTCCTGGCTGTTCTCATGGAGAGCCACAGATTGCTCTGTGCAGTTGTTATGGCACTCTGGAGTGCCACAGCTCCCCGCTGCCACCTGTTGGACACAATACAGTAATTAAGGCACTGCCCCACATATGCGGGGGCTGCACCCTGTGCACACAACTTATTAACAACAACTATTGTTAAACTAACTATGACTTCTTTTCTGCACTACGATTGGGATGAAGGTTAATTTGACAGAAAACAAGGGGTGTTATTTTTATTGCTGCATTTCGGGTTAGAGACATTTTTTACATCAGGCTAAGGGTTAGGATGACAGACACATCGCAGGTAAATGTAATTATCGTTAGAGCTCTCAGTAAGCTAGGGGTTCAGGTCAAGATTACAATTAACACTGCCTCCCAGCCAATCCCAGAGAGCCAAAGGCAAAGGCGTGCCAAACTGCCAGGACAAGCAAAGGGAAATCCAAGGAAGCAAAGGGAAATCCAAGGTAAAGGCAAAGCAAACAGCTGCAGACTTCTTTTCTGCACTACGATTGGGATGAAGGTTAATTTGACAGAAAACAAGGGGTGTTATTTTTATTGCTGCATTTCGGGTTAGAGACATTTTTTTTTACATCAGGCTAAGGGTTAGGTTTACAGATGCATTGCAGGTTAATGTAATTATCATTAGAGTTCCCATTAAGCTAGGGGTTCAGGTCAAGATCAAAATTAACGCTGCCTCCCAGCCAATCCCAGAGAGCCAAAGGCAAAGGCGTGCCAAACTCCCAGGACAAGCAAAGGGAAATCTGAGGTAAAGGCAAAGCAAACAGCAAAGGCTAAGGGAAGGGCAAAAGCAAGGAGAATGCCCAATGAAAGGCTATGGTGAGGGCAAGGGCAAGGAGAGCACAGCAGGGAAGGCCAACGGCAAAGGCCAACAGAACACAGCAAGAAATGCCTAGGTGGGGGCTAAGAGCACACGGCAGGACATGCCAAAACAGGAGGCCGAGAGGACGTGGCAGGGAACGCCAGAACAAGCAGCCAAAGAGAACATGGCAAAGGAAGCCAATGCAGAAGGCCAAGAGAAGGTGGCTAGGTAGGCCAAAACAGGAGGCCAAGGAGAATGCCACAGGGAACGCCAAAACAGAAGGCAAAGGTATAGACAGCACCCAAGGGAAGGCAACATCAAAGACAAGGCAAAGTCATGGAGAACAACAAAGGGAAGGCCTCGCCAGAGGCCGGGCCTCAAGGGACAGCCTCAGGAATGCCAAAATGAAGGACAAGATCAAAGAGAATGCCGCAAGAAACACCAAAACAGCACAAGACTGATGAGACCATTGCACAGAACACCAAAACAGAGGGCAAAAACCAAGATAATGCCACCGGCAATGCCAAAACGGAGGGCAGGGCCCAATAGAACAATGCAGGGAACGCCAAAACGGAGGGCAAGGCTCAAGAGAACAATGCAGGGAACGCCAAAACGGAGGGCAGGGCCCAAGAAAACGCCGCCAGGAACGCCAAAACGGAGGGCAGGGCCCAAGAAAACGCCGCCAGGAACGCCAAAACGGAGGGCAGGGCCCAAGAAAACGCCGCCAGGAACGCCAAAACGGAGGGCAGGGCCCAAGAAAACGCCGCCAGGAACGCCAAAACGGAGGGCAGGGCCCAAGAAAACACCGCCAGGAATGCAAAAACGGAGAGCAGGGCCCAAGAAAACACCGCCAGGAACGCCAAAACAGAGGGCAGGGCCCAAGAAAACAATGGAGGAAATGCCAAAACGGAGGGCAAGGCCCAAGAAAACACCGCCAGGAACGCCAAAACACTGGGCAGGGCCCAAGAAAACACCGCCAGGAACGCCAAAACACTGGGCAGGGCCCAAGAAAACACCGCCAGGAACGCCAAAACACTGGGCAGGGCCCAAGAGAATGCCACCACAGACATCAGAACAGAGACCAAAGAGAATGCTGCAGGAAATAACTAGGCACAGAGGAGAGGCAAGGTGAACGCACAAGGAAGAGAACGGACAGCCTGTAAGGCACGCTGAAATGCAGAAATGAACTCCGGGTACCCTACCTTGTGTCTTACTAAGTAATGGGTAAACATTGCCCTTACCTCTTGGGCAGATTATTACCGTCAGCAAAGTTGGCTTCCAGGGCATCGCAGGAAATGCAGATTTCTGTTCCTGGCTGTTCTCATGAAGAGCCACAGATCACTCTGTGCAGTTTTTACGGCGCTCAGGAGCACCACAGCTCTCCGCTGCCACCTGTTGGACACAATACAGTAATGAAGGCACTATCCCACACATGCGGGGGCTGCACCCTGTGCACACTGCTCTAATGATGTCACAAAGGAGCATTAGGGATAAAATTAATGCTATTTGTTGGCTTGAATTGTTAAACTAACTACAACTTCTTTTCTGCACTACGATTGGGACGAAGGTTAATTTGACAGAAAACAAGGGGTGTTATTTTTATTGCTGCATTTCGGGTTAGAGACATTTTTTTTTACATCAGGCTAAGGGTTAGGTTTACAGATGCATTGCAGGTTAATGTAATTATCATTAGAGTTCCCATTAAGCTAGGGGTTCAGGTCAAGATCAAAATTAACGCTGCCTCCCAGCCAATCCCAGAGAGCCAAAGGCAAAGGCGTGCCAAACTCCCAGGACAAGCAAAGGGAAATCTGAGGTAAAGGCAAAGCAAACAGCTAAGGCTAAGGGAAGGGCAAAAGCAAGGAAAATACCCAGTGAAAAGCTATGGTGAGGGCAAGGAGAGCACAGCAGGGAAGGCCAACGGCAAAGGCCAAGAAAACACAGCAAGAAACACCAAAACAGAAGGCCAAGAGAACATGGCAAGAAATGCCTAGGCAAGAGCTAAGAGAACATGGCAAGAAATGCCAAAACAGGAGGCCGAGAGGACGTGGCAGGGAACGCCAGGACAAGCGGCCAAAGAGAACATGGCAAAGAAAGCCAATACAGAAGGCCAAGAGAAGGTGGCTGGGTAGGCCAAAACAGGAGGCCAAGGAGAATGCCACAGGGAAGGGAACGCCAAACAGGACGCCGAGGAGGACATCACAGGGAACGCCCGGGCAAGGGCTATGAGATGGCAGGAAGTGCCGAGGACAACGGCCAAGAGAACATGGCAAGAAATACCAAAACAGAAGGCTAAGAGAACACAGCAGTAAATGCCTAGGCAAGGGCTAAGAGAACATGGCAGGAAGTGCCAAAACAGGAAGCCAAGAGGATGTGGCAGGGAACTCCAGAACAAGTGGCCAGAGAGAACATGGCAAAGAAAGCCCATGCAGAAGGCCAAGAGAAGGTGGCTGGGTAGGCCAAAACAGGAGGCCAAGGAGAATGCCACAGGGAACGCCAAAACAGGACACCGAGGAGGATGTCACAGGGAACGCCCAGGCAATGGCTATGAGATGGCAGGAAATGCTGAGGACAACGGCCAAGAGAACATGGCAAGAAACACCAAAACCAAACGCTGAAGAGAATGCAGCAAAGAAAGCTAAGTACAATGGCCACGACAATGGGGCACAGAACACCAAAACAGGACAGCAAGAAAATGCAGTAGATAATATCTAGGGTAAAGAGAAGGAGAACACTGCAGTGAAAGGCCAGAGACAAATAGAATGTGGGAAGAAAAGGACAGGCAGCCTTTGGGGTACCCTAAAATGCAATAAAGAGCTCCGGGAGTGCTACATTGTACCACGCTACATAATGGGTAAACATTGGTGTGCATACGCTGCCCTTACCTGCTGGGCAGACAATTACCAGTCAGCAAAGTGGGATTCTGGGGCATCCCAGGAAATCCAGCTTTCTGTTTCTAGCTGTTCTCATGAAGATTCACACATCTCTCCATGCAGACGTTACAGCACCTGGGAGAACCACAGCTCCCAGTAATGCTGCACAGTAACGAAAGCACTACCCTGCATACATCGGGGGGCTGCACTCTGTGCATGATGCTGCTCAACAGCAGCACAGTAGCTGAGAACAACACACAAGAAAAGGCTCAAATACCCAACAACACTTTTGCTTCCATCTCCTCTGATAACTGCTCATTATATACAGCCCTCACCTTTGGCTGTGCAGGTGGGGATTGAGAAAGCAATGCCACCCCCACCAACAACCTCCCTGCCCCACACTGAGAGTCAAGATAAGGTTTGGGATCACCTGAGGAACCTGAACATCCAGGAGTCTATGGGTCCCAATGAAATGCATCCCAGAGTCACGATGGTATTCGCTGATGCAGTCAACAAGCCATTCTCAACGGTATTTGAGAAGTTGTGGCAGTCAGGTGAAATCCCTGGTGAGTAGAAAAAAGGCAACAGCACACCTGTTATTATGGATAAAAAGGATGACTCTGGGAACTATCAACATGTCAGTCTCACCTCTGTGCTGTGAATGATCGCAGAGCAGATCCTCCTGGAAGTGACTCCAAGGCACATGTTCCAGTGCATCACCACCCTGAGTGAAAAACTTTCTCCTAATATCCAACCTAAACCTCTCCTGTCTTAGTTTAAAACTACTCCCCCTTGTCCTATCCTGATCCACCCTCATAAACAGCTGTTTCCCCTCCTGTTTATCCACTCCCTCAAGTACTGGAAGGCCACAATGAGGTCTCTCCAGAGCCTTCTCTTCTCCAGTCTAAACAAGCCCAGTTCCCTCAACCTTTCCTCATAGGAGAGGTGCTCCAGGCCTCTGATCATCTTAGTGCCCTCCTCTGGACCCACTCCGAGAGTTCCAAGTCCTTCCTGTGCTGGGGGCTCCAGGCCTGGACGCAGTTAAGCAGATGGTGCCTCATGAGAGCCGAGTAGAGGGGGAAAAGAAAAAAAAAAAAAAAAAAATCACCTCCCTCTCTCTGCTGGCTGTTCTTCTTTTAATGCAGCCCAGGATATAGTTGTCTTTCCAGGATGCAAGTGCACACTGCTAGCTCATGTCCAGCTTCTTATCCACTGGGATCCACACGTCCTTCTCTTCAGGGCTGCTCTCAAGCGGTTCTTTGCCGAGTTTGTATAAACATCTGGGATTGCCTCTTCATCAGTAACATTGACAGTGGGGGCCAAGTGCACCCTAATGACACCGAGCTGTGGGGTGCAGTGACACACCAGAGGGATGGGACACCATCCAGAGAGACCTCAACACGCTGAGTAGTGGGCACTCAGCAATGTACCTTCCCAGCCCAGAAAGCTAACTGTATGCTGGGTTCCACCCAAAGATGCGTGGTCAGTAGGCAAAGGGAGATGATCCTGCCCCTCTGCCCTATGCTGGTGAGGCCTCACCTGGAGTGCTGTGTCTGGATTTGGATGGCTGCAGTGTAGGATACAGACATAGAGCTGTTCGAGTACATCCAGAGAATAGCCACAAATATGAACCGAGGGATGGAATGCCTTTCCTATGAAGAGAGAAAATTGGGGCTGTTCAGCCTGGAGAAGTGAAGGCTCTGAGGTGACCTGGTAACAGCCTTTCAATACCTAAAGAGAAGAAAGAGAAAAAATTTAGGTTAGATATAAAGAAAATCTTGTGAGGGTGGTGACAGAGTGGAACAGGTTACTCAGACACATGATGGATGCCTTGTCCCTTCCAAGGTGAGGCTGGGCCAGGTTCTGGGCAACCTGATCTAGCTGTATCACAGAGCCTCTCTGGACCAGTCCCAGTATTCAGCAGACCAGGGACCTCACTTCATCACACTGTTGGGAACCAGAGCTGTAGAGCTATTGAATGGGGGACAGGGGATGGAAGGAAGAGGGATGGGGGTTTGGGTGTCATAGAGATTAGGAAACTAATAGGATCTCCAGACAATTAGGATGGAGATATCTGGGGTGATGCTGAGTACAGTGGTCCAAAAGAGGACAATCCTTGGCCTTCTATAAAGATGAAGTAAGATCTGCTGTTCAAACAGAAAGGACTGTAGGATCCCAAGGTGGTCAGTCACAATGTGCTCTGAGAACAATGCCTGGGGATCCATTACCATTGACAAATTTTTAAGGGAGATATGGGAGAGAACCAGACAAAATAGGAACAGAATACCTGTTATCACTAAGCTCGAGTGGTGCAGACCATATTAAGCACAGTGAGGATGAAGCAGATGGCCACTACGTTCTGGGAGTGTTCTTCAGGTCCTGGCCGAAGCACCTCACTCTATCATCAGCCGTGTAGTGCAGCAGGCTGGGAGAATAGACCCCATGGAGAAAGGTGAGCCGCCTGCAACCCATTTGATCCCTAAGTGAGCTTCCCACAGCCATTAGAAACCTGCCTGCATACAAGCTAGTGCACAAACACGGGGCTTGGAATGCTCTGTTACCTGCTCAGTAGATCTCAGAGTGCTTACACCCCTGATGAGACAAACTCCAGCAATCCCTAAACCCCATCAAGCTAAAAAAAAAAATGAGATCAGCTGATTTATTACATGTAAGGGTGCACAGAATGCCTTTAAACAACTTTGTATGCTTGGAAGCAGTGCATAACACTCTTAACTACAGTCATGAAATGGGATGATAGAGGTGTACACAAACCATGTTTGGAGCCCCAGGTTTGAGATCATGCTGTAAGAACCATGAAATGGTGAACACAGGTGGAACCAGAAGATAACAAGCTCAGAAATATTTGCTTAAAAGACCTGGAGAATGAAGAACCTCTTTATGGAAAAGGATGTTAGCTCTGGGCATTCCCACAACACCAATGCTCAGTCAGCTAACCAGCATTATCCTGAGGCTGATTGAAGCATTCCAGAAATGAGGGAGCAATGAAAGAAAGAAACATGTGTCAGTCCTTCAATCACCATATCAGAGAAAGGGAGATAACACCTTCATCTCCATTAGAGAAGAAAAAAGGGCATTGTGATGACAAACATGCAAATACAGTTGCTCTAATCCAGTTTGGGATCCCCCCAAAAAGGTGGAGCTCACAGCCCTGAAATAAAGAAGGAATTACATGCCCCGTTCCAAATACTCACCCCACTCTCCCAGGGAAGCTGCCGCCAGGATGCTGCACCTATGGCTGCCAGGCCTTAAATGTAGTCAGGATACCCCCAGAAGGGGATATCACAGCCCTGAAATAAAAAAAAGAATAAGTTACCCCATTCCAAGGATGAACACTCAGCCCACACTGCCAAGGAAGCAGTCTCCAGGTAGAGATGCTGCCCTTGTGGCTTCCACCCCTTAAAATGTGGTCAGGACACTAGAGGAGAAAAAAAAAAAAAAAAAAAAAAAAAAAAAGAGAGAGAGAGAGAGAGAGAGAGAGAGATATTACAGCCCTGAAATAAAGAAACCACTTACCCCCTTCTCAAGAACCAACACTTGCCCATGCTCCACAGGAGACAGTCTACAGAGATAAACGCTGTCCTTACAGGTGCCAGCACTTAAATGTGGTCAGGATGCCCCCAAAATGGGAAAAAAATCACAGCCCTGAAATAAGAAGGAATCACTCGCCCTTTCTCAAGGACCAGACCTCGCCCCACACTCCCAAAGAGACAGTCGCCAAAGATAGATACCACGTTTAAGGCTGTCAGCCCTTAAGTGGGGGCGAGATCTACCAAAAAAAGGAAAGATTGCAACCCTGAAATAAAGAATCACTCACTCTGTTCTAAGGGTTCACTCCATGCTCTAAAGGAAACATTCACCAGGTACAATAGCTGCTCATCCTGCTGCCAGACCTTAAGTGTGGTCAGGAACCCCCCAGAAAGGGAGATTACAATCCAACAATGAAGAAAGAATCAGTTACCCTATTCCAACAACAATCACCCCACACCACAGAGGAAGCAGTCTCCATGGAGAGATGCTGCCCTTATGGTTTCCACCCCTTGAAAGCGGTCAAGATGCCAAAAAAAGGGAAAGATGGCGGCAACATCAGTAACAAGGCACGGCGGCAACATCAGTAACAAGGCACGGCGGCAACATCAGTAACAAGGCACGGCGGCAACATCAGTAACAAGGCACGGCGGCAACATCAGTAACAAGGCACGGCGGCAACATCAGTAACAAGGCACGGCGGCAACATCAGTAACAAGGCACGGCGGCAACATCAGTAACAAGGCACGGCGGCAACATCAGTAACAAGGCACGGCGGCAACATCAGTAACAAGGCACGGCGGCAACATCAGTAACAAGGCACGGCGGCAACATCAGTAACAAGGCACGGCGGCAACATCAGTAACAAGGCACGGCGGCAACATCAGTAACAAGGCACGGCGGCAACATCAGTAACAAGGCACGGCGGCAACATCAGTAACAAGGCACGGCGGCAACATCAGTAACAAGGCACGGCGGCAACATCAGTAACAAGGCACGGCGGCAACATCAGTAACAAGGCACGGCGGCAACAATCAGTAACAAGGCACGGCGGCAACAATCAGTAACACATGAATCACTCACCACTTTCCAAAGGTCTGCACTCACTCCCAAGGAGACAACCCCCAGGTAGAGATGCTGCCCTTACTGTTCCCAGCCCTTAAATGTGGTCAGGGAGGGGGTGGAGCCAAGGTCAGCCCTATCCGGTCCCATAGGTGAATTGCTTCCACCTGTGCTCACAGGGCTGGCTACACCCTTCACCAGGTGCTCAATCACTGCTTCTGGCTGTGACCTAACTGTTCCCATAAGGTCTGAAGCAAAAAAAAAAAAAAGACTAGTAACAAGCTGGCGATTGGATCTGCCTGTCTGGCAAGGGGAGTTTTATCAGTGGATGAGCAACAATGGCACGCATATTTTGATTCAAGTCTGTCCTCAAAGGCAATTGGTAAAATTGCCTGACTTTCTAAAATTGGTGACTCTGCTGGTGACACTGGGGTGACATTGGGCTAGGATGATGTGGGGGGGTGATGCTGAGGGGTGATGTTGGAATATCATGGGGGGACATCAGGGAGTGATGTTGGAGTGATATTGTTGGGGGGAATGTAGTGGAAACCCTAAGTTGTGGCTTGAAACAATAATTGAGAAAGGACAAACCAGAGGAGCTCAGGTGCACGAAACGCACCTGAGTGATGAAAGGGGTGGATCCTGGCTCCACCCCCTCCCAGGCCTCATTTAAGTGTTGTCAGCAGGAATGAGCAGCTTTTGCTAGAGGTCCCTGCTTGCTTGAGGTCTTCTAAAGTTAAGCAGATTTTGTTCCTTGTTTTTGTGTTTACAGCTGCTGTGTTTAAGCAAGTCCTCACTTATTGCAACCTAGTACTTGCTTTTTTGCTATTGTTGTTGCATTTTCCATCATGTTGCAGCATTACAGGAGATAATTATTGGTGGGGGTGATGTTGGGGTTTTTTTGAGTAGTATTGTTGGAGTGAAGCTGGTAGGTTACATTGCGATGACTAGGATGGTGTTGGAGTTTCACTGGGGGGTGACATAAGGGAGTGATATTGGGGTTACACTGTTGGGGTGACACTGGTGGGGGCACACTGGTGTGACACTGGGGTGAAACTGGGTTGAGGTTGTGCAGTGATGCTGTAGGGTGATGTTAGAGTATCTCTGGGGGATAAGATGAAGGAGTGACGTTGTTGGGGGGGGGGTGACATTATTGAGGTGATGCTGGGAGGGAAGTGAGGGAGGAATCAGGAAATGACGTTGGGGTGATGTTGTTGGGGTGACAAGGGAGAGACGTTGGGTGGTGATGTTGGGGTATCACTTGGGGTAACATCAAGGAGTGACATTGCTGGGGTGACATTACTAGGAAGGATATTGGGCTATCCCTACCCTAGAGGGGTTTCAACAGGGAGTGACGCTGCGGTGATGTTTGGAAGTGATACTGGGGAGTGCTGGTGGGGTGTGGCTGGGATTGACATCAGGAAGTGAAGCTGGGGGGGTGACACTGGAGTGAAATTGGGATGATACAGGGATGATATTAGGGGGTGACACTGGGGGTGATGTTGGGGTATCACTGGAGGAAGTGATGTTGGGTTGATGTCGGGGAATGAAGTTGTGGGTTGATGTTGGGGTATTACTACGGTTTAACATCAAGGAGTGATGTTTTGGGGGGATGTGGGGGTGACGCTGGGGTGATGTTAAGAGTGACGTTGGGGGAGACATTACTGGGGTGAAATTGTTGGGGTGACACTGGGTTTATTTTGGGGAATGACATTGAGAGGTAATGAGTATGACTGGAGGTGACATCAGGGGGTGATACTGGGGGAACGTTGTTGGGGTGATACAAGGAATGACACTGGGGTGGCACTGCTGTGACAGTGGGGTGATATTAGGGAGTAATGTTGGGGGGATGAGGTTGGGTTATTGCTGGGGGAGGGTTCAACAGGGGGGTGACACTGGGGTGATGTTGTAGTATTACTGGGGGCTGACATTGGGGATACTGGAGAATGATTCTGGTGTGTCATTCTAGTGACAAGAGTGATGTTGGGGCTTTTCTGGAGGGAGTGACATCAGGGAGTGAGTGCTGGGTGGTGATGTTGTTGGGGTGTTATGTTGGGGATCTAAAGGCCCCTGACTGAAGAATGATCCTGGAATTGAATAAGGTATTTTGGCAGTTTTAAGGGAGTTGATATTTGTGGCTGTGGCTGCAAATGTTTTGTGGAGAGAACTATCCTTGGTATTTGGTCTTGTTCTTGCAAAGACTTGTTTTGCAAGTTGATGTTCCACTTGGGCTCTGTATCACACGCTGGCCGCATGGGTACAGCATGCAAGCGGAACAAACCCTACAGACCCTGGGGAGAATGAAAGCAGGAGAAAGCACGGAAGTGCACTTTGAAGTGGGGGATGCCGTGCTGGTGCTGCCAATCGAATCTACTGCTGGCATGTTCCTTCTCTCTCCTCTTCGGTGACTTGCCATCTCTCAAGGGTCAGATAGTAATAGCACACCTGCTTAGGGAGATTCTGCTTCCCACTTAATGGAATTATCTAACATTTCAGAGAGCAACACTGGAGGAAGTGACACTGCGGTTGTGGTGGAGTGATGTTGGGATATCAATAGGGTTGACATCAGCAAGTAGCACTGGGGTGACATCATTGGGGGTGATGTTGGAGTACCACTGGGATTTAACATGAATGACTGATGGTGGGGTGAGAGCGTTGGGGTGACACTGGGGGATGACAATGTTGGAGTGATACTGAGGGTTGATAGTGTGGTGATGTTGGGGGGTGACATTGTTGGGTTGATGCTGGTGGGTGATTTTGGGATGACAGGGGGGTGATATTAAGGAATTACGCTGGGGGAGTGATGCTGGAGCATCCTTGGGGGGTGACATTGGGGTGTTGGGGCTGATGTTTGGGGTCAAATAGGCAGGGTTTGGGAGTAGAGTTTGGGGGAAAATAGTAAGGATTTGGGGCTGATACTTGGGATGAAATAATGAGGTTTTGGGAGCTCAATTTGGGGTGAATTAGCAAGGACTTGAACCTGGAGTTTGGCGTGAAATACTGATGGTTTGGGGCTGGAGTATGAGGTGAAATGGGCTTTGGAGCCTATTCGGATGGCAGTTTTCAATGTAAAAAACATGTTCTTTACAGTTTCCTTGCAGGAAGAGGATAAAGAAACTCTGCTTTCACGCAGGAGGGGATACAATATACCTTCAGCAGACTCCCACTATTGCTCCAGCCACCTCACTGAACTTTGACAGAAAGTTTCACTGCCTTAGAATGTGAAATTGTATCCATGTGTAGATATTTTAATTGCAGGCACATACCCTGGAAAGGTGGGGGAAGTGGCCAGCAGCACTAGATGACTCAGAAATTGAGATTCCACCTGCAAACTGTCAGGGACTAAGTAAAGAAGTAAAATTTTAAGGCAGCAAAGACCAGCAAAATTGTGCAGACTTGACTGAACCAAAGTGAAGATATGTGAACTAGTGTGAACAGAAGTGAAGCCGTGCAAAATTTTACAAAACCATGTGAACTTCATGGAACCTCAGTGAAGACCAGTGATCCTGTAAAGTCTTCAGTGAACCAGGGCGGACTTCTGCAAAGCCCAGTGAAGACCCACAAACCTGTACAAAGATACCATGAATTTGCACAGACAATACAAGTTAACCAAGTGAAAACCCACAAAATTGGGCATCCTTCGGTTTATTTGGGTTTGGAATTCTGGCAATGCAACCCAACTGGATAAGTCCCTTGTAGACTGGTAGTATTTTCTTCACAAATAATGAAATCTGAATCAGTAGGACATTGTTCATGCCCTATTACCTGACTCTTACCTTCTCCTCCCCTGGTTTCTCATTGCCTGAGTACTTCAGGTTCACAAAAGACGAAAATTAAGAAAAAAAGAAAGAAAAGAAAATAAGGGGAAAAGAAAAAGAAAAAAGGGAAAAGGAAAGAGTAAAAAAAAGATGTAGAAAAAGAAATAGAAAAAGAATAATAAGAGGAAATAGAAAAGGAAATAATTAGAATTATAAAAAGAAAAATTATTAGAAAAAAAAAGAATTAGAACAGGAATAGGAAAAAGACAAAATAATTGGAATTAGGAAAATAAATAGAAAACGAATTGGAAATAAACTAGAAGAAGAATTGGGAAAGGCTGTGGAAAAAACTGGAATTAGGAAAAAAAGAACTGAAATTAGAATTACAAAAAGATAAAGGAAAAGAAAACTAATTAAGGAAAACAATTAAGAATTAGAAAAAGATAAAGAGTAAAAGAATGAAAAAGAATTAGAAAGAGTAAGAAATAGAAAAGAAACAAGAAAAAGGAAAAGAGAATTCTAATTATAAAAATTATTAGAATTAGAAACAGAAAAAGAAAATAATTAGAATTAGAAAATGAAAGAGAAAAATAATTAGAAAAAGAAAAATGAAGAATTAGGATTAGAATTGGAAAAAGAAAAAAATGGAAAAAGAATTGGGAAATGAGAAAAAAATTAAAAAATATATTAGAAAAAGAATTGGAAAAAGAACTAGAATTAGAAAATGAAAAAAGAGTGAAAAAATAAAAAAACCATTGGAAAACGAGTGAGAAAAAGTCTAGAAAAAGATAAAAATAGAACTATGAAAAATAAAAGAATTAAAAAAAGAAAAGAATTAGAAAAAATAGAATTAGAGAGAAAAACAAGAATATGGAAAAGAAAATGAAAAGAAAAGGAATTGGACAAAAAAGAACAGAGAAAATAAATGGAAAATAAAATAGATGAAGAATTGGAAACAGAACTGGAAATGGAATCAAAACTGAAAAAAGAATTGGAAAATGAAAAAGAAGAGAAAGGAAACAAAAGCACTAGAGCAAGAGAAAGAATATGAAAAGGAATTAGAAAAAGAAAAACCAATGGATAAAGAAAAAGAATTAGAATGATAATTGGAAAAGGAAAAAGAACTGCAAAAACTGAAAATGCAAAAAGAAAAACCTGGAAACAAAAATAATTAGAAAAAGATTGAGAAAAATAAAATGAATTAGAAAAAGGAAAAATATAAAGAAAAAAAAAAGAAAAATATCAAGAATTACAATGAGAAGTAGAAAAAGATTTAGAATCAGAAAAAGAAAAGAAACTGATTCAGGAAAAGGACAGAAAAAATCGAAAACAAATTTAAAAAAAGAATCAGAAAAGAATTAGAAAATGTAAAAGAAAAAAACTGAAATAGAGAAAATGAAAAGGATGTGGATTGGGGAAAAGATTTGGAATGGGGAAAAGAAAAAGAACTACAATTAGAAAAAGAGTTGGAGTTAGAAAAAAATGAAATAGAAAAAAGAAAAAAAAGAGTTGGAAAAAGAATTAGAGAAAGAAAAAAACAAGGAGTAGAATAAGAATTAGAAAAAGAATTTGAGAAGTCATTAGAAAAGGAAAAAAGAAAATGAAACAAGTATTAGAAAAAAACAAAGTATTATAAAAAGAAAACGAAGAATTAAAGTTAGAATGAGAAGTGGTAAAAGGAAACGAAAAGGAATTGGAAAAAGAAAAACAATGAAAAAAAGGAAATTTAGAAAAAAACCTAGACAAATAATTAGAATTAGACAAAGAAATAGGAAAAAAATGGAAAATTATCCAGAAAAAGAGAACGCAAGAACTACAATTAGAAAAAGAACTGGGATTCAAAAAAGAAAAAAAAGGAAATAGAAAAAGGAAAAAGACTTGCAACAGGAAAAAGAAATAGGAAAAGAATTAGAAAAAAAAAATAGAAAAACAAAATAGATTAGAAACAGGAAAGAAAAAAACAGATTTAGAAAGAGAAAAAGAGAGATTTAGAAAAAGGAATGGAAAAATAATTGGTAAAGGAAAAAGAAATGGAATGAGAATTGGAATGGGAATTGTAATATGATGAAGAAAAAAATATGGAAAGGAATATGACAAAGAAAAGGAACATAATGAAGAAAAAGAAAGAAAATTGGAAACGGAAACAGAATTGGAAACAGAATTAGCAAAAGAAAGAATTAGAGGAATAGAAAAAGAATTCAAAACAAAAAAGAATTGGAAAAAGACTTGAGAAAATAAATTAGAAAGAAAAATAAAAGGAAGTAGAAAAGGATATAAAAGAATTAGAAAATGAAAAGGAGAAAAAAGAAAAAGGTAAAAAGGAAAAGAAAGGGAAAAAACAAATTAGAAAATTATTCAGAAACAGCAATGAAAAAAATACAAGGAACTGGAAAAGGAATCAGAGAAAAGGAAAGCATTACAATTAGAAAGCGAATTAGAAAATGAAAATAAATTAGAAAAAGGGGGGGAAATAAAAAAAAAAAACCGAAAGAGAACTGGAAAAGAAGAAGTTAACTCTAGAAACCCCAAGTCATACATGGCCCTCACTGGAAGCCTGTTTTGGAGCCTACCTCTTCTTTTTGCATCTCACTTGGTCAAAGCAAAGCAGTCAGCATTTGGGTCGCTGTAGCTCCAATGAGGCACAGATTGACAACATGAAACACTAGAAAAGAGAAACAAGAAACACTGCATAACGGCAAGAAATGATATTGAACCCAAAAAGAAAAGAACAAACCCATGTTTGGAAGGAGTGACAGAAGCTGCAGACATCCCATTGGTAATTGGGAGCCTAAGCCAGCTACTGTGGACGTGATGAGTGTTGGTCAAGCTAGAGTTGAACTCCATCAGGGTACGTTTGGACTTTGTGAGCCCTAGAAGACAAGGAGAGAGAAGGAACCAGGCGGCGGATGTGAGAGGCAGTGCCAGTGGAGCATCCCTTCAAGTGACACTTCTCCTGTCTCACCCAGGACAGCTTCTCTCCTGTTTTTTTTTCTTCTCAGGGTCTGCATGCTTTGTTTTGTTGGCACACCGCATCTGCCTGGCCAGAGAGAGATATGGAGACCAAGTGGAACACTTGCTTGTAAGTATATGGTGGGGAAGATGGTGTAAAATAAGAACTGTATTCTGTACCTACTAAATGTCATACACAAAGCCAACATAATACAGCATTCTCAACAGAGGAGCTTTTATTTGAAACAATGGACTGGAAACAGCTGTGGCACAAGGTGCTTTCAGTTGTCACACAACACAGTCTGCCTGAGGGCAATTCCTGCCATACACTGTAACCTTGTGAGACACTTCTGTTTCTATCAGTTTTCTGGCAGGATGCTCAGTGTGCTGCCTGCCGATGACTTTTGGCCAGAGTAATCATCCCAATAATCAGCTCTTTGAGTAAGGGACCACAGGGCACAGTAGTTGCCAGTGGTGGTCCCCAGTAACCCTCTGATTCCTTTTCAATCAACAGGATCTGATCTCCCACTGTTAGTGGCACTTTCCACACATACTGATTTCCTAGGTGTGTAACCAAAATCCTTCCTTTATTTGGCTAGTTCTGTAGCAGAATAGGGAGACCTTCTCTATACAAACATCAGAATACCCACTTTCAGTCTCTTCATACGCATGCCCAGTTTCTATCGGAAGGCAGAGAAGGATCACCAGGTTTTCTGATTTGTCTTTGTAATCAATTCCTGCAAGGACTGAATAATTTGGGTTTCTGCCGTGTGCTGTTCATTGTGGATCTCTACGGCAGCAGTAAGAGCAGCTCCTGGAACTGCACAAGTGATTGATTTTCCCTTTTCCTCCACCATACGAGTTTGCTTGTGGAGGGAATCTATATGATCCACAACTCCCTCTAAGTTGGGCCAATTATTCTGTGCCCAATTCATCTCCATGGGGGAGAATTTGGCACCATGCTTTTCTAAGAGGTCAAGGAGCGGATTCCTGCCCTCATTCCTTTTTTTTCTTAATTTCCTTTTTTTTTTTAAATGATCATGACTCAAAATGAGGAGCAATCTCCTTGGGGGGGCAAACACATACTTTCAAAGTCTCAACAATTTACTCCTTACACCCCCAAAGTGTACACACATACTCTCTTCTACCCATAGGACACTTGCTGCTACCACCTGGACACATTCAGGCCAACCTCGAGATACAGGGTCTAGTGCTTTGGACAAATATGCAATAGGCTTTCTCTAAGATATTTATAAGCATAGTTGGAAATAGCCAAATAATTTTCCAGGACAGTATCTCTGATCTTTATATCTATCCTTATTTGTAATGGTGGGCCTCCTGCAAGCAGGAGTGGACACAGGAAACGGCATGATATCTTTTATCCCCTACTGCCCTTATCTCTTTCTCCCCGGCTCCTCACTGGCTGAGTACTGCAGGTTCACACTCTTTCGCAACGCTTCACTAATCGTACCAATACCAAGTAAACACAAATCCTTACCACCCAACCACAAATATCTTAATTGGTCGACTGCCTTCTAACAACTGCTTTCTTAACAAACATCTGGTCGTAACTTTTGGATGTCTGCTTTACAACATAGACATAACCTCTTAACTGCTTCATTACCCCCCAGCATTTGTGCCCTTTGCACTGGGTCATTGTTCAGGTCATCCGTCTGTCCTTGCTTAGAGATAAGCTTGGAAGGAGGACAGAGGGCAGTATCTTGGAGCCTGCCTACGGCATCCTAACGTTCCCACAGAGTGGGACAGTTCTGCTTTGTGTAAAGGCCCCGACTCCTTGAGAGTTTGTTCAATGGACTTCACTTCTGCTGGCCTAATGAACAACCTTACAGTACGTTTCCCAGATCAGAATACTATACCCACATTGTTTAGAACATTTAAAGTCTGTTGCAGCTTTGGGAGAAAGAATTGGTCACGTAATTCGGTAACTATGTCTCTAAAATATGTTACCTATATGCATATGGTAATCTTCCTGTCCACGTCAGCTATTTCTAAGGATATGTGACAGCTTCATTCTTTAGATCAATTGCCCTTTTTCAATGTTCAGTGCAGAAACAACACTTTCACTTTCCACAGTATACGGTATTCTTACTTTGCACATCAGCTATTTCTAAGGACGTGCTACAGCTCACTTCTTTAGATCAACTGCCCCTTTCAATATCCAATGCAGAAACACCACTTTCACTTTCCACAGCATTTACCAGAACCACAGAACGGCAGGGGGGCTGAAAAGGACCACAACGATCATCCAGCTCCCCAGAACCCCCACACCCCCTCGCAGCCGCCTACAGCCTCAGATCTCGCTAGATCCCCCCCGTCGCCTCCCTGCAGCTTCCTGGAGCCCCGCACGGCCCCTCTCCCCGTCCCGGGACCGTTCTCCCGCACACCTCCGGCACAGCTGTCCTCAGCACTCGCTCCCGTCGCGCCGCGGCTTCCCTCTCGGTGCTGCCCGGACAGCTCCGGCTGCCGCCGCGCTGTCCTGCGGGGCGGCCCAGGCGGCAGGAGCGGCGCTCTGCGAGGAGAGCCGCGCCTCCGACAGCCGGCTCCCAACGCTCGCTCCCGCGCACGGCGGCTCGGCCAACGGCAGCCGGCAGAGCTACCGCGGACCAAGGAGACCCCGGGGGCGGGGCGGCGCCGCCGCTGCCCAATCAGAGGCAGGGGGCGGGGCAAGGGAGATGCTGCTCAAGGTGAGCTCCTCCTGCCGCAGCGTGATGAGGACAGGTCTGCACGGCCAGCTCGTATGTCGGGAGCCAGGAATGGACACGGCAGGAGGAGAGAGGCGTTAGGGAGCAGCCGAGGCTTCGAAATGCATCAAAAAGCCCTGAAAAGCATCACAAAGCCACAGCCAGGAAGCTCGGGATTATCATGAGCAGCATCCAGGATGCTAAACATCATTTGCTACCATACCAGATGGTAGCTGAGCTCTCGCTGCAGACATCCCAAAGCCAGACAGAATGGGAACAAACCCAGAGCTCTGCTGCGCGCACCCCACAGCCATCGCGTTGCAAGCTGGAGCGCCTTGCTCTTCGTTGCATTCGTCCCAGTCTCTGTGAATGAAGACTCGGAAGGCAGTCAAGGCGTTGATTGAGCACGAGCGTGCTTTTATTATTATGTAAAAGACAGGAGGGCGTGAGAGGTCCAGGGTAAAGATGGGACTCATCCTCTCTTGTCACGGAGAGAGTGGCTCAGAGCTCTCAGTGCTGCTGCCCGGTGCCTGGGGCTGGAGGCCTGATTCTAAGTCCCCCTCCAAGAGGCTCGGCTTCTCCTCAGCGACGCTGACCTGCTCCTGCGTGGAGGTGCTGCTGTCGGGGCACTCGGACTGTGCTTGGGCTGGGCTGCACTGCAAAGGCACTGGGTCACAGTCCAGGCTGGTGACTGTGGTGTCCAGCAGGCTCAGGTCAGCATCTTCAGCACAGCCGGGAGAAATGAGGGCGTGAACTTGGATGAGCTCCTTCTCTCCATCGCTGTTATGTGGAAGGCTGTCATCTGAACCACAGTGACTCGTGCTTCCTAAGAGCCCTCCATCGATGGAAGCACACAGCGCACCATCGCTACTTGCCCCGGCTCTTCTGGGTAGACAAGGGCTCGATTCACCTAGGAAGGATACACAGGGGTTAGTGTCAAACTTTCACAAGCTGAATTATGAAAGTGGCTCTTGATCAGGGGTGATCTGAAGATGCTAGGTATAGGTTGGAACGCTAGAAGGAGATACAAGTCCACTTGTATTGCATGAATTCTATGTCGCTGAAAAGCAAGGCTTTGAAAGCTGGATTCGCACCCTTACCTGCCAGCACCACGACTTCTGTCTCTGAGGGCTCCCTGGGACTGCGCTGCAGTCGGCGTTTGGCCACAGAGGATGGTTTCCGCAGGCTGAAGCAGGAACGCCAACTGCCAGCTGGTGATTCCTTCATCTTGCTGGGTGGACGTTGTCTGGAGAGAGAAAACAGTGACTGGTGTGAGTCGTGCGTGGTGCGGGGTGAGGGAAGAGCTGCACTGAGCTCTTGCCAACAGTTGCTTGTTCCTGGCACCGCCTGGTTTCTGCTGAAGCACAGCTTAGAAACTCGCTCTCTTTCAAGCAGTTGAGGACGGTTCCACTCCTATAGCTCAGCCCTGAAGTTTTGCTGGCTAAATTCCCCTAAACTGTGTCAAGCAAGATGCAGAGCACGTGAGCAAAGGCTCCGCGGCTGTACAGGACAGCATCTAAGGGATGGCTCTTCTGGAGCCAGCAGGCGTAACTGCTTTCTGAGGAACCGTGCAGCCATAAAGGAAATTCAAAAGCACCTCTGACTCTGACATCAACACCTCGTCGGCCCCATCTCACCGCCAAGTTTAGTTTCTAGTGCCAGCAGGTCTGACCAACAGCTCTGCTTAGAGGAGAACCGGAACTGGTTTCAGGCATGTGGCCCCGACAGCTGGAAAACCCCAACGTTTCAAGGTAGAGCCAGCTCAGGCCAGGGTAGACGTCAGCATGGCTTTATACATCTCGTGACTGCGTGCCCAGCAAGGAAGGAATGGCAGCCTCGTGTGGCTAAACCGAATATGTTAGTTGAATCTCAGAGTCCAAAGGGAGCAGAGATTCACTGCAACAATTCACTTCAGGCACCGTTACTTTAATTTAGCTTCCACATGTTTTGGCACAAGAAACAATGGGGGAAAAAAAAAAAACAACAACACAACCCACCCAAACAATGATGATGGTTGCTGGAAAACAAAGTCCTCTTTACCTTTCAGATGGAAAGTTGATAATTGTGTGGAATTTCCCCTGTACAGCTGTGGGGCCTTCTTCCACTTCTATGTCCCTGCTCTGTGTCACAACGGAAGAGCTGCTGTGGCCTCGCCTATGAGCCTGTGCCTCCTCCAGGGTGAGCAGCTTTGTGGCAGGAGAAGACACCCACGCAGACTTGGGCCCTGAGAGAGAACCGTGCCCTGTAAGGGAAAGCCACAGGTAAGAGCGAGGATCACAAAGCAGCACCACAGCCATCACAGTTCTGGGGGAGATGCTATAGTTTTCTCAGACCTGCTTATCTGAGCCACTAGAAGAAGAGGAGGTCAGAATAAGCAGGTGGTCAGAGGTATGTTTAAGGCAGAGGACAGAGTCATAATTAACAAGAGCAGCTCACTGTATCGAAACGGGCAAAGAAAAACCCTAGAAAGCGGGGGCAGGGCACTCAGAAAGCTTCACTGCCACACTTTCATCAAGCTTCACTTGCATGCAAAACATCGTAACGACAGTGACGGTTTTTTTCTCATTGTATAGTTTGGACTTGGACATTCTCAGCATCCAGCAACAGGATTCTAATCTAGGCCCAGATTCTAATCTAAGCCCAGAAGTCTGCTGTCCCCTCGATAGAAAAAGTGTATTTCAAAGATCTTGGAGAAGGCCTGGATTTGATCAAGGTGTCTGATCAAGATAAAGCTCATGGAGGAAGACACTCACCTGCTCCATCTGCCATGTCTGATCTGGATTTGGAGCAGAAGAGGACGTCTGCGTGGTTGATGATGAATTCCACCACAGCCGACTGCGTCTGCAGTTCCATGCAGGCGGCTCTTCCGCTGGCGCAGGCAGACTCGTTCTGCTGTGATCTGTAGAAAAGGCAGATTTTAGCATTCATTTATCCAAGATCCAAGTTTCCCCAAGTCTGGATTGTTGCAGCCAAAAGCTGTCAAATTGGGCTCCGGAGGCTTCCGCGGTGATGCCGCTGAAGAAATTCTCCTGGCTGATCAAGGACACGCCAGTCCCATCTAAACAAGAGGGCAGAAATTGTCATCTAGAAATTTTGCCCGTGCGGTTGGAGAACAGCCCAGGCTCTTGCTCTGCCGTCAGCCACTTACTACACAGTGTACAGGAGAAGAGCACATTCGATGGAGAAAAAGGTAGATTGCATTTTTTTCTGGAGAACAGATCCAAGCAGTGTGTTGAAATGGAGAAAGAAGTTTACCTTAAGAGGTTTGGAGCCCACACAATCGCTAAGTTCTTAGCGTGCATGTTTGTCACGGAACAGTTCCCAGCTAGACGAGCCAAGTGTCTCATCAGGTACTCCAGTGTCCTGGAAAATAAGAGAGGCAAATGTTCAGCACCAATGAGCACGCCGTGCTGCAGTTCACAGAGCAAGCCTCAATGCATGTTATTGCTACTGTCACTGAAGATGAAGTAGATCCAACTTGACTAAGTGCCGCGCTGCGGCACCAAGCCCCAGCACAGCACAGCCGCAGCCACCAGCTGCACCAACTGTGCCCCCGTGCCCAGGAACCGACCCAATAAATTAACCCCGTGTAGCCTTAAACTGCTTCAACATACGCAGGCATCATGTTGCCAGCATGAGACAAGCCTGGAATCACACCACTGCCCTCTGAAGTGCAGCACAGCTGAGCTCAACAAACTGAAAGCAGCACTGACCTGTAGTGAGGAGCGGGCAGCTGCTGGATGACGTCCTGCATTCTGACCAGCTGCTCCTCATCTGTAGCGGCACCAACAGCCTCCTGGAATAGTACAGAAAGGCACTGAGACACAAATCAGGCTAGATACCTGCCACAGGGTCGGGAACTATGGGGACAGCGTGCAGTTGGTCTGCGCCGAGACAGATTTTACGCCTTCCAGGAGGCATCTGGGGAACATAGCGGCACGCAGCTGGTGCCATCAAGGCCAAGGAGTCCAAGCAGTGGGCCGGTTTACAGCCTGATTGTGCAGCTCAGCTTCTCAAGCTTCAAGTGCACTTTGCTATTAATCCCATTCCCATTCTATAAATACTTGGGGAATAGAAAAACAAAACAAAAGAAAAAACAAAAAACATGAATTCTCGCAAGCTTTGCGAATGTGGAAATAACCGCCTCCTGGGACCACCAAAAATGGCATCCGTATGATGCATGATGTGGCAAAGACATACGAGTAAACCCCACGGGGCTAACAGAAAAAGGGCCTCAGAGCTGGGGCACTGCTGCAGCCATCTCCCAAGAGGCCCAGGGAAGAGGTAAAGGAAAGACGTTGCCTTGTGCTTACCGAGAACTTGTCATACAGCTGGTTGGTCAGCAGAGGGTTCGGGAGCTCCCTGAAGTACATTTTGCAGACGGAGCTCACGCTGTGAGTGTCACGGACAGTTAGCTCAGGAATCTGCTCAGACTCAAATTCTTGGCTGGAGAGAAGGACACAAAAACGGGCGGGGGGGTTGGGAAAGAGGAAGACAAGTCAAAAGCCACACCAAATATAATCAAGCATTGGAAGGGCTTCCCGATTAACAGGAGAAAATGAACACTCAGTCACCAGCACCACATGAGCCATGCTGGATGAGATGTTTCCAAAAGGAGACCTTTTCGTTTTGCTAAGGCATTTCCTGTGACTCTGACAACTGGCTGCCTAGCCTACAATCCTAAGCAAGGAGCCCGGAGCAGCAAGGAGGAGTGTGGGCTGCTCCAAAGGGCTCTGCAAACAGGAGGAAACGGGAATGAGAGCTGGCAGCGGTGACACCGCAGTCCCCCACAGCCTTCCAGTGCTCTGAAGGACAGAAGGAGAACTTCCTGCTCCAGCAAGTCTGCTGAACGCCCTGTATTCCTATCAAACAGCGACAAGCCTGGCGCACCACCGCTGAGCGCACGCTGCCTGCACAGAGCTGCCCCACGGCGCAGGCCTCTGAGCACCCGCAACAGGGCACGCGCCCCTACTGACCGCTGTGTCAGTCGCAGCACTCTTACCGCAGTCTCTGGATGTTGGACGCAACGCCGGACAGCCGGTATATCCCCTGCACCACGCCGTGCTGCTCAATGAACTCGGCGCAGCTCTGGAGGACCTGGGGGACTAAAGAACACGTGGCCAGCGGTTACTTGAGCTCCTCATTCAAGTCCTGGTTCAGGCTGTGCTCCTGTCAAATCTCATCCACTAAGCCCAGCCAGGCTACTGCTTAGTTCTTCCTTACAGAAGAAAGCTGTCCAAGACGAGGAAACTGGACAGACATGTGTTCCTTGCCTTCAAGAAGTGTAAGGACCTAGGAATCAGCCTAGAGAAAGTAATTCTGGGGAAGCCGGAGACACTGCAAGTCCCACCACAGCTCCATGGGAATGAAAGGAGGTGGGAAATCTCATGTCCAGGAGAGCTGGGAAACTGATGCAGGACACTCTCCTTGGCCAAAAGGCTTCCCTTCTTTTCAGGCTAGCGTGGGATTGGCTTACAGGCTTTGGTTTAAGCAAATACAAACGTGCTTGTTTATCTTTCAGCCATCAACTTCCATTACACGTTTCTCCATCGGTACCAACCTGCCCCTTTGCTAGATATGACCTCCCTTTCATCTTTAGATGCCCAACAGAGGAAGATCTCAGGAATGGGCTGTCCCTTACCATCGCGACCAGAGTGGAGAAGATGCTCTCCCAGGTCACAGCCAAACACCTTTTTCTTCTCCACCTCCCGCTCTTTCGGTTTCTTTGGGCGGGCCTTCACCAAGGAACGAAGGAAGGTGACGAGCTTGCCACATTTCTTTGGCACTGCACAACAGGAAGAAACCAGTTCATTTCAGGTTTGGCTCAGTTGGACAAGGCCGAGCATAACACATTCTACAGAGCACGTCAAAACGGGAAGAACGTTACCAAGTACATACAAAAACGGATTTTCTCCCATCCCTGCAGGAGGAGCCAAAGGCCAGGTTGGATGGGGCCCTGGGCAGTGGGGTCTAGTCTCGCATTAGATGTGGAGGTTGGTTGGCAGCCCAGTCTGAGGCAGGGGGGTTGGAACTTGATGATCCTTGAGCTCCCTTCCATCCCAAGCCATACTAGGAGGATTCTATGATTTCCCCAAGTCCACTCATAAACACGGGAGGATCGGGCCAAATCTCTGCGCGTTCTGATGGAGTTTAATGCACTCCTCTTGCTTGGCTTGCTCAACTTGGGGATTAAGGATCCTCTTGAAAAGCCACGTTCTGATCAAGCATATCACTAGCACAACCAGGCCTCTAGCTGTCCACCAGGGACACTGGCTGTTCTCAACCTCACACTGACTCGCAGGAGAACTGCCTTTGCCCTCCTTCATTCTCATTGCCTACAAAACACCAGCCATATGCCCCGTGATATGCCTGAAGGATCATCAGCACAGACTATAACACGGGATGGATAAAGGAGGTATTAAACACAGAACACACCCAAAAAGAAACGCCATTTTGCTTCCCTGCACCATCAAATGCAACATCTGTACCTGGCTTTGGCACTGAACTGAGGAGAGACTCCGGAATTTTTCCATTGATGAGCTCCACGCACTCACTTGGGAAAAATCCAACCTGTAACAAGAAAAAAAAGAGAGGTGCAATACTGAAGGCAGCATTTCTCAGACCTGAACTGTTCAACCAAAAGCCACCTAACATTTTCCTCGGAACGTGCTTGCCTGACGCTCCGTAAGACTATCCAACAAAAAGTGGCCTGCATAAAAGTAATAATTATTCAACGTTTGCAGCCAAAAGACCTACAAAACAAATAATTGCTTCTGTAGAAGATGTAGAAGAAGAAAGTTCTTGCTGACTGAGATGCAGCTGCGATCCCCAGCTCCGAGCTACCCAGCGTTCTGCAGCCAGCAGCAGCAACAAGCACGCGGAGGGTCTGTTACCCTACCTCGGCTGACAGGCAGTAACTTCCTAAAAGACACTAACTTCACGTTCTGCATGGGTGCAAGCAAAATACTCTGAGACACTGAAACACTGTCTTAGCTGCTGTATTTCCAAAGGTGGGGTTCAGTGGCCGTGACCTGATGCATATTGTGAAGGCTCTTGCTTCTAAGTGAATTGAGGAAGACAGTTTCCTACAAAGACCATCTCTGACACCGACACAGGGAAAATGTTTACATCCATGAGCCCTCCTGTGCAGGCAGCACAGCTCTTAGCCGAGATTCCCGACCTGACCGAAGTTGCGCTCTCAAGTCTGAAGCTTGTGCCTACCTGAAAGCCATGCTTGCCTCTCCACCAGGGGGTCAGCTCCTTTGGTGGCATATCAGTAACGCACACAATGTCTCCCACCTGCAAAAGACTGCAACCTCACCAAACATTCTGAAGGTATCTGAGAATATTCCTGATGCGTTCACACCTTATACTCTCCTGTACATGACAACTAGGAACGCCCTTAACTGCTTACCTCAAAGGAGAGTTCATCCGGTGTCTGGGCAACGTATCTCTTAAGAACATGGGCAGCAGCAACAGCTGGAATGTTTACAGGTGACTCCTCGTGGATCAGCTGGGGCTTCCCATTGTTCTCAGTCTGAAACAGAGAGCACAGGCCATGGTGAGGAGCTGAGGACAAATGAGGACAATTTCAGAGCAAGGAGCACATCTGCAGAGAAAGATCCTTATTGTGAGTGCTTAACAAGAAACTGCAAGTCTAATAACAGCTGTTTCTCTTCCCGACGTGCAGCAGTATCACCAGGCAATGCAAAGATGCGTCTCTCTCTACCCAGACTAAGAGGACAAACACCCCAACCGAGAGGACTCCTGGAGTTTTATAAACTTGCCACACTTGCAGTACTGTCTTGCCAAAGAGGAGCGTAAGAGTCTGCTTGCTTCCTGTAACCTATTGCTTGGAGACCTCAGCCATGGACTGGACACAGGAGCCGGTCCACTGACCCAATCCTTGGCTCACTACAAGTGCCTGCTTCCCTTAACTTGCTGAATATGAGAACTTGGTCTTTGGGTGACAAAATCCAGGCAGGATGGGGAAAATGCTTCTGCATGTTTATAACGCTCGATCTGATTCTGTCGGTACTATAACGTCCACGGCCATCTAGATGCTCGTAGCAAGGACATGAAGCTTTTCAGGCAGCTTTTCAGTGACACCGATAGAGCTGGAACGATTCTCCCTCTCTTGAAAAGCAGGAGAGCTCATCTGCAGCTCACTCTGCCGGCTCAAGTCAGCAGAACAAAGACCAATCAGAGCTTCATACTCTACCTCCATTTGTGCCAGGTCAGGCCCACAGCTGATCTCGCTGCACGCGATGCCCATCACAGCAGGCACGACAAGCTGGAACTGAAAAGAAACACACTTCTATTTTCTCTGTTCACACACCACGGTATGGAGAGACTTCTTCAGAACTACCCTCAGTTACCCACTGGCATAGGCAGGTGTTCTAGAAACAACCACTTCGTTCAGTCAATTCAAACGAGACAGCCTATTGCGCAGCAGTTTACCAAGTCGCTATCCCTCTGCTAGCAGATGGGGACTCCGGCACAAAGCAGCAGATGCGCTTGCTCAGAGCACTCCGACAGCGCAGTAGCAGGGCAGTGAGAGGAGTCACTGCTGGAGGTGGATCTGCTCCCCAGCGGCCGGCTCCCACCAGTTCACCTCCAGCGCCGGCCGCAGCCTTGCACACAGATTTCCTCTGCTTGCATCTCTGCTGTGCTCCCCACAGCTGTCATGCGCACACGCAGCCGAAGCACGCATGCTCGTGGTCACGTTGTGCAGCCCTGCACAAACTGGGACTAGGACTCCTTGCCTAAGGGATTGGTTTCCTAAAGATTAGCCGGTCACAGCATCACAGACAGCATCCTTCTGAGGGCTGAGCTGGAGGGAAAGTGGAATAACTCTACACGTGACCGGTGTCCTGTCAAGGCTGGATGAGGCTGTGTTACTAAACACGGTGCGACGCGGGCTGCAAAACCACGTGGGGGGACAACGCGTGGCACATACCAGGCAAGAGATCAGAACAAGTTCCTTGAAGCCGCAGCCGTTTCTTGTCACTTTGCTCTGTTCTTCCGCGAGCAAAAGCTGCATCAAAGGAGAAGGCAGAGGGCGGGGAGAGGAGAGAGAAAGAGCTGATCAGTGAGCTTGCACAATTTAACAAAGAAGACAAGGGAAAAGCCCTGAGACAAATGCCACCTCTATGCTTTGGAATGTAGCTACTGAGTGAAAATTATGTCTGATGGTCAAGAGTAAGCAGCATGACACTACCAGCTCCGCCAGCCAGCAGCTTTCAACACCTCACTGTCCACCCGTCTATCTCACACTGTCTCAGCTTACCTACAAGATGCTGCACAAGACGGTGTGAAAACGAAGGTACTCAGTCGATGCACAAGTGCAACAAGCGAGCTGCTCAGTCAGAGCTCAAGCGCTCCAATGAAGGGACGCAGCAGGCACTGCTCCTCCCCTCATTCTAGCTGCTTATGACATCACTAAGGGCCACCAGGCTGCTCCACCATGACAGACAAGGTGGGGAAGCAAGACCACATCACAAGACCAGAAGATTCCAACACTCCAACATTCTAGAATCAGAGGGCGGTTGGAATTCTACCTCAGCCAAATCCTGGAGAAGCTGGCACGGGGTCGTCATGACCAAAGCGCAGGACCCGGCGCTTCCTCCCAGCAGCATACCTTGCAGTGCAGGGCCTACATAAAATCCACACTAGAGTCCTTTGTTTCATTCAAGAGCACGTTACAGCACGTATCTATTTCACTGTAAGGAAATCAAGGAAGAGACGGGAGAAACACAGAACTGCTACGAGACTGCTATATACATTTCTTGCCCAAGTGGATTTTCGCCTTTTTGCTTCCAGGACGACCTCATTTTCTTCTCCCCTTCTTGTGGGGAAGCTGCCTCCAGTTCCTGAGGTTCAGGAGACAGCATGAAACACGACACTAAGACAAACGCTTGTCATGGGCGAGGGGTGGCTGTGCTTTGCCAGGCATACGGCGGGGCAGTAAGTGCCACACGGCAGCCCCAAGCCAAGCCCTGCATTCAGTCACTGTGGCCACAGCTGGTGCATCGCTGCCAGAACGTATCCAAGGATACAGGTGGACGCAGGCACTCCTGCTCCTTCTGAAAAGCCATCCTCTGCAGAGCCCATTAGGTGCTGCTCAGTGCTATGCCAACCAGGCTCCCGTTTACTGCAGCCCTGGGATAAACACGCGTGTACTCTTCTGTGCAGCAGTGAGCTCCAGGGATGAAGCACAGAGGGTAAGCCAACAGAATCTACTGCTGACTCCATCAGCTCCTTCTTCTACCAACCATGGGCAAACACTGTGAGACAGAACACAAGGAGGGAAAAGCACTTCTGCTCACACGCCTGCAATGGAATTCGAAACAGCTACTGCAAGAAGAGCTCATAGAGTAAACCCAGCCTCAGAGACACAAACGCACCAGGTTCCAGGAAATAGCATGGCACACTGTTGACCAAATGCTGCTTTGTTGCTCAGAGAGCATGCAACATGCCGCTTTGACAGGCACAGCAGTGCTGCGACGTCCAAGCTGGGCACCAAAACCTCCCCAGCATCCCTGGCCAACGCTGCCAGGGAAATGCAACACCTGCATCCCTATCTGGCTTACGGCACACACACTGGGGGGCTGCCTTAGTCTCAGGCGGGAGGGATTTTTCTTCAGAGTATCTGGTATGATGCTATGTTTGGGTTCTAGGAGAAAAATCACACTGATAACACCCTGATCTTTATAGTTTCTGACAAGCAAAGTTGCACAGAGCCAAGGCCATTCTCAGCAAAGCTCTCAACAAGGAGCTGGGAGGGAACCGAATTAAGACAGCTAACGTAAACTGGCCAAAGGGATATTCCATACTATACGGCATCAAGTGGAAGGAGTTTTGAAGGGGATGAGAGTACATCTCACTCTCTTTTATTGCTTGGCGGCTAACTGGACAGTGGTTGGCGGGTGGTGAGCCATTGCTTGTACATCACTTGCAATACATTCATATATATATTCAGAACTACTTTTATCTCAAAAACATGAGTTTTACTTCTCTTTTTCCACCCAACACTCTCCCCCATCCCACGGGGAACAGGGGAGTGGGCAAAGGACTGCGTGGTGCTGAGCCACCCACCGGCTTCAACCACAACAGGGCCGCGGGGCAATGGGAGCAAGCACAGAAATAAAACACAGAAACTCGCTGTTCCTTGGGCTCGTGGCTGCCACAAATCTCGTGTTTTAGTGATGCAGAGAACTGTATCTCCAGCTATTGTGTGTCTTGTTAACCACAAGCTCAGCTATGAGCTGTCACCACAAGCAAAAGATAAACGTAAACAAAGGCTTATATCCACACGTACCAATCTGGGTGTGATCAGTAAAAGCCCATTGGGCCATGGACAAGGCAGGCAGCACATAGGCAGGAAACAGGAAGGAGTTGAACTCCAGCTCTCCTACACAAAAGAAAGGGAGAGCACCACAGGAGGAGTTACGACACAGCTTCAGAGCTTACAGAGCCCTGAGATTTCCAAAGAACGGTGCCAGAGTAACTCTCACCATTCCCATGCAGGGGTCTTCCCAGACACTTCAGCTGCTGACTTCCACTTCCTCTGTCATGTATGTGTAGAAAGTCCAGGTGACAAATGCTCATTTCGTCTGGGTAACGCTTCCATGGTCATGACTGAAAAAAAAGAAGCATGCAACCCCATAAAATGTACCTTTCTGCTCTTTCTGTCAGCACGACATCTAAGATGAGCATTACACGTCCCTGCTACTGACTGAAAATTCATCCAAGTCTATGTTCCACACAGCTTCATCTCAGTGCCAAAAAGAAACATGTAAACAGATGTTCAGAGGATTCTTTGTGCAGATAAAAGTGCGGGGTGCATATGTATTCTCTTCTGTAATAAATATTAGTTTAGAATCCAAAGGTAACTTTTCAAGAAGCAGTATGAAAGAAAGGTCAGTCAAAAGGAAATACGTGATTTTCATCTATTTTCATCTAAAAAATCCTTGCTAAACCTCTTCCCATCAAAAAGGAAGCATGCTGGGCATTGTTAGCAGCAGCTCAGAGAACATCTTGCACCACAAAATGCAGCACATGCTTTTTTGCTCACAGGCCCCTCATGTCTCTAATTTGTGTCAGATTCACTCAAAATGACCACGTGGACCAGAACAGCCATTTGGTTCTGCTGAGGTAGGAACCCACTGCTGGGATGTCACACAGTCCCGTTTCCCCGCTACTTCCAGCCCTGGGGGGAAAAGGAAGAGCAACTGACTTCACCTACCCAGACTTCTGCACGGCCTCCAATATGGTCTCACATCACACGGAGAAGCATGGTGGAGAGCTCTGGCAGCTGAAGAAATCAAGGTTGCCTCTAAGATCCTGCTTTAAATCCACATGACTTACTGCCCATAAGACGTGAAAGACAAGGTTAAGATTAAAAAGCCTCCAATCCCCGTGGATGTGGCTGCCTGCAAAGACAACAGTTGCCTGCTCTCCAGCAGGGTGATGCTCACCCAGCAAAGCACTCACCAGCACATGTCTTTCATAGAAACATAGAATTAGCAAGCTTGGAAAAGATCTCCAAGATCATCCAGTCCAACCATCCTTCCACCAACATTTCCCACTAAGCCACGTCCCTCACGACAACATCTAATGTTTCTTGAACACCTGCAGGGATGGTAACTCTATCACCTGTCTGGGCAGCCCGTTCCAGCGTCTGACCACTCCTGTGGAGAAGTTTTTCTTAACATCCAACCTCAATCTCCCCTCATGCAACTTCAGGCCATTCCCACCAGTCCTATTACCACTTACACAGGAGAGGAGGACAACACCCACCTCGACATAACCTCTCTTCAGCTAGTTGTAGAGAGTGAGGAGGTCTTCCCTGCGCCTCCTCTTCTCCAGACTAGATGATCCCAGTTCCCTCAGCCGCTCCCCATAAGACTTGTGCTCTAGATGCCCTGCAGCTTCACTGCTCTTCTCTGGACACATTTAAGGCTTTCACTGTCCTTCCTGTAGTGAGGCACCCAGAACTGAACAAAGTACTCAAGGTGAGGACTCACCAGTGCTGAGCACAGGAGGATGATCGCTTCCCTGCTCCTGCTGGCTCCAGTTCTTTGCATTGCACTTCCAATCTAAACCGTTCCTTCTGCGGTAGCGCTTGCATCCTCACTTAGGGCTGGAGCTCAAGAGGTCAACACAACAGAAAAAACACAACGTGCAACTGGAAGACATGACTCAAAGCTCACAAGACTCAACTCTCTGACCTTGGGCACAACTCACCAACCAAGAGCCAGGCCTTGCCAACTTGGCAGATCTGAGCATGCCAGAGGGGATCAGATCACAAAGTGTCCATTTCAATTGCAGCTTCATGTAGGGAAGAAAACCTGCTAACAGGCATGAATGAATTCACTCACAAGCTGCACAATGAGTCTGTTCTTCATTAAAAAAACCACATGGATTCCTAATCCAAAAAGAGAACGGCAAGAGTTAATACCGATGGAAGAGGTTCCTGGTCCAAAGCCTCATCCTCTTACCCAACTTTCCTTGCCTCGTACTCTTCCCCAACTCCTGGGCGATGCCCACAGGCTTAAATTCAGACCTCAAATTCATAGGACTACTGTATAATCAATGAAAATTATATAAAGGAATTTTATATAATCAAATGATATTAAGATGTTATAATAATGAAATAAGCAAGAGTTAGGCACAGCAAGACAAAGAGAATAAATAGGATGCTTACCCGTGTTGTGGGCTCGCTCAGGAAAGACCAGTGGAGTGGATCTTCCGAAGAGAGAGAGATCCTTCCCCACTGGTAGATTGTTTTATATTGTATTATTTTGCATTCCGATATCATAGTTAGTAAAATAAGTTTACCTCCATAGATTGTTGCCGCTGTTTTTTTCCTTTTCCCCCTTCCTTCCCATTTTGTGGGGCCAGGCAGGGGGTGGGGAGGGCAGGGGCCTACTGCCCCCTGTCACGGGCATAAACTGATCTAGTTAATTCCATGACACTCGTCAAACCAGATTGTCTCAGTCAAAGGATGGTATGCTATCGCTCTCCACTTGTTTGGGTTGCCCTTGCTGGACCCATCTGTATACCAGGCATCTTCAGGGATAGGATATTTAATATCCTATATTTAATAAAATTAGGTCTCTCATCCCCGCTGAGAATTTGACCAGATCCGGGCCATCAAAGGTATCTTCATAAATCGCTTCCCTTACACCTAATTCACAGATGTAATTTTGAAGGTTTTCCATGGAGGACCACATCCCTGTATGTAAAGGAATATCAGATTTATTGGGCCATACCATACAGCAGGCCGCCATTAACCATTCTATTATAGAATGGTTTTCATCATTGTATTGATTACCTGCATATAATCTCTGTCTAAGAGCAGGATGGACGGTCATTGTGGCCAATTTGGCTATTTCCGGGCCATTCATCAGAACACTTTCTGCCCCAGAATCCCATAGTCCAAGCTGGCACACTTTCTCTAGCTTTCTGCCTGAATCGTTGGACTAAGTCCATCAGTTCTGTTGCCGTGTACGGTCGGGCTGTTACATGCAAGTGGGTTTGAACGGGGGGCCACTGATCAGGCGGCACCCCCGCCGGTCTGTCCTGTACCTTTTTTGTTTTTTGAGTTATAACAGGACGGACTTCTAGTGCATCCGTCAAAATTGGAGATTCAAGATCAGATTTAGATTGTTTATTTTCCTGATCAACACAGTCCGTTGATAACAGGAGCCTGGTCATTGTTTATTGAAATATTACGGACTTGACCTATTGGAAGATGTAGAATTGAGTTTTTTCCTGTTAATATGCCAAGTTCCTGTTCTAACTTTTCAATAGGATCTTTTAAAAGTTCATTTTCGTTCACTAAAGTATTATTCCTTATTTCAGCATTGTTTAAAGCATTTAACAGTGGCCATGCCACTGTAGAAGCAGCTAATTGTCTTTCTCTTGTGAAAAATGTATCTTTGCCTAGTCCCTGAAAGTAATCTGCTAGGCGATATGGGGAAACATTTCCCACAACACGTAGAGGACCCCATTTTTCAATGATAGTTGACAACTCATAATAAGGGGATCCCGCAAATCCTGGCATCTGCCCTGGAATTATTTTATCTAGGGGGGTAGTGTTCTCCCCCTTGAACATTTACAGAAATTCCAAAGAAAGGACATAGTGTAAGTTTTAGTTTATTCGGCTTGCCTGCCTGGCTCACCAAGTGTATAATCAATGAAAATTATATAAAGAAATTTTATATAATCAAAAAATATTAAGATGTTATAATAATGAAATAAGCAAGAGAGTTAGGCACAGCAAGACAAAGAGAATACATCGGATGCTTACCCATGTCATGGGCTCGCTCAGGAAAGACCAGTGGAGAGAATCTTCCAAAGAGAGAGAGAGATCCTACCCACAGCTCTTAAATGGGTCTAGGAGAGGTGGAGCCATGCACCACCCCTCCCTGCAGCACAGGTGAATTGCTTTCACCTGTGCTCCCAGGGCTGACTCATTGCTCGCCTCAGGTGATAAATCAGAGGTTCAGGCCCTGACTCAGCAGTTCCCATACAGACTCCTTTCACAGGACTCAGTCAAAGAGGATGTCACACTTGTTCCACACACTCAAACTGACTGAGCAGTGGTATCACAGTCACTTAAAACACACGGAAGCATCCAAACCCAAGCATGCACATTCCCTCTTGTGCTACTGGTGCCCACAGCTCACCTTCACACCTCTGGGGATTTCTGGTGTTTTACACTGATGCAGCCTCACTATAGCTCCATGGGTGTCACACAAGGCCTGCAGGACCTCTTTCTCCACAAACCCCATCTGCAGGCACTGGTTCATAGGGCTCACCACCCACCCTTCTGAGCAAAAGCAAGCACTAAGAATGAGAGCAAAGTGCACTGGATTTGACCTGGCCTGGTCCCCAAGCCTCAGTCCTGCCAGACATACCCCGGTGCGTAGACTCATCCCCAAAATCTGACTGGACATTGTCATTCTGCAAACGCCCCATCCCAGCAGCAAGGGATCAAAGCATTGGGACAGCTGAAACAAAAATGTCATGAAAGTTTCCTATTAGCACTGATCAAGAACACATCTACCCCTGAGCAACAGGATGGGAGACAAACAGCAGAAGACAACCAACCTGCAGAACCCGCTCCGCTGGGGTTGGTCCAGATGTTTGTATGCTCCCTTCCATGGCCCAGGCCAAGCTTGCTGAGCTGCTCCTCCTTTGTGCAGGGGGAGAGCGGCGCAGATGCTACGTGGTGGCTATGCACAGCATGCCTTTGACTTGATTCTCCTCTCTCCATCTTCCATTAGCAAGCAGCATTTCAAATCTCTCCTTGCAAAAAATCACCTAGGTAAAAAAGAACTGGCAATCTTGCTTTTAAAGTTTCCTTATTTATACAACTTGATGCTTTAAAGCACAAGCTCACCTAGCAATCACCTACCTTAGACAAGCCCAACCTGCAAGGAAAAGTTATTCTTCTGTGTCTGCAGACTTTGCACACATTTCCAGGTGCAGTAGTCAGCCCAGTTCTCAGCACAGCTTTACCAACCACAGAAACCCAGTTTACGCCCGCCGTGCTTTTCTCTCATCTGAAACGCTGCATTGCTGCAAGAAGCAATGAATAAAATCACAGAATCACAAAACTGGGGTTGCAAGGGAGCTCCAGAGATCACTGAGCCCAAGCCCCCTGCAAAACAGGCTCCCTAGAGTAGGCAGCACAGGAAGGGCGCCCAGGAGGGCCTGGAATATCTCCAGAGAAGGAGAATCCACAGCCTCCCTGGGCAGCCCGTTCCAGCGCTCCGTCATCCTCGCCGTGAAGAAGTTCCTTTGCATTTTGGTGCAGAACTTCCTGTGCTCCAGTTTATGGCCATTTCCCCTTCTTCTGTCACCACAGATCGCTGAAAAGATTGCAGCCGTGTCCTTTTGACTCCCACATCTAAGATATTTATAAGCGTTGTTGGAAATAGCCAAATAGTTTTCCAGGACGGTTCTCTGATCTTTGTATCTATCTTTATTCCCAATTGCAATGGCGGGCCTCCTGCAAGCAGGAGAGCGCAGAGAAAACAGTGTTACATCTTTTATCCCCTACTGCCCGACCCTTATCTCTTTCTCCCCGGCTCCTCACTGGCTGAGTACTGCAGGTTCACACTCTTTCGCAACGCTTCACTAATCGTACCAATACCAAGTAAACACAAATCCTTACCACCCAACCACAAATATCTTAATTGGTCGACTGCCTTCTAACAACTGCTTTCTTAACAAACATCTGGTCGTAACTTTTGGATGTCTGCTTTACAACATAGACATAACCTCTTAACTGCTTCATTACCCCCCAGCATTTGTGCCCTTTGCACTGGGTCATTGTTCAGGTCATCCGTCTGTCCTTGCTTAGAGATAAGCTTGGAAGGAGGACAGAGGGCAGTATCTTGGAGCCTGCCTACGGCATCCTAACGTTCCCACAGAGTGGGACAGTTCTGCTTTGTGTAAAGGCCCCGACTCCTTGAGAGTTTGTTCAATGGACTTCACTTCTGCTGGCCTAATGAACAACCTTACAGTACGTTTCCCAGATCAGAATACTATACCCACATTGTTTAGAACATTTAAAGTCTGTTGCAGCTTTGGGAGAAAGAATTGGTCACGTAATTCGGTAACTATGTCTCTAAAATATGTTACCTATATGCATATGGTAATCTTCCTGTCCACGTCAGCTATTTCTAAGGATATGTGACAGCTTCATTCTTTAGATCAATTGCCCTTTTTCAATGTTCAGTGCAGAAACAACACTTTCACTTTCCACAGTATACGGTATTCTTACTTTGCACATCAGCTATTTCTAAGGACGTGCTACAGCTCACTTCTTTAGATCAACTGCCCCTTTCAATATCCAATGCAGAAACACCACTTTCACTTTCCACAGCATTTACCAGAACCACAGAACGACAGGGGGGCTGAAAAGGACCACAACGATCATCCAGCTCCCCAGAACCCCCACACCCCCTCGCAGCCGCCTACAGCCTCAGATCTCGCTAGATCCCCCCCGTCGCCTCCCTGCAGCTTCCTGGAGCCCCGCACGGCCCCTCTCCCCGTCCCGGGACCGTTCTCCCGCACACCTCCGGCACAGCTGTCCTCAGCACTCGCTCCCGTCGCGCCGCGGCTTCCCTCTCGGTGCTGCCCGGACAGCTCCGGCTGCCGCCGCGCTGTCCTGCGGGGCGGCCCAGGCGGCAGGAGCGGCGCTCTGCGAGGAGAGCCGCGCCTCCGACAGCCGGCTCCCAACGCTCGCTCCCGCGCACGGCGGCTCGGCCAACGGCAGCCGGCAGAGCTACCGCGGACCAAGGAGACCCCGGGGGCGGGGCGGCGCCGCCGCTGCCCAATCAGAGGCAGGGGGCGGGGCAAGGGAGATGCTGCTCAAGGTGAGCTCCTCCTGCCGCAGCGTGATGAGGACAGGTCTGCACGGCCAGCTCGTATGTCGGGAGCCAGGAATGGACACGGCAGGAGGAGAGAGGCGTTAGGGAGCAGCCGAGGCTTCGAAATGCATCAAAAAGCCCTGAAAAGCATCACAAAGCCACAGCCAGGAAGCTCGGGATTATCATGAGCAGCATCCAGGATGCTAAACATCATTTGCTACCATACCAGATGGTAGCTGAGCTCTCGCTGCAGACATCCCAAAGCCAGACAGAACGGGAACAAACCCAGAGCTCTGCTGCGCGCACCCCACAGCCATCGCGTTGCAAGCTGGAGCGCCTTGCTCTTCGTTGCATTCGTCCCAGTCTCTGTGAATGAAGACTCGGAAGGCAGTCAAGGCGTTGATTGAGCACGAGCGTGCTTTTATTATTATGTAAAAGACAGGAGGGCGTGAGAGGTCCAGGGTAAAGATGGGACTCATCCTCTCTTGTCACGGAGAGAGTGGCTCAGAGCTCTCAGTGCTGCTGCCCGGTGCCTGGGGCTGGAGGCCTGATTCTAAGTCCCCCTCCAAGAGGCTCGGCTTCTCCTCAGCGACGCTGACCTGCTCCTGCGTGGAGGTGCTGCTGTCGGGGCACTCGGACTGTGCTTGGGCTGGGCTGCACTGCAAAGGCACTGGGTCACAGTCCAGGCTGGTGACTGTGGTGTCCAGCAGGCTCAGGTCAGCATCTTCAGCACAGCCGGGAGAAATGAGGGCGTGAACTTGGATGAGCTCCTTCTCTCCATCGCTGTTGTTATGTGGAAGGCTGTCATCTGAACCACAGTGACTCGTGCTTCCTAAGAGCCCTCCATCGATGGAAGCACACAGCGCACCATCGCTACTTGCCCCGGCTCTTCTGGGTAGACAAGGGCTCGATTCACCTAGGAAGGATACACAGGGGTTAGTGTCAAACTTTCACAAGCTGAATTATGAAAGTGGCTCTTGATCAGGGGTGATCTGAAGATGCTAGGTATAGGTTGGAACGCTAGAAGGAGATACAAGTCCACTTGTATTGCATGAATTCTATGTCGCTGAAAAGCAAGGCTTTGAAAGCTGGATTCGCACCCTTACCTGCCAGCACCACGACTTCTGTCTCTGAGGGCTCCCTGGGACTGCGCTGCAGTCGGCGTTTGGCCACAGAGGATGGTTTCCGCAGGCTGAAGCAGGAACGCCAACTGCCAGCTGGTGATTCCTTCGTCTTGCTGGGTGGACGTTGTCTGGAGAGAGAAAACAGTGACTGGTGTGAGTCGTGCGTGGTGCGGGGTGAGGGAAGAGCTGCACTGAGCTCTTGCCAACAGTTGCTTGTTCCTGGCACCGCCTGGTTTCTGCTGAAGCACAGCTTAGAAACTCGCTCTCTTTCAAGCAGTTGAGGACGGTTCCACTCCTATAGCTCAGCCCTGAAGTTTTGCTGGCTAAATTCCCCTAAACTGTGTCAAGCAAGATGCAGAGCACGTGAGCAAAGGCTCCGCGGCTGTACAGGACAGCATCTAAGGGATGGCTCTTCTGGAGCCAGCAGGCGTAACTGCTTTCTGAGGAACCGTGCAGCCATAAAGGAAATTCAAAAGCACCTCTGACTCTGACATCAACACCTCGTCGGCCCCATCTCACCGCCAAGTTTAGTTTCTAGTGCCAGCAGGTCTGACCAACAGCTCTGCTTAGAGGAGAACCGGAACTGGTTTCAGGCATGTGGCCCCGACAGCTGGAAAACCCCAACGTTTCAAGGTAGAGCCAGCTCAGGCCAGGGTAGACGTCAGCATGGCTTTATACATCTCGTGACTGCGTGCCCAGCAAGGAAGGAATGGCAGCCTCGTGTGGCTAAACCGAATATGTTAGTTGAATCTCAGAGTCCAAAGGGAGCAGAGATTCACTGCAACAATTCACTTCAGGCACCGTTACTTTAATTTAGCTTCCACATGTTTTGGCGCAAGAAACAATGGGGGAAAAAAAAAAAACAACAACACAACCCACCCAAACAATGATGATGGTTGCTGGAAAACAAAGTCCTCTTTACCTTTCAGATGGAAAGTTGATAATTGTGTGGAATTTCCCCTGTACAGCTGTGGGGCCTTCTTCCACTTCTATGTCCCTGCTCTGTGTCACAACGGAAGAGCTGCTGTGGCCTCGCCTATGAGCCTGTGCCTCCTCCAGGGTGAGCAGCTCTGTGGCAGGAGAAGACACCCACGCAGACTTGGGCCCTGAGAGAGAACCGTGCCCTGTAAGGGAAAGCCACAGGTAAGAGCGAGGATCACAAAGCAGCACCACAGCCATCACAGTTCTGGGGGAGATGCTATAGTTTTCTCAGACCTGCTTATCTGAGCCACTAGAAGAAGAGGAGGTCAGAATAAGCAGGTGGTCAGAGGTATGTTTAAGGCAGAGGACAGAGTCATAATTAACAAGAGCAGCTCACTGTATCGAAACGGGCAAAGAAAAACCCTAGAAAGCGGGGGCAGGGCACTCAGAAAGCTTCACTGCCACACTTTCATCAAGCTTCACTTGCATGCAAAACATCGTAACGACAGTGACGGTTTTTTTCTCATTGTATAGTTTGGACTTGGACATTCTCAGCATCCAGCAACAGGATTCTAATCTAGGCCCAGAAGTCTGCTGTCCCCTCGATAGAAAAAGTGTATTTCAAAGATCTTGGAGAAGGCCTGGATTTGATCAAGGTGTCTGATCAAGATAAAGCTCATGGAGGAAGACACTCACCTGCTCCATCTGCCATGTCTGATCTGGATTTGGAGCAGAAGAGGACGTCTGCGTGGTTGATGATGAATTCCACCACAGCCGACTGCGTCTGCAGTTCCATGCAGGCGGCTCTTCCGCTGGCGCAGGCAGACTCGTTCTGCTGTGATCTGTAGAAAAGGCAGATTTTAGCATTCATTCATCCAAGATCCAAGTTTCCCCAAGTCTGGATTGTTGCAGCCAAAAGCTGTCAAATTGGGCTCCGGAGGCTTCCGCGGTGATGCCGCTGAAGAAATTCTCCTGGCTGATCAAGGACACGCCAGTCCCATCTAAACAAGAGGGCAGAAATTGTCATCTAGAAATTTTGCCCGTGCGGTTGGAGAACAGCCCAGGCTCTTGCTCTGCCGTCAGCCACTTACTACACAGTGTACAGGAGAAGAGCACATTCGATGGAGAAAAAGGTAGATTGCATTTTTTTCTGGAGAACAGATCCAAGCAGTGTGTTGAAATGGAGAAAGAAGTTTACCTTAAGAGGTTTGGAGCCCACACAATCGCTAAGTTCTTAGCGTGCATGTTTGTCACGGAACAGTTCCCAGCTAGACGAGCCAAGTGTCTCATCAGGTACTCCAGTGTCCTGGAAAATAAGAGAGGCAAATGTTCAGCACCAATGAGCACGCCGTGCTGCAGTTCACAGAGCAAGCCTCAATGCATGTTATTGCTACTGTCACTGAAGATGAAGTAGATCCAACTTGACTAAGTGCCGCGCTGCGGCACCAAGCCCCAGCACAGCACAGCCGCAGCCACCAGCTGCACCAACTGTGCCCCCGTGCCCAGGAACCGACCCAATAAATTAACCCCGTGTAGCCTTAAACTGCTTCAACATACGCAGGCATCATGTTGCCAGCATGAGACAAGCCTGGAATCACACCACTGCCCTCTGAAATGCAGCACAGCTGAGCTCAACAAACTGAAAGCAGCACTGACCTGTAGTGAGGAGCGGGCAGCTGCTGGATGACGTCCTGCATTCTGACCAGCTGCTCCTCATCTGTAGCGGCACCAACAGCCTCCTGGAATAGTACAGAAAGGCACTGAGACACAAATCAGGCTAGATACCTGCCACAGGGTCGGGAACTATGGGGACAGCGTGCAGTTGGTCTGCGCCGAGACAGATTTTACGCCTTCCAGGAGGCATCTGGGGAACATAGCGGCACGCAGCTGGTGCCATCAAGGCCAAGGAGTCCAAGCAGTGGGCCGGTTTACAGCCTGATTGTGCAGCTCAGCTTCTCAAGCTTCAAGTGCACTTTGCTATTAATCCCATTCCCATTCTATAAATACTTGGGGAATAGAAAAACAAAACAAAAGAAAAAACAAAAAACATGAATTCTCGCAAGCTTTGCGAATGTGGAAATAACCGCCTCCTGGGACCACCAAAAATGGCATCCGTATGATGCATGATGTGGCAAAGACATACGAGTAAACCCCACGGGGCTAACAGAAAAAGGGCCTCAGAGCTGGGGCACTGCTGCAGCCATCTCCCAAGAGGCCCAGGGAAGAGGTAAAGGAAAGACGTTGCCTTGTGCTTACCGAGAACTTGTCATACAGCTGGTTGGTCAGCAGAGGGTTCGGGAGCTCCCTGAAGTACATTTTGCAGACGGAGCTCACGCTGTGAGTGTCACGGACAGTTAGCTCAGGAATCTGCTCAGACTCAAATTCTTGGCTGGAGAGAAGGACACAAAAACGGGCGGGGGGGTTGGGAAAGAGGAAGACAAGTCAAAAGCCACACCAAATATAATCAAGCATTGGAAGGGCTTCCCGATTAACAGGAGAAAATGAACACTCAGTCACCAGCACCACATGAGCCATGCTGGATGAGATGTTTCCAAAAGGAGACCTTTTCGTTTTGCTAAGGCATTTCCTGTGACTCTGACAACTGGCTGCCTAGCCTACAATCCTAAGCAAGGAGCCCGGAGCAGCAAGGAGGAGTGTGGGCTGCTCCAAAGGGCTCTGCAAACAGGAGGAAACGGGAATGAGAGCTGGCAGCGGTGACACCGCAGTCCCCCACAGCCTTCCAGTGCTCTGAAGGACAGAAGGAGAACTTCCTGCTCCAGCAAGTCTGCTGAACGCCCTGTATTCCTATCAAACAGCGACAAGCCTGGCGCACCACCGCTGAGCGCACGCTGCCTGCACAGAGCTGCCCCACGGCGCAGGCCTCTGAGCACCCGCAACAGGGCACGCGCCCCTACTGACCGCTGTGTCAGTCGCAGCACTCTTACCGCAGTCTCTGGATGTTGGACGCAACGCCGGACAGCCGGTATATCCCCTGCACCACGCCGTGCTGCTCAATGAACTCGGCGCAGCTCTGGAGGACCTGGGGGACTAAAGAACACGTGGCCAGCGGTTACTTGAGCTCCTCATTCAAGTCCTGGTTCAGGCTGTGCTCCTGTCAAATCTCATCCACTAAGCCCAGCCAGGCTACTGCTTAGTTCTTCCTTACAGAAGAAAGCTGTCCAAGACGAGGAAACTGGACAGACATGTGTTCCTTGCCTTCAAGAAGTGTAAGGACCTAGGAATCAGCCTAGAGAAAGTAATTCTGGGGAAGCCGGAGACACTGCAAGTCCCACCACAGCTCCATGGGAATGAAAGGAGGTGGGAAATCTCATGTCCAGGAGAGCTGGGAAACTGATGCAGGACACTCTCCTTGGCCAAAAGGCTTCCCTTCTTTTCAGGCTAGCGTGGGATTGGCTTACAGGCTTTGGTTTAAGCAAATACAAACGTGCTTGTTTATCTTTCAGCCATCAACTTCCATTACACGTTTCTCCATCGGTACCAACCTGCCCCTTTGCTAGATATGACCTCCCTTTCATCTTTAGATGCCCAACAGAGGAAGATCTCAGGAATGGGCTGTCCCTTACCATCGCGACCAGAGTGGAGAAGATGCTCTCCCAGGTCACAGCCAAACACCTTTTTCTTCTCCACCTCCCGCTCTTTCGGTTTCTTTGGGCGGGCCTTCACCAAGGAACGAAGGAAGGTGACGAGCTTGCCACATTTCTTTGGCACTGCACAACAGGAAGAAACCAGTTCATTTCAGGTTTGGCTCAGTTGGACAAGGCCGAGCATAACACATTCTACAGAGCACGTCAAAACGGGAAGAACGTTACCAAGTACATACAAAAACGGATTTTCTCCCATCCCTGCAGGAGGAGCCAAAGGCCAGGTTGGATGGGGCCCTGGGCAGTGGGGTCTAGTCTCGCATTAGATGTGGAGGTTGGTTGGCAGCCCAGTCTGAGGCAGGGGGGTTGGAACTTGATGATCCTTGAGCTCCCTTCCATCCCAAGCCATACTAGGAGGATTCTATGATTTCCCCAAGTCCACTCATAAACACGGGAGGATCGGGCCAAATCTCTGCGCGTTCTGATGGAGTTTAATGCACTCCTCTTGCTTGGCTTGCTCAACTTGGGGATTAAGGATCCTCTTGAAAAGCCACGTTCTGATCAAGCATATCACTAGCACAACCAGGCCTCTAGCTGTCCACCAGGGACACTGGCTGTTCTCAACCTCACACTGACTCGCAGGAGAACTGCCTTTGCCCTCCTTCATTCTCATTGCCTACAAAACACCAGCCATATGCCCCGTGATATGCCTGAAGGATCATCAGCACAGACTATAACACGGGATGGATAAAGGAGGTATTAAACACAGAACACACCCAAAAAGAAACGCCATTTTGCTTCCCTGCACCATCAAATGCAACATCTGTACCTGGCTTTGGCACTGAACTGAGGAGAGACTCCGGAATTTTTCCATTGATGAGCTCCACGCACTCACTTGGGAAAAATCCAACCTGTAACAAGAAAAAAAAGAGAGGTGCAATACTGAAGGCAGCATTTCTCAGACCTGAACTGTTCAACCAAAAGCCACCTAACATTTTCCTCGGAACGTGCTTGCCTGACGCTCCGTAAGACTATCCAACAAAAAGTGGCCTGCATAAAAGTAATAATTATTCAACGTTTGCAGCCAAAAGACCTACAAAACAAATAATTGCTTCTGTAGAAGATGTAGAAGAAGAAAGTTCTTGCTGACTGAGATGCAGCTGCGATCCCCAGCTCCGAGCTACCCAGCGTTCTGCAGCCAGCAGCAGCAACAAGCACGCGGAGGGTCTGTTACCCTACCTCGGCTGACAGGCAGTAACTTCCTAAAAGACACTAACTTCACGTTCTGCATGGGTGCAAGCAAAATACTCTGAGACACTGAAACACTGTCTTAGCTGCTGTATTTCCAAAGGTGGGGTTCAGTGGCCGTGACCTGATGCATATTGTGAAGGCTCTTGCTTCTAAGTGAATTGAGGAAGACAGTTTCCTACAAAGACCATCTCTGACACCGACACAGGGAAAATGTTTACATCCATGAGCCCTCCTGTGCAGGCAGCACAGCTCTTAGCCGAGATTCCCGACCTGACCGAAGTTGCGCTCTCAAGTCTGAAGCTTGTGCCTACCTGAAAGCCATGCTTGCCTCTCCACCAGGGGGTCAGCTCCTTTGGTGGCATATCAGTAACGCACACAATGTCTCCCACCTGCAAAAGACTGCAACCTCACCAAACATTCTGAAGGTATCTGAGAATATTCCTGATGCGTTCACACCTTATACTCTCCTGTACATGACAACTAGGAACGCCCTTAACTGCTTACCTCAAAGGAGAGTTCATCCGGTGTCTGGGCAACGTATCTCTTAAGAACATGGGCAGCAGCAACAGCTGGAATGTTTACAGGTGACTCCTCGTGGATCAGCTGGGGCTTCCCATTGTTCTCAGTCTGAAACAGAGAGCACAGGCCATGGTGAGGAGCTGAGGACAAATGAGGACAATTTCAGAGCAAGGAGCACATCTGCAGAGAAAGATCCTTATTGTGAGTGCTTAACAAGAAACTGCAAGTCTAATAACAGCTGTTTCTCTTCCCGACGTGCAGCAGTATCACCAGGCAATGCAAAGATGCGTCTCTCTCTACCCAGACTAAGAGGACAAACACCCCAACCGAGAGGACTCCTGGAGTTTTATAAACTTGCCACACTTGCAGTACTGTCTTGCCAAAGAGGAGCGTAAGAGTCTGCTTGCTTCCTGTAACCTATTGCTTGGAGACCTCAGCCATGGACTGGACACAGGAGCCGGTCCACTGACCCAATCCTTGGCTCACTACAAGTGCCTGCTTCCCTTAACTTGCTGAATATGAGAACTTGGTCTTTGGGTGACAAAATCCAGGCAGGATGGGGAAAATGCTTCTGCATGTTTATAACGCTCGATCTGATTCTGTCGGTACTATAACGTCCACGGCCATCTAGATGCTCGTAGCAAGGACATGAAGCTTTTCAGGCAGCTTTTCAGTGACACCGATAGAGCTGGAACGATTCTCCCTCTCTTGAAAAGCAGGAGAGCTCATCTGCAGCTCACTCTGCCGGCTCAAGTCAGCAGAACAAAGACCAATCAGAGCTTCATACTCTACCTCCATTTGTGCCAGGTCAGGCCCACAGCTGATCTCGCTGCACGCGATGCCCATCACAGCAGGCACGACAAGCTGGAACTGAAAAGAAACACACTTCTATTTTCTCTGTTCACACACCACGGTATGGAGAGACTTCTTCAGAACTACCCTCAGTTACCCACTGGCATAGGCAGGTGTTCTAGAAACAACCACTTCGTTCAGTCAATTCAAACGAGACAGCCTATTGCGCAGCAGTTTACCAAGTCGCTATCCCTCTGCTAGCAGATGGGGACTCCGGCACAAAGCAGCAGATGCGCTTGCTCAGAGCACTCCGACAGCGCAGTAGCAGGGCAGTGAGAGGAGTCACTGCTGGAGGTGGATCTGCTCCCCAGCGGCCGGCTCCCACCAGTTCACCTCCAGCGCCGGCCGCAGCCTTGCACACAGATTTCCTCTGCTTGCATCTCTGCTGTGCTCCCCACAGCTGTCATGCGCACACGCAGCCGAAGCACGCATGCTCGTGGTCACGTTGTGCAGCCCTGCACAAACTGGGACTAGGACTCCTTGCCTAAGGGATTGGTTTCCTAAAGATTAGCCGGTCACAGCATCACAGACAGCATCCTTCTGAGGGCTGAGCTGGAGGGAAAGTGGAATAACTCTACACGTGACCGGTGTCCTGTCAAGGCTGGATGAGGCTGTGTTACTAAACACGGTGCGACGCGGGCTGCAAAACCACGTGGGGGGACAACGCGTGGCACATACCAGGCAAGAGATCAGAACAAGTTCCTTGAAGCCGCAGCCGTTTCTTGTCACTTTGCTCTGTTCTTCCGCGAGCAAAAGCTGCATCAAAGGAGAAGGCAGAGGGCGGGGAGAGGAGAGAGAAAGAGCTGATCAGTGAGCTTGCACAATTTAACAAAGAAGACAAGGGAAAAGCCCTGAGACAAATGCCACCTCTATGCTTTGGAATGTAGCTACTGAGTGAAAATTATGTCTGATGGTCAAGAGTAAGCAGCATGACACTACCAGCTCCGCCAGCCAGCAGCTTTCAACACCTCACTGTCCACCCGTCTATCTCACACTGTCTCAGCTTACCTACAAGATGCTGCACAAGACGGTGTGAAAACGAAGGTACTCAGTCGATGCACAAGTGCAACAAGCGAGCTGCTCAGTCAGAGCTCAAGCGCTCCAATGAAGGGACGCAGCAGGCACTGCTCCTCCCCTCATTCTAGCTGCTTATGACATCACTAAGGGCCACCAGGCTGCTCCACCATGACAGACAAGGTGGGGAAGCAAGACCACATCACAAGACCAGAAGATTCCAACACTCCAACATTCTAGAATCAGAGGGCGGTTGGAATTCTACCTCAGCCAAATCCTGGAGAAGCTGGCACGGGGTCGTCATGACCAAAGCGCAGGACCCGGCGCTTCCTCCCAGCAGCATACCTTGCAGTGCAGGGCCTACATAAAATCCACACTAGAGTCCTTTGTTTCATTCAAGAGCACGTTACAGCACGTATCTATTTCACTGTAAGGAAATCAAGGAAGAGACGGGAGAAACACAGAACTGCTACGAGACTGCTATATACATTTCTTGCCCAAGTGGATTTTCGCCTTTTTGCTTCCAGGACGACCTCATTTTCTTCTCCCCTTCTTGTGGGGAAGCTGCCTCCAGTTCCTGAGGTTCAGGAGACAGCATGAAACACGACACTAAGACAAACGCTTGTCATGGGCGAGGGGTGGCTGTGCTTTGCCAGGCATACGGCGGGGCAGTAAGTGCCACACGGCAGCCCCAAGCCAAGCCCTGCATTCAGTCACTGTGGCCACAGCTGGTGCATCGCTGCCAGAACGTATCCAAGGATACAGGTGGACGCAGGCACTCCTGCTCCTTCTGAAAAGCCATCCTCTGCAGAGCCCATTAGGTGCTGCTCAGTGCTATGCCAACCAGGCTCCCGTTTACTGCAGCCCTGGGATAAACACGCGTGTACTCTTCTGTGCAGCAGTGAGCTCCAGGGATGAAGCACAGAGGGTAAGCCAACAGAATCTACTGCTGACTCCATCAGCTCCTTCTTCTACCAACCATGGGCAAACACTGTGAGACAGAACACAAGGAGGGAAAAGCACTTCTGCTCACACGCCTGCAATGGAATTCGAAACAGCTACTGCAAGAAGAGCTCATAGAGTAAACCCAGCCTCAGAGACACAAACGCACCAGGTTCCAGGAAATAGCATGGCACACTGTTGACCAAATGCTGCTTTGTTGCTCAGAGAGCATGCAACATGCCGCTTTGACAGGCACAGCAGTGCTGCGACGTCCAAGCTGGGCACCAAAACCTCCCCAGCATCCCTGGCCAACGCTGCCAGGGAAATGCAACACCTGCATCCCTATCTGGCTTACGGCACACACACTGGGGGGCTGCCTTAGTCTCAGGCGGGAGGGATTTTTCTTCAGAGTATCTGGTATGATGCTATGTTTGGGTTCTAGGAGAAAAATCACACTGATAACACCCTGATCTTTATAGTTTCTGACAAGCAAAGTTGCACAGAGCCAAGGCCATTCTCAGCAAAGCTCTCAACAAGGAGCTGGGAGGGAACCGAATTAAGACAGCTAACGTAAACTGGCCAAAGGGATATTCCATACTATACGGCATCAAGTGGAAGGAGTTTTGAAGGGGATGAGAGTACATCTCACTCTCTTTTATTGCTTGGCGGCTAACTGGACAGTGGTTGGCGGGTGGTGAGCCATTGCTTGTACATCACTTGCAATACATTCATATATATATTCAGAACTACTTTTATCTCAAAAACATGAGTTTTACTTCTCTTTTTCCACCCAACACTCTCCCCCATCCCACGGGGAACAGGGGAGTGGGCAAAGGACTGCGTGGTGCTGAGCCACCCACCGGCTTCAACCACAACAGGGCCGCGGGGCAATGGGAGCAAGCACAGAAATAAAACACAGAAACTCGCTGTTCCTTGGGCTCGTGGCTGCCACAAATCTCGTGTTTTAGTGATGCAGAGAACTGTATCTCCAGCTATTGTGTGTCTTGTTAACCACAAGCTCAGCTATGAGCTGTCACCACAAGCAAAAGATAAACGTAAACAAAGGCTTATATCCACACGTACCAATCTGGGTGTGATCAGTAAAAGCCCATTGGGCCATGGACAAGGCAGGCAGCACATAGGCAGGAAACAGGAAGGAGTTGAACTCCAGCTCTCCTACACAAAAGAAAGGGAGAGCACCACAGGAGGAGTTACGACACAGCTTCAGAGCTTACAGAGCCCTGAGATTTCCAAAGAACGGTGCCAGAGTAACTCTCACCATTCCCATGCAGGGGTCTTCCCAGACACTTCAGCTGCTGACTTCCACTTCCTCTGTCATGTATGTGTAGAAAGTCCAGGTGACAAATGCTCATTTCGTCTGGGTAACGCTTCCATGGTCATGACTGAAAAAAAAGAAGCATGCAACCCCATAAAATGTACCTTTCTGCTCTTTCTGTCAGCACGACATCTAAGATGAGCATTACACGTCCCTGCTACTGACTGAAAATTCATCCAAGTCTATGTTCCACACAGCTTCATCTCAGTGCCAAAAAGAAACATGTAAACAGATGTTCAGAGGATTCTTTGTGCAGATAAAAGTGCGGGGTGCATATGTATTCTCTTCTGTAATAAATATTAGTTTAGAATCCAAAGGTAACTTTTCAAGAAGCAGTATGAAAGAAAGGTCAGTCAAAAGGAAATACGTGATTTTCATCTATTTTCATCTAAAAAATCCTTGCTAAACCTCTTCCCATCAAAAAGGAAGCATGCTGGGCATTGTTAGCAGCAGCTCAGAGAACATCTTGCACCACAAAATGCAGCACATGCTTTTTTGCTCACAGGCCCCTCATGTCTCTAATTTGTGTCAGATTCACTCAAAATGACCACGTGGACCAGAACAGCCATTTGGTTCTGCTGAGGTAGGAACCCACTGCTGGGATGTCACACAGTCCCGTTTCCCCGCTACTTCCAGCCCTGGGGGGAAAAGGAAGAGCAACTGACTTCACCTACCCAGACTTCTGCACGGCCTCCAATATGGTCTCACATCACACGGAGAAGCATGGTGGAGAGCTCTGGCAGCTGAAGAAATCAAGGTTGCCTCTAAGATCCTGCTTTAAATCCACATGACTTACTGCCCATAAGACGTGAAAGACAAGGTTAAGATTAAAAAGCCTCCAATCCCCGTGGATGTGGCTGCCTGCAAAGACAACAGTTGCCTGCTCTCCAGCAGGGTGATGCTCACCCAGCAAAGCACTCACCAGCACATGTCTTTCATAGAAACATAGAATTAGCAAGCTTGGAAAAGATCTCCAAGATCATCCAGTCCAACCATCCTTCCACCAACATTTCCCACTAAGCCACGTCCCTCACGACAACATCTAATGTTTCTTGAACACCTGCAGGGATGGTAACTCTATCACCTGTCTGGGCAGCCCGTTCCAGCGTCTGACCACTCCTGTGGAGAAGTTTTTCTTAACATCCAACCTCAATCTCCCCTCATGCAACTTCAGGCCATTCCCACCAGTCCTATTACCACTTACACAGGAGAGGAGGACAACACCCACCTCGACATAACCTCTCTTCAGCTAGTTGTAGAGAGTGAGGAGGTCTTCCCTGCGCCTCCTCTTCTCCAGACTAGATGATCCCAGTTCCCTCAGCCGCTCCCCATAAGACTTGTGCTCTAGATGCCCTGCAGCTTCACTGCTCTTCTCTGGACACATTTAAGGCTTTCACTGTCCTTCCTGTAGTGAGGCACCCAGAACTGAACAAAGTACTCAAGGTGAGGACTCACCAGTGCTGAGCACAGGAGGATGATCGCTTCCCTGCTCCTGCTGGCTCCAGTTCTTTGCATTGCACTTCCAATCTAAACCGTTCCTTCTGCGGTAGCGCTTGCATCCTCACTTAGGGCTGGAGCTCAAGAGGTCAACACAACAGAAAAAACACAACGTGCAACTGGAAGACATGACTCAAAGCTCACAAGACTCAACTCTCTGACCTTGGGCACAACTCACCAACCAAGAGCCAGGCCTTGCCAACTTGGCAGATCTGAGCATGCCAGAGGGGATCAGATCACAAAGTGTCCATTTCAATTGCAGCTTCATGTAGGGAAGAAAACCTGCTAACAGGCATGAATGAATTCACTCACAAGCTGCACAATGAGTCTGTTCTTCATTAAAAAAACCACATGGATTCCTAATCCAAAAAGAGAACGGCAAGAGTTAATACCGATGGAAGAGGTTCCTGGTCCAAAGCCTCATCCTCTTACCCAACTTTCCTTGCCTCGTACTCTTCCCCAACTCCTGGGCGATGCCCACAGGCTTAAATTCAGACCTCAAATTCATAGGACTACTGTATAATCAATGAAAATTATATAAAGGAATTTTATATAATCAAATGATATTAAGATGTTATAATAATGAAATAAGCAAGAGTTAGGCACAGCAAGACAAAGAGAATAAATAGGATGCTTACCCGTGTTGTGGGCTCGCTCAGGAAAGACCAGTGGAGTGGATCTTCCGAAGAGAGAGAGATCCTTCCCCACTGGTAGATTGTTTTATATTGTATTATTTTGCATTCCGATATCATAGTTAGTAAAATAAGTTTACCTCCATAGATTGTTGCCGCTGTTTTTTTCCTTTTCCCCCTTCCTTCCCATTTTGTGGGGCCAGGCAGGGGGTGGGGAGGGCAGGGGCCTACTGCCCCCTGTCACGGGCATAAACTGATCTAGTTAATTCCATGACACTCGTCAAACCAGATTGTCTCAGTCAAAGGATGGTATGCTATCGCTCTCCACTTGTTTGGGTTGCCCTTGCTGGACCCATCTGTATACCAGGCATCTTCAGGGATAGGATATTTAATATCCTATATTTAATAAAATTAGGTCTCTCATCCCCGCTGAGAATTTGACCAGATCCGGGCCATCAAAGGTATCTTCATAAATCGCTTCCCTTACACCTAATTCACAGATGTAATTTTGAAGGTTTTCCATGGAGGACCACATCCCTGTATGTAAAGGAATATCAGATTTATTGGGCCATACCATACAGCAGGCCGCCATTAACCATTCTATTATAGAATGGTTTTCATCATTGTATTGATTACCTGCATATAATCTCTGTCTAAGAGCAGGATGGACGGTCATTGTGGCCAATTTGGCTATTTCCGGGCCATTCATCAGAACACTTTCTGCCCCAGAATCCCATAGTCCAAGCTGGCACACTTTCTCTAGCTTTCTGCCTGAATCGTTGGACTAAGTCCATCAGTTCTGTTGCCGTGTACGGTCGGGCTGTTACATGCAAGTGGGTTTGAACGGGGGGCCACTGATCAGGCGGCACCCCCGCCGGTCTGTCCTGTACCTTTTTTGTTTTTTGAGTTATAACAGGACGGACTTCTAGTGCATCCGTCAAAATTGGAGATTCAAGATCAGATTTAGATTGTTTATTTTCCTGATCAACACAGTCCGTTGATAACAGGAGCCTGGTCATTGTTTATTGAAATATTACGGACTTGACCTATTGGAAGATGTAGAATTGAGTTTTTTCCTGTTAATATGCCAAGTTCCTGTTCTAACTTTTCAATAGGATCTTTTAAAAGTTCATTTTCGTTCACTAAAGTATTATTCCTTATTTCAGCATTGTTTAAAGCATTTAACAGTGGCCATGCCACTGTAGAAGCAGCTAATTGTCTTTCTCTTGTGAAAAATGTATCTTTGCCTAGTCCCTGAAAGTAATCTGCTAGGCGATATGGGGAAACATTTCCCACAACACGTAGAGGACCCCATTTTTCAATGATAGTTGACAACTCATAATAAGGGGATCCCGCAAATCCTGGCATCTGCCCTGGAATTATTTTATCTAGGGGGGTAGTGTTCTCCCCCTTGAACATTTACAGAAATTCCAAAGAAAGGACATAGTGTAAGTTTTAGTTTATTCGGCTTGCCTGCCTGGCTCACCAAGTGTATAATCAATGAAAATTATATAAAGAAATTTTATATAATCAAAAAATATTAAGATGTTATAATAATGAAATAAGCAAGAGAGTTAGGCACAGCAAGACAAAGAGAATACATCGGATGCTTACCCATGTCATGGGCTCGCTCAGGAAAGACCAGTGGAGAGAATCTTCCAAAGAGAGAGAGAGATCCTACCCACAGCTCTTAAATGGGTCTAGGAGAGGTGGAGCCATGCACCACCCCTCCCTGCAGCACAGGTGAATTGCTTTCACCTGTGCTCCCAGGGCTGACTCATTGCTCGCCTCAGGTGATAAATCAGAGGTTCAGGCCCTGACTCAGCAGTTCCCATACAGACTCCTTTCACAGGACTCAGTCAAAGAGGATGTCACACTTGTTCCACACACTCAAACTGACTGAGCAGTGGTATCACAGTCACTTAAAACACACGGAAGCATCCAAACCCAAGCATGCACATTCCCTCTTGTGCTACTGGTGCCCACAGCTCACCTTCACACCTCTGGGGATTTCTGGTGTTTTACACTGATGCAGCCTCACTATAGCTCCATGGGTGTCACACAAGGCCTGCAGGACCTCTTTCTCCACAAACCCCATCTGCAGGCACTGGTTCATAGGGCTCACCACCCACCCTTCTGAGCAAAAGCAAGCACTAAGAATGAGAGCAAAGTGCACTGGATTTGACCTGGCCTGGTCCCCAAGCCTCAGTCCTGCCAGACATACCCCGGTGCGTAGACTCATCCCCAAAATCTGACTGGACATTGTCATTCTGCAAACGCCCCATCCCAGCAGCAAGGGATCAAAGCATTGGGACAGCTGAAACAAAAATGTCATGAAAGTTTCCTATTAGCACTGATCAAGAACACATCTACCCCTGAGCAACAGGATGGGAGACAAACAGCAGAAGACAACCAACCTGCAGAACCCGCTCCGCTGGGGTTGGTCCAGATGTTTGTATGCTCCCTTCCATGGCCCAGGCCAAGCTTGCTGAGCTGCTCCTCCTTTGTGCAGGGGGAGAGCGGCGCAGATGCTACGTGGTGGCTATGCACAGCATGCCTTTGACTTGATTCTCCTCTCTCCATCTTCCATTAGCAAGCAGCATTTCAAATCTCTCCTTGCAAAAAATCACCTAGGTAAAAAAGAACTGGCAATCTTGCTTTTAAAGTTTCCTTATTTATACAACTTGATGCTTTAAAGCACAAGCTCACCTAGCAATCACCTACCTTAGACAAGCCCAACCTGCAAGGAAAAGTTATTCTTCTGTGTCTGCAGACTTTGCACACATTTCCAGGTGCAGTAGTCAGCCCAGTTCTCAGCACAGCTTTACCAACCACAGAAACCCAGTTTACGCCCGCCGTGCTTTTCTCTCATCTGAAACGCTGCATTGCTGCAAGAAGCAATGAATAAAATCACAGAATCACAAAACTGGGGTTGCAAGGGAGCTCCAGAGATCACTGAGCCCAAGCCCCCTGCAAAACAGGCTCCCTAGAGTAGGCAGCACAGGAAGGGCGCCCAGGAGGGCCTGGAATATCTCCAGAGAAGGAGAATCCACAGCCTCCCTGGGCAGCCCGTTCCAGCGCTCCGTCATCCTCGCCGTGAAGAAGTTCCTTTGCATTTTGGTGCAGAACTTCCTGTGCTCCAGTTTATGGCCATTTCCCCTTCTTCTGTCACCACAGATCGCTGAAAAGATTGCAGCCGTGTCCTTTTGACTCCCACATCTAAGATATTTATAAGCGTTGTTGGAAATAGCCAAATAGTTTTCCAGGACGGTTCTCTGATCTTTGTATCTATCTTTATTCCCAATTGCAATGGCGGGCCTCCTGCAAGCAGGAGAGCGCAGAGAAAACAGTGTTACATCTTTTATCCCCTACTGCCCGACCCTTATCTCTTTCTCCCCGGCTCCTCACTGGCTGAGTACTGCAGGTTCACACTCTTTCGCAACGCTTCACTAATCGTACCAATACCAAGTAAACACAAATCCTTACCACCCAACCACAAATATCTTAATTGGTCGACTGCCTTCTAACAACTGCTTTCTTAACAAACATCTGGTCGTAACTTTTGGATGTCTGCTTTACAACATAGACATAACCTCTTAACTGCTTCATTACCCCCCAGCATTTGTGCCCTTTGCACTGGGTCATTGTTCAGGTCATCCGTCTGTCCTTGCTTAGAGATAAGCTTGGAAGGAGGACAGAGGGCAGTATCTTGGAGCCTGCCTACGGCATCCTAACGTTCCCACAGAGTGGGACAGTTCTGCTTTGTGTAAAGGCCCCGACTCCTTGAGAGTTTGTTCAATGGACTTCACTTCTGCTGGCCTAATGAACAACCTTACAGTACGTTTCCCAGATCAGAATACTATACCCACATTGTTTAGAACATTTAAAGTCTGTTGCAGCTTTGGGAGAAAGAATTGGTCACGTAATTCGGTAACTATGTCTCTAAAATATGTTACCTATATGCATATGGTAATCTTCCTGTCCACGTCAGCTATTTCTAAGGATATGTGACAGCTTCATTCTTTAGATCAATTGCCCTTTTTCAATGTTCAGTGCAGAAACAACACTTTCACTTTCCACAGTATACGGTATTCTTACTTTGCACATCAGCTATTTCTAAGGACGTGCTACAGCTCACTTCTTTAGATCAACTGCCCCTTTCAATATCCAATGCAGAAACACCACTTTCACTTTCCACAGCATTTACCAGAACCACAGAACGACAGGGGGGCTGAAAAGGACCACAACGATCATCCAGCTCCCCAGAACCCCCACACCCCCTCGCAGCCGCCTACAGCCTCAGATCTCGCTAGATCCCCCCCGTCGCCTCCCTGCAGCTTCCTGGAGCCCCGCACGGCCCCTCTCCCCGTCCCGGGACCGTTCTCCCGCACACCTCCGGCACAGCTGTCCTCAGCACTCGCTCCCGTCGCGCCGCGGCTTCCCTCTCGGTGCTGCCCGGACAGCTCCGGCTGCCGCCGCGCTGTCCTGCGGGGCGGCCCAGGCGGCAGGAGCGGCGCTCTGCGAGGAGAGCCGCGCCTCCGACAGCCGGCTCCCAACGCTCGCTCCCGCGCACGGCGGCTCGGCCAACGGCAGCCGGCAGAGCTACCGCGGACCAAGGAGACCCCGGGGGCGGGGCGGCGCCGCCGCTGCCCAATCAGAGGCAGGGGGCGGGGCAAGGGAGATGCTGCTCAAGGTGAGCTCCTCCTGCCGCAGCGTGATGAGGACAGGTCTGCACGGCCAGCTCGTATGTCGGGAGCCAGGAATGGACACGGCAGGAGGAGAGAGGCGTTAGGGAGCAGCCGAGGCTTCGAAATGCATCAAAAAGCCCTGAAAAGCATCACAAAGCCACAGCCAGGAAGCTCGGGATTATCATGAGCAGCATCCAGGATGCTAAACATCATTTGCTACCATACCAGATGGTAGCTGAGCTCTCGCTGCAGACATCCCAAAGCCAGACAGAACGGGAACAAACCCAGAGCTCTGCTGCGCGCACCCCACAGCCATCGCGTTGCAAGCTGGAGCGCCTTGCTCTTCGTTGCATTCGTCCCAGTCTCTGTGAATGAAGACTCGGAAGGCAGTCAAGGCGTTGATTGAGCACGAGCGTGCTTTTATTATTATGTAAAAGACAGGAGGGCGTGAGAGGTCCAGGGTAAAGATGGGACTCATCCTCTCTTGTCACGGAGAGAGTGGCTCAGAGCTCTCAGTGCTGCTGCCCGGTGCCTGGGGCTGGAGGCCTGATTCTAAGTCCCCCTCCAAGAGGCTCGGCTTCTCCTCAGCGACGCTGACCTGCTCCTGCGTGGAGGTGCTGCTGTCGGGGCACTCGGACTGTGCTTGGGCTGGGCTGCACTGCAAAGGCACTGGGTCACAGTCCAGGCTGGTGACTGTGGTGTCCAGCAGGCTCAGGTCAGCATCTTCAGCACAGCCGGGAGAAATGAGGGCGTGAACTTGGATGAGCTCCTTCTCTCCATCGCTGTTGTTATGTGGAAGGCTGTCATCTGAACCACAGTGACTCGTGCTTCCTAAGAGCCCTCCATCGATGGAAGCACACAGCGCACCATCGCTACTTGCCCCGGCTCTTCTGGGTAGACAAGGGCTCGATTCACCTAGGAAGGATACACAGGGGTTAGTGTCAAACTTTCACAAGCTGAATTATGAAAGTGGCTCTTGATCAGGGGTGATCTGAAGATGCTAGGTATAGGTTGGAACGCTAGAAGGAGATACAAGTCCACTTGTATTGCATGAATTCTATGTCGCTGAAAAGCAAGGCTTTGAAAGCTGGATTCGCACCCTTACCTGCCAGCACCACGACTTCTGTCTCTGAGGGCTCCCTGGGACTGCGCTGCAGTCGGCGTTTGGCCACAGAGGATGGTTTCCGCAGGCTGAAGCAGGAACGCCAACTGCCAGCTGGTGATTCCTTCGTCTTGCTGGGTGGACGTTGTCTGGAGAGAGAAAACAGTGACTGGTGTGAGTCGTGCGTGGTGCGGGGTGAGGGAAGAGCTGCACTGAGCTCTTGCCAACAGTTGCTTGTTCCTGGCACCGCCTGGTTTCTGCTGAAGCACAGCTTAGAAACTCGCTCTCTTTCAAGCAGTTGAGGACGGTTCCACTCCTATAGCTCAGCCCTGAAGTTTTGCTGGCTAAATTCCCCTAAACTGTGTCAAGCAAGATGCAGAGCACGTGAGCAAAGGCTCCGCGGCTGTACAGGACAGCATCTAAGGGATGGCTCTTCTGGAGCCAGCAGGCGTAACTGCTTTCTGAGGAACCGTGCAGCCATAAAGGAAATTCAAAAGCACCTCTGACTCTGACATCAACACCTCGTCGGCCCCATCTCACCGCCAAGTTTAGTTTCTAGTGCCAGCAGGTCTGACCAACAGCTCTGCTTAGAGGAGAACCGGAACTGGTTTCAGGCATGTGGCCCCGACAGCTGGAAAACCCCAACGTTTCAAGGTAGAGCCAGCTCAGGCCAGGGTAGACGTCAGCATGGCTTTATACATCTCGTGACTGCGTGCCCAGCAAGGAAGGAATGGCAGCCTCGTGTGGCTAAACCGAATATGTTAGTTGAATCTCAGAGTCCAAAGGGAGCAGAGATTCACTGCAACAATTCACTTCAGGCACCGTTACTTTAATTTAGCTTCCACATGTTTTGGCGCAAGAAACAATGGGGGAAAAAAAAAAAACAACAACACAACCCACCCAAACAATGATGATGGTTGCTGGAAAACAAAGTCCTCTTTACCTTTCAGATGGAAAGTTGATAATTGTGTGGAATTTCCCCTGTACAGCTGTGGGGCCTTCTTCCACTTCTATGTCCCTGCTCTGTGTCACAACGGAAGAGCTGCTGTGGCCTCGCCTATGAGCCTGTGCCTCCTCCAGGGTGAGCAGCTCTGTGGCAGGAGAAGACACCCACGCAGACTTGGGCCCTGAGAGAGAACCGTGCCCTGTAAGGGAAAGCCACAGGTAAGAGCGAGGATCACAAAGCAGCACCACAGCCATCACAGTTCTGGGGGAGATGCTATAGTTTTCTCAGACCTGCTTATCTGAGCCACTAGAAGAAGAGGAGGTCAGAATAAGCAGGTGGTCAGAGGTATGTTTAAGGCAGAGGACAGAGTCATAATTAACAAGAGCAGCTCACTGTATCGAAACGGGCAAAGAAAAACCCTAGAAAGCGGGGGCAGGGCACTCAGAAAGCTTCACTGCCACACTTTCATCAAGCTTCACTTGCATGCAAAACATCGTAACGACAGTGACGGTTTTTTTCTCATTGTATAGTTTGGACTTGGACATTCTCAGCATCCAGCAACAGGATTCTAATCTAGGCCCAGAAGTCTGCTGTCCCCTCGATAGAAAAAGTGTATTTCAAAGATCTTGGAGAAGGCCTGGATTTGATCAAGGTGTCTGATCAAGATAAAGCTCATGGAGGAAGACACTCACCTGCTCCATCTGCCATGTCTGATCTGGATTTGGAGCAGAAGAGGACGTCTGCGTGGTTGATGATGAATTCCACCACAGCCGACTGCGTCTGCAGTTCCATGCAGGCGGCTCTTCCGCTGGCGCAGGCAGACTCGTTCTGCTGTGATCTGTAGAAAAGGCAGATTTTAGCATTCATTCATCCAAGATCCAAGTTTCCCCAAGTCTGGATTGTTGCAGCCAAAAGCTGTCAAATTGGGCTCCGGAGGCTTCCGCGGTGATGCCGCTGAAGAAATTCTCCTGGCTGATCAAGGACACGCCAGTCCCATCTAAACAAGAGGGCAGAAATTGTCATCTAGAAATTTTGCCCGTGCGGTTGGAGAACAGCCCAGGCTCTTGCTCTGCCGTCAGCCACTTACTACACAGTGTACAGGAGAAGAGCACATTCGATGGAGAAAAAGGTAGATTGCATTTTTTTCTGGAGAACAGATCCAAGCAGTGTGTTGAAATGGAGAAAGAAGTTTACCTTAAGAGGTTTGGAGCCCACACAATCGCTAAGTTCTTAGCGTGCATGTTTGTCACGGAACAGTTCCCAGCTAGACGAGCCAAGTGTCTCATCAGGTACTCCAGTGTCCTGGAAAATAAGAGAGGCAAATGTTCAGCACCAATGAGCACGCCGTGCTGCAGTTCACAGAGCAAGCCTCAATGCATGTTATTGCTACTGTCACTGAAGATGAAGTAGATCCAACTTGACTAAGTGCCGCGCTGCGGCACCAAGCCCCAGCACAGCACAGCCGCAGCCACCAGCTGCACCAACTGTGCCCCCGTGCCCAGGAACCGACCCAATAAATTAACCCCGTGTAGCCTTAAACTGCTTCAACATACGCAGGCATCATGTTGCCAGCATGAGACAAGCCTGGAATCACACCACTGCCCTCTGAAATGCAGCACAGCTGAGCTCAACAAACTGAAAGCAGCACTGACCTGTAGTGAGGAGCGGGCAGCTGCTGGATGACGTCCTGCATTCTGACCAGCTGCTCCTCATCTGTAGCGGCACCAACAGCCTCCTGGAATAGTACAGAAAGGCACTGAGACACAAATCAGGCTAGATACCTGCCACAGGGTCGGGAACTATGGGGACAGCGTGCAGTTGGTCTGCGCCGAGACAGATTTTACGCCTTCCAGGAGGCATCTGGGGAACATAGCGGCACGCAGCTGGTGCCATCAAGGCCAAGGAGTCCAAGCAGTGGGCCGGTTTACAGCCTGATTGTGCAGCTCAGCTTCTCAAGCTTCAAGTGCACTTTGCTATTAATCCCATTCCCATTCTATAAATACTTGGGGAATAGAAAAACAAAACAAAAGAAAAAACAAAAAACATGAATTCTCGCAAGCTTTGCGAATGTGGAAATAACCGCCTCCTGGGACCACCAAAAATGGCATCCGTATGATGCATGATGTGGCAAAGACATACGAGTAAACCCCACGGGGCTAACAGAAAAAGGGCCTCAGAGCTGGGGCACTGCTGCAGCCATCTCCCAAGAGGCCCAGGGAAGAGGTAAAGGAAAGACGTTGCCTTGTGCTTACCGAGAACTTGTCATACAGCTGGTTGGTCAGCAGAGGGTTCGGGAGCTCCCTGAAGTACATTTTGCAGACGGAGCTCACGCTGTGAGTGTCACGGACAGTTAGCTCAGGAATCTGCTCAGACTCAAATTCTTGGCTGGAGAGAAGGACACAAAAACGGGCGGGGGGGTTGGGAAAGAGGAAGACAAGTCAAAAGCCACACCAAATATAATCAAGCATTGGAAGGGCTTCCCGATTAACAGGAGAAAATGAACACTCAGTCACCAGCACCACATGAGCCATGCTGGATGAGATGTTTCCAAAAGGAGACCTTTTCGTTTTGCTAAGGCATTTCCTGTGACTCTGACAACTGGCTGCCTAGCCTACAATCCTAAGCAAGGAGCCCGGAGCAGCAAGGAGGAGTGTGGGCTGCTCCAAAGGGCTCTGCAAACAGGAGGAAACGGGAATGAGAGCTGGCAGCGGTGACACCGCAGTCCCCCACAGCCTTCCAGTGCTCTGAAGGACAGAAGGAGAACTTCCTGCTCCAGCAAGTCTGCTGAACGCCCTGTATTCCTATCAAACAGCGACAAGCCTGGCGCACCACCGCTGAGCGCACGCTGCCTGCACAGAGCTGCCCCACGGCGCAGGCCTCTGAGCACCCGCAACAGGGCACGCGCCCCTACTGACCGCTGTGTCAGTCGCAGCACTCTTACCGCAGTCTCTGGATGTTGGACGCAACGCCGGACAGCCGGTATATCCCCTGCACCACGCCGTGCTGCTCAATGAACTCGGCGCAGCTCTGGAGGACCTGGGGGACTAAAGAACACGTGGCCAGCGGTTACTTGAGCTCCTCATTCAAGTCCTGGTTCAGGCTGTGCTCCTGTCAAATCTCATCCACTAAGCCCAGCCAGGCTACTGCTTAGTTCTTCCTTACAGAAGAAAGCTGTCCAAGACGAGGAAACTGGACAGACATGTGTTCCTTGCCTTCAAGAAGTGTAAGGACCTAGGAATCAGCCTAGAGAAAGTAATTCTGGGGAAGCCGGAGACACTGCAAGTCCCACCACAGCTCCATGGGAATGAAAGGAGGTGGGAAATCTCATGTCCAGGAGAGCTGGGAAACTGATGCAGGACACTCTCCTTGGCCAAAAGGCTTCCCTTCTTTTCAGGCTAGCGTGGGATTGGCTTACAGGCTTTGGTTTAAGCAAATACAAACGTGCTTGTTTATCTTTCAGCCATCAACTTCCATTACACGTTTCTCCATCGGTACCAACCTGCCCCTTTGCTAGATATGACCTCCCTTTCATCTTTAGATGCCCAACAGAGGAAGATCTCAGGAATGGGCTGTCCCTTACCATCGCGACCAGAGTGGAGAAGATGCTCTCCCAGGTCACAGCCAAACACCTTTTTCTTCTCCACCTCCCGCTCTTTCGGTTTCTTTGGGCGGGCCTTCACCAAGGAACGAAGGAAGGTGACGAGCTTGCCACATTTCTTTGGCACTGCACAACAGGAAGAAACCAGTTCATTTCAGGTTTGGCTCAGTTGGACAAGGCCGAGCATAACACATTCTACAGAGCACGTCAAAACGGGAAGAACGTTACCAAGTACATACAAAAACGGATTTTCTCCCATCCCTGCAGGAGGAGCCAAAGGCCAGGTTGGATGGGGCCCTGGGCAGTGGGGTCTAGTCTCGCATTAGATGTGGAGGTTGGTTGGCAGCCCAGTCTGAGGCAGGGGGGTTGGAACTTGATGATCCTTGAGCTCCCTTCCATCCCAAGCCATACTAGGAGGATTCTATGATTTCCCCAAGTCCACTCATAAACACGGGAGGATCGGGCCAAATCTCTGCGCGTTCTGATGGAGTTTAATGCACTCCTCTTGCTTGGCTTGCTCAACTTGGGGATTAAGGATCCTCTTGAAAAGCCACGTTCTGATCAAGCATATCACTAGCACAACCAGGCCTCTAGCTGTCCACCAGGGACACTGGCTGTTCTCAACCTCACACTGACTCGCAGGAGAACTGCCTTTGCCCTCCTTCATTCTCATTGCCTACAAAACACCAGCCATATGCCCCGTGATATGCCTGAAGGATCATCAGCACAGACTATAACACGGGATGGATAAAGGAGGTATTAAACACAGAACACACCCAAAAAGAAACGCCATTTTGCTTCCCTGCACCATCAAATGCAACATCTGTACCTGGCTTTGGCACTGAACTGAGGAGAGACTCCGGAATTTTTCCATTGATGAGCTCCACGCACTCACTTGGGAAAAATCCAACCTGTAACAAGAAAAAAAAGAGAGGTGCAATACTGAAGGCAGCATTTCTCAGACCTGAACTGTTCAACCAAAAGCCACCTAACATTTTCCTCGGAACGTGCTTGCCTGACGCTCCGTAAGACTATCCAACAAAAAGTGGCCTGCATAAAAGTAATAATTATTCAACGTTTGCAGCCAAAAGACCTACAAAACAAATAATTGCTTCTGTAGAAGATGTAGAAGAAGAAAGTTCTTGCTGACTGAGATGCAGCTGCGATCCCCAGCTCCGAGCTACCCAGCGTTCTGCAGCCAGCAGCAGCAACAAGCACGCGGAGGGTCTGTTACCCTACCTCGGCTGACAGGCAGTAACTTCCTAAAAGACACTAACTTCACGTTCTGCATGGGTGCAAGCAAAATACTCTGAGACACTGAAACACTGTCTTAGCTGCTGTATTTCCAAAGGTGGGGTTCAGTGGCCGTGACCTGATGCATATTGTGAAGGCTCTTGCTTCTAAGTGAATTGAGGAAGACAGTTTCCTACAAAGACCATCTCTGACACCGACACAGGGAAAATGTTTACATCCATGAGCCCTCCTGTGCAGGCAGCACAGCTCTTAGCCGAGATTCCCGACCTGACCGAAGTTGCGCTCTCAAGTCTGAAGCTTGTGCCTACCTGAAAGCCATGCTTGCCTCTCCACCAGGGGGTCAGCTCCTTTGGTGGCATATCAGTAACGCACACAATGTCTCCCACCTGCAAAAGACTGCAACCTCACCAAACATTCTGAAGGTATCTGAGAATATTCCTGATGCGTTCACACCTTATACTCTCCTGTACATGACAACTAGGAACGCCCTTAACTGCTTACCTCAAAGGAGAGTTCATCCGGTGTCTGGGCAACGTATCTCTTAAGAACATGGGCAGCAGCAACAGCTGGAATGTTTACAGGTGACTCCTCGTGGATCAGCTGGGGCTTCCCATTGTTCTCAGTCTGAAACAGAGAGCACAGGCCATGGTGAGGAGCTGAGGACAAATGAGGACAATTTCAGAGCAAGGAGCACATCTGCAGAGAAAGATCCTTATTGTGAGTGCTTAACAAGAAACTGCAAGTCTAATAACAGCTGTTTCTCTTCCCGACGTGCAGCAGTATCACCAGGCAATGCAAAGATGCGTCTCTCTCTACCCAGACTAAGAGGACAAACACCCCAACCGAGAGGACTCCTGGAGTTTTATAAACTTGCCACACTTGCAGTACTGTCTTGCCAAAGAGGAGCGTAAGAGTCTGCTTGCTTCCTGTAACCTATTGCTTGGAGACCTCAGCCATGGACTGGACACAGGAGCCGGTCCACTGACCCAATCCTTGGCTCACTACAAGTGCCTGCTTCCCTTAACTTGCTGAATATGAGAACTTGGTCTTTGGGTGACAAAATCCAGGCAGGATGGGGAAAATGCTTCTGCATGTTTATAACGCTCGATCTGATTCTGTCGGTACTATAACGTCCACGGCCATCTAGATGCTCGTAGCAAGGACATGAAGCTTTTCAGGCAGCTTTTCAGTGACACCGATAGAGCTGGAACGATTCTCCCTCTCTTGAAAAGCAGGAGAGCTCATCTGCAGCTCACTCTGCCGGCTCAAGTCAGCAGAACAAAGACCAATCAGAGCTTCATACTCTACCTCCATTTGTGCCAGGTCAGGCCCACAGCTGATCTCGCTGCACGCGATGCCCATCACAGCAGGCACGACAAGCTGGAACTGAAAAGAAACACACTTCTATTTTCTCTGTTCACACACCACGGTATGGAGAGACTTCTTCAGAACTACCCTCAGTTACCCACTGGCATAGGCAGGTGTTCTAGAAACAACCACTTCGTTCAGTCAATTCAAACGAGACAGCCTATTGCGCAGCAGTTTACCAAGTCGCTATCCCTCTGCTAGCAGATGGGGACTCCGGCACAAAGCAGCAGATGCGCTTGCTCAGAGCACTCCGACAGCGCAGTAGCAGGGCAGTGAGAGGAGTCACTGCTGGAGGTGGATCTGCTCCCCAGCGGCCGGCTCCCACCAGTTCACCTCCAGCGCCGGCCGCAGCCTTGCACACAGATTTCCTCTGCTTGCATCTCTGCTGTGCTCCCCACAGCTGTCATGCGCACACGCAGCCGAAGCACGCATGCTCGTGGTCACGTTGTGCAGCCCTGCACAAACTGGGACTAGGACTCCTTGCCTAAGGGATTGGTTTCCTAAAGATTAGCCGGTCACAGCATCACAGACAGCATCCTTCTGAGGGCTGAGCTGGAGGGAAAGTGGAATAACTCTACACGTGACCGGTGTCCTGTCAAGGCTGGATGAGGCTGTGTTACTAAACACGGTGCGACGCGGGCTGCAAAACCACGTGGGGGGACAACGCGTGGCACATACCAGGCAAGAGATCAGAACAAGTTCCTTGAAGCCGCAGCCGTTTCTTGTCACTTTGCTCTGTTCTTCCGCGAGCAAAAGCTGCATCAAAGGAGAAGGCAGAGGGCGGGGAGAGGAGAGAGAAAGAGCTGATCAGTGAGCTTGCACAATTTAACAAAGAAGACAAGGGAAAAGCCCTGAGACAAATGCCACCTCTATGCTTTGGAATGTAGCTACTGAGTGAAAATTATGTCTGATGGTCAAGAGTAAGCAGCATGACACTACCAGCTCCGCCAGCCAGCAGCTTTCAACACCTCACTGTCCACCCGTCTATCTCACACTGTCTCAGCTTACCTACAAGATGCTGCACAAGACGGTGTGAAAACGAAGGTACTCAGTCGATGCACAAGTGCAACAAGCGAGCTGCTCAGTCAGAGCTCAAGCGCTCCAATGAAGGGACGCAGCAGGCACTGCTCCTCCCCTCATTCTAGCTGCTTATGACATCACTAAGGGCCACCAGGCTGCTCCACCATGACAGACAAGGTGAGGAAGCAAGACCACGTCACAAGACCAGAAGATTCCAACACTTCAACATTCTAGAATCAGAGGGCGGTTGGAATTCTACCTCAGCCAAATCCTGGAGAAGCTGGCACGGGGTCGTCATGACCAAAGCGCAGGACCCGGCACTTGCTCTTGTTGAGCCTCGTACAACCGGCCTCAGGCCATCCTTCTGCAGGGCCTTCCTACCCTCGGGCAGATGGACACTTCCTCCCAGCAGCATACCTTGCAGTGCAGGGCCTACATAAAATCCACACTAGAGTCCTTTGTTTCATTCAAGAGCACGTTACAGCACGTATCTATTTCACTGTAAGGAAATCAAGGAAGAGACGGGAGAAACACAGAACTGCTACGAGACTGCTATATACATTTCTTGCCCAAGTGGATTTTCGCCTTTTTGCTTCCAGGACGACCTCATTTTCTTCTCCCCTTCTTGTGGGGAAGCTGCCTCCAGTTCCTGAGGTTCAGGAGACAGCATGAAACACGACACTAAGACAAACGCTTGTCGTGGGCAAGGGGTAGCTGTGCTTTGCCAGGCATACGGCGGGGCAGTAAGTGCCACACGGCAGCCCCAAGCCAAGCCCTGCATTCAGTCACTGTGGCCACAGCTGGTGCATCGCTGCCAGAACGTATCCAAGGATACAGGTGGACGCAGGCACTCCTGCTCCTTCTGAAAAGCCATCCTCTGCAGAGCCCATTAGGTGCTGCTCAGTGCTATGCCAACCAGGCTCCCGTTTACTGCAGCCCTGGGATAAACACGCGTGTACTCTTCTGTGCAGCAGTGAGCTCCAGGGATGAAGCACAGAGGGTAAGCCAACAGAATCTACTGCTGACTCCATCAGCTCCTTCTTCTACCAACCATGGGCAAACACTGTGAGACAGAACACAAGGAGGGAAAAGCACTTCTGCTCACACGCCTGCAATGGAATTCGAAACAGCTACTGCAAGAAGAGCTCGTAGGGTAAACCTAGCCTCAGAGACACAAACGCACCAGGTTCCAGGAAATAGCATGGCACACTGTAGATGAAACGCTGCTTCGTTGCTCGGAGAGCACGCAGCATGCCGCTTTGACAGGCACAGCAGTGCTGCGACGTCCAAGCTGGGCACCAAAACCTCCCCAGCATCCCTGGCCAACGCTGCCAGGGAAATGCAACACCTGCATCCCTATCTGGCCTACGGCACACACACTGGGGGGCTGCCTTAGTCTCAGGCGGGAGGGATTTTTCTTCAGAGTATCTGGTATGATGCTATGTTTGGGTTCTAGGAGAAAAATCACACTGATAACACCCTGATCTTTATAGTTTCTGACAAGCAAAGTTGCACAGAGCCAAGGCCATTCTCAGCAAAGCTCTCAACAAGGAGCTGGGAGGGAACCGAATTAAGACAGCTAACGTAAACTGGCCAAAGGGATATTCCATACTATACGGCAGCAAGTGGAAGGAGTTTTGAAGGGGATGAGAGTACATCTCACTCTCTTTTATTGCTTGGCGGCTAACTGGACAGTGGTTGGCGGGTGGTGAGCCATTGCTTGTACATCACTTGCAATACATTCATATATATATTCAGAACTACTTTTATCTCAAAAACATGAGTTTTACTTCTCTTTTTCCACCCAACACTCTCCCCCATCCCACGGGGAACAGGGGAGTGTGTGGTGCTGAGCCACCCACCGGCTTCAACCACAACAGGGCCACGGGGCAATGGGAGCAAGCACAGAAATAAAACACAGAAACTCGCTGTTCCTTGGGCTCGTGGCTGCCACAAATCTCGTGTTTTAGTGATGCAGAGAACTGTATCTCCAGCTATTGTGTGTCTTGTTAACCACAAGCTCAGCTATGAGCTGTCACCACAAGCAAAAGATAAACGTAAACAGAGGCCCTTATCCACATGTGCCAATCTGGGTGCGAGGAATAAAAGCCCATTGGGCCATGGGCAAAGCAGGGAGCACATAGGCAGGAAACAGGAAGGAGTTGAACTCCAGCTCTCCTACACAAAAGAAAGGGAGAGCTGAGCCAGCACCACAGGAGGAGTTACGACACAGCTTCAGAGCTTACAGAGCCCTGAGATTTCCAAAGGACGGTGCCAGGGTAACTCTCATCATTCCCATGCAGGGGTCTTCCCAGACGCTTCAGCTGCTGACTTCCACTTCCTCTGTCATGTGTAGAAAGTCCAGGTGACAAATGCTCATTTCGTCTGGGTAACGCTTCCATGGTCATGACTGAAAAAAAAGAAGCATGCAACCCCATAAAATGTACCTTTCTGCTCTTTCTGTCAGCACGACATCTAAGATGAGCATTACACGTCCCTGCTACTGACTGAAAATTCATCCAAGTCTATGTTCCACACAGCTTCATCTCAGTGCCAAAAAGAAACACGTAAACAGATGTTCAGAAGTTTCTTTGTGCAGATAAAAGTGCGGGGTGCATATGTATTCTCTTCTGTAATAAATATTAGTTTAGAATCCAAAGGTAACTTTTCAAGAAGCAGTATGAAAGAAAGGTCAGTCAAAAGGAAATACGTGATTTTCATCTATTTTCATCTAAAAAATCCTTGCTAAATCTCTTCCCATCAAAAAGAAAGCATGCTGGGCATTCTTAGCAGCAGCTCAGAGAACATCTTGCACCACAAAATGCGGCACATGCTTTTTTGCTCACAGGCCCCTCATGTCTCTTATTTGTGTCAGATTCACTCAAAATGACCACGTGGACCAGAACAGCCATTTGGGTCTGCTGAGGTAGGAACCCACTGCTGGGATGTCCCACAGTCCCGTTCCCCGCTACTTCCAGCCCTGGGGGGAAAAGGAAGAGCAACTGACTTCACCTACCCAGACTTCTGCACGGCCTCCAATATGGTCTCACATCACACGGAGAAGCATGGTGGAGAGCTCTGGCAGCTGAAGAAATCAAGGTTGCCTCTAAGATCCTGCTTTAAATCCACATGACTTACTGCCCATGAGACATGAAAGACGAGGTTAAGGTTAAAAAGCCTCCAATCCCCGTGGATGTGGCTGTCTGATAAAGACAACAGCTGTCCGCTTTCCAGCAGGGTGATGCTCACCCAGCAAAGCACTCACCAGCACATGTCTTTCATAGAAACATAGAATTAGCAAGCTTGGAAAAGATCTCCAAGATCATCCGGTCCAACCATCCAACTTCCACCAACATTTCCCACTAAGCCACGTCCCTCACGACAACATCTAATGTTTCTTGAACACCTGCAGGGATGGTAACTCTATCACCTGTCTGGGCAGCCCGTTCCAGCGTCTGACCACTCCTGTGGAGAAGTTTTTCTTAACATCCAACCTCAATCTCCCCTCACGCAACTTCAGGCCACTCCCTCCAGTCCTATTACTACTTACACGGGAGAGGAGGACGACCCCCACCTCGACATAACCTCTCTTCAGCTAGTTGTAGAGAGTGAGGAGGTCTTCCCTGCGCCTCCTCTTCTCCAGACTAAATGATCCCAGTTCCCTCAGCCGCTCCCCATAAGACTTGTGCTCTAGATGCCCCGCAGCTTCACTGCTCTTCTCTGGACACCTTTCAGGTTTTCATTGTCCTTCCTGTAGTGAGGCACCCAGAACTGAACAGAATACTCAAGGTGAGGACTCACCAGTGCTGAGCACAGGAGGATGATCGCTTCCCTGCTCCTGCTGGCTCCAGTTCTTTGCATTGCACTTCCAATCTAAACCGTTCCTTCTGCGGTAGCGCTTGCATCCTCACTTAGGGCTGGAGCTCAAGAGGTCAACACAACAGAAAAAACACAGCGTGCAACTGGAAGACATGACTCAAACCTCACAAGAGTCAACTCTCTGACCTTGGGCACAACTCACCAACCAAGAGCCAGGCCTTGCCAACTTGGCTGATCTGAGCACGCGGGAGGGGGCCGCACATCTGACCACAAGCGTCCACTTCCATTGCAGCTCCATTTAGAGAAGAAAATCAGCTAACAGGCGTGAATGAATTCACTCACAAGCAGCACAATAAGTCTGTTCTTCGTTAAAAAAAACACATGGATTCCTAATCCAAAAAGAGAACGGCAAGAGTTAATACCGATGGAAGAGGTTCCTGGTCCTAAGCCTCATCCTCTTACCCCAACCTTCCTTGCCTCGTACTCTTCCCCAACTCCTGGACTCAAAGTCTGTTGCAGCTTTGGGAGAAAGAATTGGTCACGTAATTCGGTAACTATGTCTCTAAAATATGTTACCTATATGCATATGGTAATCTTCCTGTCCACATCAGCTATTTCTAAGGATATGTGACAGCTTCATTCTTTAGATCAATTGCCCTTTTTCAATGTTCAGTGCAGAAACAACACTTTCACTTTCCACAGTATACGGTATTCTTACTTTGCACATCAGCTATTTCTAAGGACGTGCTACAGCTCACTTCTTTAGATCAACTGCCCCTTTCAATATCCAATGCAGAAACACCACTTTCACTTTCCACAGCATTTACCAGAACCACAGAACGGCAGGGGGGCTGAAAAGGACCACAACGATCATCCAGCTCCCCAGAACCCCCACACCCCCTCGCAGCCGCCTACAGCCTCAGATCTCGCTAGATCCCCCCCGTCGCCTCCCTGCAGCTTCCTGGAGCCCCGCACGGCCCCCCTCCCCGTCCCGGGACCGTTCTCCCGCACACCTCCGGCACAGCTGTCCTCAGCACTCGCTCCCGTCGCGCCGCGGCTTCCCTCTCGGTGCTGCCCGGACAGCTCCGGCTGCCGCCGCGCTGTCCTGCGGGGCGGCCCAGGCGGCAGGAGCGGCGCTCTGCGAGGAGAGCCGCGCCTCCGGCAGCCGGCTCCCAACGCTCGCTCCCGCGCACGGCAGCTCAGCCAACGGCAGCCGGCGGAGCAACCGCGGACCAAGGAGACCGCGGGGGCGGGGCGGCGGCGCCGCTGCCCAATCAGAGGCAGGGGGCGGGGCGGCACAACTTGGGCACAACTCACCAACCAAGAGCCAGGCCTTGCCATCCTGGCTGATCTGAGCATGCCAGAGGGGATCAGATCACAAAGTGTCCATTTCAATTGCAGCTTCATGTAGGAAAGAAAACCAGCTAACAGGCATGAATGAATTAATTCATAAGTTGCACAACGAGGCTGTTCTTCATAAAAAGACCCACATGGATTCCTAATCCAAAAAGAGAACGGCAAGAGTTAAAACCGATGGAAGAGGTTCCTGGTCCGAAGCCTCATCCTCTTACCCAACTTTCCTTGCCTCGTACTCTTCCCCAACTCCTGGATGATGCCCACAGGCTTGAAGTCAGACCTCAAATTCATAGGACTCCTTTCACAGGACTCAGTCAAAGAGGATGTCACACTTGTTCCACACACTCAAACTGACTGAGCAGTGGTATCACAGTCACTTAAAACACACGGAAGCATCCAAACCCAAGCATGCACATTCCCTCTTGTGCTACTGGTGCCCACAGCTCACCTTCACACCTCTGGGGATTTCTGGTGTTTTACACTGATGCAGCCTCACTATAGCTCCATGGGTGTCACACAAGGCCTGCAAGACCTCTTTCTCCACAAACCCCATCTGCAGGCACTGGTTCATAAGGCTCACCACCCACCCTCCTGAGCAAAAGCAAGCACTAAGAATGAGAGCAAAGTGCACTGGATTTGACCTGGCCTGGTCCCCAAGCCTCAGTCCTGCCAGACATACCCCGGTATCTACAGCCTCCCTGCGCAGCCTGCTCCAGTGCTCTATCATCCTTACTGTGAAGAAGTTCCTTTGGTGTTGGTGCGGAACTTCTTGTGTTCCACTTTATGGCCATATCCCCTACTTCTGTCCCCAGAGACCTCTAAAAAGTGGTTGGCCACGTCCTTTTGACTCCCACACTTAATATAATAAGCATTAATCAGATCCCCTTTTAGTCTTCTTTCCTCAAGGCTGAACAGACCCAGGTCACCCAGCCTTTCCACACTCAGGAGGTGCTCCAGGCCCTTTATCACCTTCATGGCCTACTGCTCGACTCTCTCCAGGAGAACCCTGTCATTTTTGTATCAGGGAACCCACAAGGGGATGCAGTACTCCAGGTGAGGCCTGACCAGAGAGGAGCAAAAGGGGATGATCAGCTCCCTTGCTCTTTTTAATGCACCCCAGGATTCCATTGGCCTTCTTGGCTGCCAAGGCACACTGCTGACTCATGGCCAACCTGTCATCCACTAGGACACCCAGATTCTTCTCTGCAGAGCTCCTCTCCAGCATGTCACATCCCAGCCTGTACTGATACTTGTGGACATTCCTTCCCAGGTGCAAGACTCAACACTTGCTTTTGTTACAGCTCACCTGGTTTGATACTACCCAGCTCTCCAGCCTGTCCAGGTCTAGCAGCACAGCCTTTTGGTGTGCCAACCACTTCACCCGCTTCATCTCATCAGTGTACTTACTAAGGGGGGACACTAACCCCCTCACCAAGGGAGGTGACAAACATATTGAACAAGACCATGTGAGAAATACTCAAAAATTTCAGGTTAGGCAAGAAACTTAGTGATAGCAGCAAAGTTTATTTGTTATTGCAATACTGGGCTCACATCCCCCATTAGCAAGGGAGAAACTGTGCACCAGTCAGCGAAATTCATTCCGTTCTATACTCTAAACCGAACACAGGTAATGCTCTCCTGGCACTCGCTCACTGGTTGAGCATCTCAGGCTTGCAATCTCCCCGAGGCTGTTGCTATGATACATTTCCAATGAGGTCCATTACCAACCTGTTGTTTTTCGGTAAGTTTTGTACTTCTCCATGGAGATATGAGGGCCAGATTTCCAAGAGTTCTTAAGAAACTTATCCTTGGTCTCGAGAGTGAGCATCTCACCCCTCCCTCTCAAGTACAGCAACCCGAACAGCACTTCATACGTTGATACTCCCAAGTCTTTTCTGGGAGCGGTTCGTATTCTGAGAAGGGCTACAGGTAAACGCTTTGGCCATGGTCATTTGGTCTCTAAAATCCATTTTGACAAGCGCTTTGTCAGCATCTGACCGATCCATCCTACTTTCCCTGAAGAAGGAGGGTGCCGGTGAGTACGGAACTCCCGCTTGATTTCTAGAGTTCTCATTAGCTCCTGTAGGACTTGTGAAGTAAAGTGGTTTCCCTTATCTGAGACGATATTCTACGTGATCCCATATCTAGGGATCGCGCCCAGGTGTAGAGTCCTTAGTGCAGAAAAGACAGGGACCTGTTGGAGCACCCAGAGGACCAAGGGTAAATCCTGCCTGACCAATCTAGTGGCCGTCTGTGATGGTGTCACTGCATCAATAGCCAAGTGAAGAACCACTGATATCATCCACCTGGACTTCAGCAAGGCCTCTGACACAACATCCTTCTTTCCAAATTGGAAGGATACGGATTCGGTGAGCGGACTGTTCAATGGACAAAGAACCGGCTGCAGCATCGAGTCCAGGAGCCAACGGCTCCGTGTCTGGATGGTGATCGGTGATGAATGGCATCTCAAAGGGGTCCGTGCTGGGGCTGAGACTCTTCAGTATCTTCATCAGTGGCATCACCAGCGGGATCAAGCGCACCCTCAGAATATTTGCTGACGACACCAAGCTGTGGGGAGCAGTGACACGCCAGAGGGACGGGGCGCCAACCACAGGGACCTCGACAGGCTCGAGCAGCGGGCACAGACAAACCTCATCAGCTTCAACAAATCCAGGTGCAGTGTCTTGCACCTGGGACAAGAGAACCCCCCACTACCGATACATGCTGGGGGATGAAAGGGCTGAGCCTAGGCCTGTCCCAAAAGACCTGGTGGACGGCAAGCTGTACACGAGCCAGCAAAGTGCCCTCCCAGCCCAGAAAACCAGCCACATCCTGGGCTGCACCAAAAGATGTGCGGTCAGCAGGTGAAAAGAAGTGATCCTGCCCCTCTGCTCTGTGCTGAAGAGGCCTCACCTGGAGTACTGTGTCCATATGAAGAGCCCTCAGCGCAGAAGAGACATGGACCCGTTGGAGCACATGCAGAGGACGGCCACAAGAAAAAAAAAAAAAAAAGAACCGAAGGATCAAACGCCTCACCTGTGAGGACAGGCTGAGAGAGCTGGGGCTGTTCAGCCCGGAGAAATGAAGGCTCCGAGGTGACCTGGTAACAGCCTTTCGATACCCAAAGGGGAGCTAAAGGAAAGAAGAAGGGAAAATTTAGGTTAGATATCAGGAAAATATCTTTCACAGCAAGGGACAAGGGGAAACATTTTAAGCTGGGGGAGGGAAGATTTAGGTTGGACGCCAGGGGGAAGTTCTTTACAGAGAGAGCGGTGAGGTGCGGGAACAGCTGCCCAGAGAGGCTGTGGATGCCCCGTCCATCCCTGGAGGTGTTCAAGGCCAGGTTGGATGGGGCCCTGGGCAGCCTGGTCTAGTATGAAATGGGGAGGTTGATGGCCCTGCACGTAGCAGGGGGGTTGGAGATTCACGATCCTCGATGTCCCTTCCAACCCGGGACATTCCGTGACTCTGTGCAGTGGACCAGGTTGCCCAGAGATGTGGTGGATGCCCTGTCCCTTCCAAGGTGACACGCAGGGCAACCTGATCTAGCTGTGAATGTCCCTGTTCATTGTGGGCGAGTTGGACTAGACCATCATAAATGGTCGCTTCCGACTCTAAGGAGTCTCTGGTATGATACCTGAAGCCATGTCCACAAAGAACATCGATGGCCTGGTGAGCAATCAGGGTAGGCGGGGAAGCCTGTGTGCTCAACAGCTCTGGGGAAACTCACCAAGTAGTCCAGTCAGGAAGATTCACATCAGCCATAGAGCATCTCTGTGCCAGTGCCAGTATTCAGCACACCAGAGGTACTGCTTCATCACACTGGTGGGTCCCATAGCTGCAGAGCTAGCTACTGAATGGCAGTCAGGGGATGGAAGGAAGAGGGGTGGGGAGATTGGCTATCATACAGACTAGGAAACTAACAGCATCCCCTGACAATTGGGATGGAGATACCTGGGGCGATCCAGATGAAGTGGTCCAGTAGAAGACAATCCTTTGTTTCCTATGAATACGAAGCCAGGTCTGCCATAAAAACAGAAAGAACCCTAGGACCCTGGGGTGGACAGCCACAGCGTGCTCTGAGAACTGTGCCCTGACATCTGTTACTACTGACAAATTTGTAAGGGAGGTCTAGGAGAGAACCAGACAAGACAGGAACAGAATACTCGTGTTCAGTATGCTCAAGTAGTGGAAACAGTATTACACTACGTGCGGATGAAGAAAACGGCCACTGGGGCCGGGGGTTTTCTTAAGCTCAGGTCCCAGCCCGATACATGCACCTCACCCTACTACTAGCCACGAAGCTTATTGGGACGGAAGCTTATTGGGCCCAGGGAGCAAGGCGAGCCCCTTGTGACCCCCATTCCATCTTTAAGTGAGCGTCCTACAGCCATCGCAAAACCCACCTGCATACAAGCAATGCACGAACAAGGGATTCGCGGCATTTCATTATCCGCTGCACAGATTTCACAGTGCTTAAACCACTAAGCAGAGGAGCCCCGAGAACCCTTAAACCCCATCGTGCTGCAAAACAGAACGGGATCCAAAGAGACACGGAACATAGTTTAAATACGTGCCCTTAAACAATACTCAGCATGGGCGGAAGTAATACGTGGCACAGGAGACACAGAGGGGACGTGGGCAGAGGACACAGGGAGGACACAGACACAGGCGGGACACGAGGTCGCAGAGGGAACATGGAGGGGGATGCAGAGGGTACGCGTCATGAAATGGATTGGGACAACGTGGGAGCAGACAAACCGAGTTTGGAGTCTCAGGTTGGAGATTAGGCAATGAGAATCATGAAAGAGGGAACAGAGACTTCACAAGAAGGTATTGAACTTAAGAAGAGTTACAGAGGAAACCTGGAGAACACAGGATCCCTTTACGGAAAAGCGCATTAGCTCCAGGCATTTCCAGAGTTGCAATGCTCAGTCAGCCAACCAGCATTAACTTGGGACTGACTGAAGCATTCCAGGAATGAGACAAGAGCAAAAGAAAGGAATGTATGTCAGCCCCTCCATTACCAGTTCGGAGAAAGGGAGATAACCCCTTCACTCCCTTAAGAAAAGAACTGAAAAGAAAAATAAGAACAAGCATAGCAGACATAGCTGCTCCAGTCCAGCTTTGGATCCCCTCAGATCAGAGGGCAAAGATCAAAGCCCTACAGCATGGAACAAAAATCAGTTGCCTCTTTCCAGGAAAGAGCACTCACCCAACAGTCCACAGCAGGCAGTCTCCAGCAAAAGACACTGCCTTGGGGGCTGCCAGCCCTTAAATGAGGTGAGGGAGGGGTGGAGCCAGGCTCAGCCCCACCTGGTCCCACAGCTGCATTGCTTCCACCTGTGCTTGCAGGGCTGCACCACCCCTCACCAGATGCTCCATCACTGCTTCAGGCTGTGATCTCAAAGTTCCCATAACGTCATGAATAAAAAAAAAAAAAAAAAAAGTGAATTAGGTCTGCCTGTCTGGCAAGGGGAAGTTTATCACTGAATGAGTAAGGATGGCCCACATATTTTGATTCCAGTCAGATGTCCTCAAAGGCAACTGATAAAATTTCTCATAGGTAGGAGAGCACAGATTTTCATACTGATGCAGCAAGATGCTGAGAAGCCGCATGTGCAGCGAAAAGGCTGCGATTACGGTGTGAGTGGAGCGAGTGCTGTTTGCCAAACTGTCAGGGTCAGCTTATGGCTCCCCAGTGAGAAATGTGCATTACCTACTCACGCAGCGATTAAAGACCATCGTGAAAATATTTTACGATTTGGTGTCCTCAGTGGGTGAAGCTGGCACCTGCCTGTAAGGCACCGTGTAGCCCTTGGGCTCCAACATCAATCCCAAACCCCAAAGAAGTAGGGAGGCTGCAGCGTGCGTACTTCGTGCAGCTCCTGCGCTCCTCAAGTCACAGATCACTGACGTACCGCAGGACCCATTTCTGCTGCGGCACGACGTGGGATTGCTGAAGTCACTGCAGATCCGGAGAACAGACAAAGCATCTCCAGAACGCACTCCCCGTACAACTTGCCCACATGCAGGGGGCACAAGCCCCATTTTGGGGGCAATGATCCCCACTTGTGGGGTGCTACCCTCACCCCACTGTCACAGCCATGCCCCAAGGACACCGTCACCCCACTGCGCATGGCCAGCAACGTCTCCCCGGACTCCACTCCCACAGGCATCCCCGTCCCTGTCCTCAAGCCGACAACATCGGCATGGAGCAAAGCGGGGCAGGGCGCGTGGGGGGACTTGAGGGGACATGAGAGGGCACATGGGGACACAGGGACATGGGGGGACACGGAGGGACATGGGGTTGACGCGTGGGGTCAGAACTACAGAGGCAAGAGGAGGTGACACAAGGAGGTGGCAGGCTGTGCCAGGAGTTTGAGCAGCAGTGCGGGGCAGATGAGCAGTGCCAGCCCAACGTGGGGGTGATGGTGACATCCAGGATGAGGAGCTGCTACTGTTTTTCAAGCAGGTAGGAGTTTGTTATCCATACATAATACTGCACTTGTTGTTTTCTTTTTTAAATCAGTGACAGTATGCGATCTGATCCAATGTCTTTGAAAAGTGTGGTTTCAGGATTGTCAGCTGAAACAGCAGCAGAACACAGGCCGTTGCCTGTGGGGGAAGGGACGGGGAAGGAAGTGAGGAAAGAAAGGAGGAAGCCTGAAAAAGGAATGGGGATGGCACGGGGCGAAGGAAGGGGGCGAGACATAGGGGAATGAAGGGAAAAGGACAGAATAGCGGTGGAGCAGCCTAAAAAGCAGCAACAAGCTCTGGGAGGACTGTAGAGTGTCAGATTCTGTAGCGGGTGTGTATCTGTGTGTGTATGTTGTCATTACCTGCCTGGTTTGGGGTCGGGGCTGTTGTCGCTTCTGAGCTCCTGCAGTGGGAAGAGCTTGAGCAATCGGTGCCCATGCAGAACTGCAGCATGGGGGAGCGCTTGGTAAGGACAGCCCTGCAGCCCTCAGCTGGACGAACTTCTTCCGTGTGTCCAGACTGTGAGCTGTGCAGCCGTGCCTGGCTGCACCGCTCCAGCTCAGAGTCCGCTGCCTGAAGCTGCATCTTTGCTGCCTTCCCTCCTGCCCAGAGCCTCGAAGCTGCTCCCACAGTCCTCTGCCCACCCCCAACATGCCAGAGAAGACATCTGGCAGCGGGCTGGAGGAATCCCAGCACCCTGTTTTCCTTCTGCCCGCAGCTCTCTCCTCCTCTGCCACACAGGGCACCAGCCTGCAAAATGGGAATGGTCGGGAGGAAAGGGAGCACTGGCAGGAGCGACTGCTGCGGCTGGCCGGGGGGGTCTGCGTCCCCCGTGCCCTTGTGGGCTATCTGTCCAGCTGCAGGAGGACCAGAGAAGGGCAGATAAAAAGGTGCAGCTGAGCAAGCAGTGGACCTGCACGACTCTCTGGCCGTCCTGCCGATGGCAGCTGTGACACATCGATTCTTTCCATGCAGCTGAATTCATGTTTTCCATCTGTAAACTTAAGTGGAGAACTGCAGGTTTTGTTAATCTTTGTGGAAATGATGTAACGGTCCCCAAGAATCTCAGAACTGCAACTTTGTCTCTGCCTGCGTAGACCTGCTAGGGCCTAAAACTACCCGTTTTATGGCATTAAAAAGAATAAAAAGCCAAAAATGAAACCTGGAGTTGAAGAAAGACCTTGGAAAAAAACACATTAAAATGTGAACAAGACAGAGGCTGAGCAAACGTTAATATAGCCCTGTGCTTTCTGCCAAAGTGCTTTATTTCGTTATCGTTAAATTTGCCGGGCAGTTACATTTCGGTATGTGAATATTTAGAAACAGTGCAATGGATGCTGGCAAAAACGAGTCTGTTTTCTTTTTTAACAGATATTCATAAGCACTTAGCACAGCTTTCCGGGGTCTGGAGTAGTTTCCCTTTGTTTTCTTCGTCTTTTCCCCCCCCTTCTAACTTCGCGCTCTTCCCCCGTCATCACAACGCAGAACGGATCGCCACGGCCTGCGCCGCGGGTCCCCGGCAATGCCGCCGGAGTTCTTCCCGCGGTCTCTGCTGCCACCTCGTGGCCAATGCGCGGAACTGCCGCTGCCCGCTGCTCAGGCCGGCAAGCTGTACAACGCATGCGCGTAGAAACGCGGAAGTGGCGTTTTAACCGCTCTGCGCCGCTAATCCGCCGCTCTCTATGGTGATCAGTCCTCCAGATAATAGCGAACACGCGCGCGTCAACTGAAAGATAGCAATTGTTTCGACAGACCACTGCGGGGACGGGCAAGCAGCCGATTCTCGGAGCGCCGGCTCAACGATAATTTCCCCTTCTAATCCAGGATGCCCCTCGTCTATTTCCGCCGATTTATGCCCGAGCCCACCCGGGAACGGACCGGGTCGGCTCACGGCTGCCCCTCAGCGCCTCGTGGCACCCAACGTGCTTGCCGCCGCGGTGGAGGAGCAGACGTTTGGGGCTCCAGCCCCAGCCCTGCGCCGCAGCGTTCCTGGAAAAGCAAGTCTCGCGAGAGCAACGCACACGGGCCAAGCTAGGCACCGCGCACGCGGCGGTCTCCGCACCGCACTACGCAGGCGCGGTTCTCGAGACAACAGCACGGAGTACGGACGCGCGATTCATGAGAAAGCACGACGCATGCGCCAGTGGTTTAAAAAAAAAAAAAAAAGAAGAAGAAGAAGAAGAAAAAAAAAAGCGCTACGCACGCACTGGATTCTGTTCCGAACGGGGCATGCGCCGGACTCTGCCCGCCACGGCGCATGCGCCTGGCTGTGCCCCGCAATGCGCGTGTGCCACGTGCTCTGCGCGCGCGCCAGCCTCGACGCCGCAATACGCACGCTTTCCTCACGGCCGCAAAACGCACGCGCCGTCGTTTGCAGCGCGTTCAGTACGTTCTCGAAGCAGACCGGGGCATAAAACCGCCCGAGGAAACAGACGAGGAGCATTCTGGATCGGAAGAGAGAAAAGTGTCGCGGAGCCGGCGGTCCAAGTATTGACTGCTCACCTGCATCTCAGGGCTTCGAAGAAATGTGTGCGATTGGAAAGCTTGTGGCGCATGCGCACTACTTCCCGGGGGACCGAGCACCACTTCCGCGTGCCTGCGCGCACGCGCCCTGCTGCCTGCGGCGATGTAGCAACGCTGCCGCAATTCTGCCGATTGACCGCGTGGGGGCACCAGAGACAGCTGAAACAACCTCGATGCAGTTCCCCCGATTGGCCACGAGGGGGCGCGAGAGATCGCGGAAACAACCGCGACGCACTTTTGCCGATCGGCCACGCGGTGGCACCAGAGACCGCGGAAATCACTTCGCCGCTAGGACTGCTGTGGGTCTGCACCAAGCCATCGCCAGCCCGTTCTCTCTTTTGATGGCAGAGGAAAAACACAGAAGGGAGAGGGGGGAAGGGAAGACGACAAAGACAACGAAGGAAATCTTCGACAAACCCACCAAACCTGCGCTCAGTGCGTAGGGGTACTTGTCAACAAACAAATAACCAGCAAATTGATGTTGTCAAGATTTTTATTACTCTATTTTTTGCAGCCAGCGTCCGAGGTAATGAAAAACCTCGTATGAAGCGGGCAGATGCGTGCAGCCAAGCCATGGCTTGAAATGATTAACCACATTTGGTTTTGACACCACGTTTGTGAGAAACACTCAAAGCCAAAAACTTCAGGTTAGGCCAGGATCTCAGTGATAGCAGCAAAGTTTATTCGTCATTGCAATAACAGGCTCATGTCCCCTATTAGCGAGGGAGGGACTGTGCAACAGTCAGCGAAATTCATTCCGTTCTATACTCCAAACCCAACGCAGGTAACGCTCTCCTGGCATTCATTGGTTGAGCGTCTCAGGCTTACACTCTCCCCGATGCTGTTGCTATGATACATTTCCATATAAGGTCCATTACCAACCCGTTGTTCTTCCGTATGTTTTGTACTTCTCCATGGAGATACGAGGGCCATATTTCCAAGAGTGAGCACATGCGTTCTGTCCTGTGCTGGGCTCTCTTTCTCCACCCCGCATCTTTGCCTTGTTTTGCACCTGGCTCACTTCTACCCCAGTCAGAACGCCCCCAATCTTTAGCTTTCTACTCTGTTCAACAGCTTTCTTAGTGGAAGGAAAACAGCTATTTCACAAGAGGGTTATAAGTTCAGTGAAGGTCAATACTACGTACCGAAAACACTGAAAGCTTCTACTGCAAAAACACAACCTACCTTTCACAACCAGACCCAGAACCAACCCCCAAGGAGCACCGCCACTCACAGCTCTCCACCCGCACTCTGCACCGCCGATCACCGCCCCCTGAGCTCAGCCAGTAAGCCAGTTCTCAGCCCACCTCGTTGTCCACTCATCTGTCCCTCGCTTCCTCAGCTTCATTTGCAGGATGTCGTGGGAGACTGTATCAAAAGCATTGCTGAAGTCAAGGCAGACGACATCCACTGCAGCAGCAGCACCTGAAATGGTCCATCCCACTCGGGCTGAAGCTTTGATCCCTTACACGTGCGTGTTAGGACCCAGCCTCCAGCACGGAATGAGGGCACTAGAAATTCCAGAGGTGGAGCTCGAGACAGCAGCCCATGTCCCTTGAGGGATAACAGAGAAGCAGACAACCCGAGTATGTAGTTCTTAGGAAACTTATCCTTGGCTTCAAGAGAGGGCATCTCACCTCTCCCTCCCAAGTACAGCAACCCAAACAACACTTCATACGGTGATACTCCCAAGTCTTTTCTGGGAGCGGTTCGTATTCTGAGAAGGGCTACAGGTAAACGCTTTGGCCATGGTCATTTGGTCTCTAAAATCCATTTTGACAAGCGCTTTGTCAGCATCTGACCGATCCATCCTACTTTCCCTGAAGAAGGAGGGTGCCGGTGAGTACGGAACTCCCGCTTGATTTCTAGAGTTCTCATTAGCTCCTGTAGGACTTGTGAAGTAAAGTGGTTTCCCTTATCTGAGACGATATTCTACGTGATCCCATATCTAGGGATCACGCCCAGGTGTAGAGTCCTTAGTGCAGAAAAGACAGGGACCTGTTGGAGCACCCAGAGGACCAAGGGTAAATCCTGCCTGACCAATCTAGTGGCCGTCTGTGATGGTGTCACTGCATCAATAGCCAAGTGAAGAACCACTGATATCATCCACCTGGACTTCAGCAAGGCCTCTGACACAACATCCTTCTTTCCAAATTGGAAGGATACGGATTCGGTGAGCGGACCGTTCAATGGACAAAGAACCGGCTGCAGCATCGAGTCCAGGAGCCAACGGCTCCGTGTCTGGATGGCGATCGGTGATGAATGGCATCTCAAAGGGGTCCGTGCTGGGGCTGAGACTCTTCTGTATCTTCATCAGTGGCATCACCAGCGGGATCGAGCGCACCCTCAGAAAATTTGCTGACGACACCAAGCTGTGGGGAGCAGTGACACGCCAGAGGGACGGGACGCCAACCACAGGGACCTCAACAGGCTCGAGCAGCGGGCACAGACAAACCTCATCAGCTTCAACAAATCCAGGTGCAGTGTCTTGCACCTGGGACAAGAGAACCCCCCACTACCGATACATGCTGGGGGATGAAAGGGCTGAGCCTAGGCCTGTCCCAAAAGACCTGGTGGACGGCAAGCTGTACACGAGCCAGCAAAGTGCCCTCCCAGCCCAGAAAACCAGCCACATCCTGGGCTGCACCAAAAGATGTGCGGTCAGCAGGTGAAAAGAAGTGATCCTGCCCCTCTGCTCTGTGCTGAAGAGGCCTCACCTGGAGTACTGTGTCCATATGAAGAGCCCTCAGTGCAGAAGAGACATGGACCCGTTGGAGCACATGCAGAGGACGGCCACAAGAAAAAAAAAAAAAAGAACCGAAGGATCAAACGCCTCACCTGTGAGGACAGGCTGAGAGAGCTGGGGCTGTTCAGCCCGGAGAAGTGAAGGCTCCGAGGTGACCTGGTAACAGCCTTTCGATACCCAAAGGGGAGCTAAAGGAAAGAAGAAGGGAAAATTTAGGTTAGATATCAGGAAAATATCTTTCACAGCAAGGGACAAGGGGAAACATTTTAAGCTGGGGGAGGGAAGATTTAGGTTGGACGCCAGGGGGAAGTTCTTTACAGAGAGAGCGGTGAGGTGCTGGAACAGCTGCCCAGAGAGGCTGTGGATGCCCCGTCCATCCCTGGAGGTGTTCAAGGCCAGGTTGGATGGGGCCCTGGGCAGCCTGGTCTAGTATGAAATGGGGAGGTTGATGGCCCTGCACGTAGCAGGGGGGTTGGAGATTCACGATCCTCGAGGTCCCTTCCAACCCGGGACATTCCGTGACTCTGCGCAGTGGACCAGGTTGCCCAGAGATGTGGTGGATGCCCTGTCCCTTCCAAGGTGACACGCAGGGCAACCTGATCTAGCTGTGAATGTCCCTGTTCATTGTGGGCGAGTTGGACTAGACCATCATAAATGGTCGCTTCCGACTCTAAGGAGTCTCTGGTATGATACCTGAAGCCATGTCCACAAAGAACATCGATGGCCTGGTGAGCAATCAGGGTAGGTGGGGAAGCCTGTGTGCTCAACAGCTCTGGGGAAACTCACCAAGTAGTCCAGTCAGGAAGATTCACATCAGCCATAGAGCATCTCTGTGCCAGTGCCAGTATTCAGCACACCAGAGGTACTGCTTCATCACACTGGTGGGTCCCATAGCTGCAGAGCTAGCTACTGAATGGCAGTCAGGGGATGGAAGGAAGAGGGGTGGGGAGATTGGCTATCATACAGACTAGGAAACTAACAGCATCCCCTGACAATTGGGATGGAGATACCTGGGGCGATCCAGATGAAGTGGTCCAGTAGAAGACAATCCTTTGTTTCCTATGAATACGAAGCCAGGTCTGCCATAAAAACAGAAAGAACCCTAGGACCCTGGGGTGGACAGCCACAGCGTGCTCTGAGAACTGTGCCCTGACATCTGTTACTACTGACAAATTTGTAAGGGAGGTCTAGGAGAGAACCAGACAAGACAGGAACAGAATACTCGTGTTCAGTATGCTCAAGTAGTGGAAACAGTATTACACTACGTGCGGATGAAGAAAACGGCCACTGGGGCCGGGGGTTTTCTTAAGCTCAGGTCCCAGCCCGATACATGCACCTCACCCTACTACTAGCCACGAAGCTTATTGGGACGGAAGCTTATTGGGCCCAGGGAGCAAGGCGAGCCCCTTGTGACCCCCATTCCATCTTTAAGTGAGCGTCCTACAGCCATCGCAAAACCCACCTGCATACAAGCAATGCACGAACAAGGGATTCGCGGCATTTCATTATCCGCTGCACAGATTTCACAGTGCTTAAACCACTAAGCAGAGGAGCCCCGAGAACCCTTAAACCCCATTGTGCTGCAAAACAGAACGGGATCCAAAGAGACACGGAACATAGTTTAAATACGTGCCCTTAAACAATACTCAGCATGGGCGGAAGTAATACGTGGCACAGGAGACACAGAGGGGACGTGGGCAGAGGACACAGGGAGGACACAGACACAGGCGGGACACGAGGTCGCAGAGGGAACATGGAGGGGGATGCAGAGGGTACGCGTCATGAAATGGATTGGGACAACGTGGGAGCAGACAAACCGAGTTTGGAGTCTCAGGTTGGAGATTAGGCAATGAGAATCATGAAAGAGGGAACAGAGACTTCACAAGAAGGTACTGAACTTAAGAAGAGTTACAGAGGAAACCTGGAGAACACAGGATCCCTTTACGGAAAAGCGCATTAGCTCCAGGCATTTCCAGAGTTGCAATGCTCAGTCAGCCAACCAGCATTACCTTGGGACTGACTGAAGCATTCCAGGAATGAGACAAGAGCAAAAGAAAGGAATGTATGTCAGCCCCTCCATTACCAGTTCGGAGAAAGGGAGATAACCCCTTCACTCCCTTAAGAAAAGAACTGAAAAGAAAAATAAGAACAAGCATAGCAGACATAGCTGCTCCAGTCCAGCTTTGGATCCCCTCAGATCAGAGGGCAAAGATCAAAGCCCTACAGCATGGAACAAAAATCAGTTGCCTCTTTCCAGGAAAGAGCACTCACCCAACAGTCCACAGCAGGCAGTCTCCAGCAAAAGACACTGCCTTGGGGGCTGCCAGCCCTTAAATGAGGTGAGGGAGGGGTGGAGCCAGGCTCAGCCCCACCTGGTCCCACAGCTGCATTGCTTCCACCTGTGCTTGCAGGGCTGCACCACCCCTCACCAGATGCTCCATCACTGCTTCAGGCTGTGATCTCAAAGTTCCCATAACGTCATGAATAAAAAAAAAAAAAAAAAAAAGTGAATTAGGTCTGCCTGTCTGGCAAGGGGAAGTTTATCACTGAATGAGCAAGGATGGCCCACATATTTTGATTCCAGTCAGATGTCCTCAAAGGCAACTGATAAAATTTCTCATAGGTAGGAGAGCACAGATTTTCATACTGATGCAGCAAGATGCTGAGAAGCCGCATGTGCAGCGAAAAGGCTGCGATTACGGTGTGAGTGGAGCGAGTGCTGTTTGCCAAACTGTCAGGGTCAGCTTATGGCTCCCCAGTGAGAAATGTGCATTACCTACTCACGCAGCGATTAAAGACCATCGTGAAAATATTTTACGATTTGGTGTCCTCAGTGGGTGAAGCTGGCACCTGCCTGTAAGGCACCGTGTAGCCCTTGGGCTCCAACATCAATCCCAAACCCCAAAGAAGTAGGGAGGCTGCAGCGTGCGTACTTCGTGCAGCTCCTGCGCTCCTCAAGTCACAGATCACTGACGTACCGCAGGACCCATTTCTGCTGCGGCACGACGTGGGATTGCTGAAGTCACTGCAGATCCGGAGAACAGACAAAGCATCTCCAGAACGCACTCCCCGTACAACTTGCCCACATGCAGGGGGCACAAGCCCCATTTTGGGGGCAATGATCCCCACTTGTGGGGTGCTACCCTCACCCCACTGTCACAGCCATGCCCCAAGGACACCGTCACCCCACTGCGCATGGCCAGCAACGTCTCCCCGGACTCCACTCCCACAGGCATCCCCGTCCCTGTCCTCAAGCCGACAACATCGGCATGGAGCAAAGCGGGGCAGGGCGCGTGGGGGGACTTGAGGGGACATGAGAGGGCACATGGGGACACAGGGACATGGGGGGACACGGAGGGACATGGGGTTGACGCGTGGGGTCAGAACTACAGAGGCAAGAGGAGGTGACACAAGGAGGTGGCAGGCTGTGCCAGGAGTTTGAGCAGCAGTGCGGGGCAGATGAGCAGTGCCAGCCCAACGTGGGGGTGATGGTGACATCCAGGATGAGGAGCTGCTACTGTTTTTCAAGCAGGTAGGAGTTTGTTATCCATACATAATACTGCACTTGTTGTTTTCTTTTTTAAATCAGTGACAGTATGCGATCTGATCCAATGTCTTTGAAAAGTGTGGTTTCAGGATTGTCAGCTGAAACAGCAGCAGAACACAGGCCGTTGCCTGTGGGGGAAGGGACGGGGAAGGAAGTGAGGAAAGAAAGGAGGAAGCCTGAAAAAGGAATGGGGATGGCACGGGGCGAAGGAAGGGGGCGAGACATAGGGGAATGAAGGGAAAAGGACAGAATAGCGGTGGAGCAGCCTAAAAAGCAGCAACAAGCTCTGGGAGGACTGTAGAGTGTCAGATTCTGTAGCGGGTGTGTATCTGTGTGTGTATGTTGTCATTACCTGCCTGGTTTGGGGTCGGGGCTGTTGTCGCTTCTGAGCTCCTGCAGTGGGAAGAGCTTGAGCAATCGGTGCCCATGCAGAACTGCAGCATGGGGGAGCGCTTGGTAAGGACAGCCCTGCAGCCCTCAGCTGGACGAACTTCTTCCGTGTGTCCAGACTGTGAGCTGTGCAGCCGTGCCTGGCTGCACCGCTCCAGCTCAGAGTCCGCTGCCTGAAGCTGCATCTTTGCTGCCTTCCCTCCTGCCCAGAGCCTCGAAGCTGCTCCCACAGTCCTCTGCCCACCCCCAACATGCCAGAGAAGACATCTGGCAGCGGGCTGGAGGAATCCCAGCACCCTGTTTTCCTTCTGCCCGCAGCTCTCTCCTCCTCTGCCACACAGGGCACCAGCCTGCAAAATGGGAATGGTCGGGAGGAAAGGGAGCACTGGCAGGAGCGACTGCTGCGGCTGGCCGGGGGGGTCTGCGTCCCCCGTGCCCTTGTGGGCTATCTGTCCAGCTGCAGGAGGACCAGAGAAGGGCAGATAAAAAGGTGCAGCTGAGCAAGCAGTGGACCTGCACGACTCTCTGGCCGTCCTGCCGATGGCAGCTGTGACACATCGATTCTTTCCATGCAGCTGAATTCATGTTTTCCATCTGTAAACTTAAGTGGAGAACTGCAGGTTTTGTTAATCTTTGTGGAAATGATGTAACGGTCCCCAAGAATCTCAGAACTGCAACTTTGTCTCTGCCTGCGTAGACCTGCTAGGGCCTAAAACTACCCGTTTTATGGCATTAAAAAGAATAAAAAGCCAAAAATGAAACCTGGAGTTGAAGAAAGACCTTGGAAAAAAACACATTAAAATGTGAACAAGACAGAGGCTGAGCAAACGTTAATATAGCCCTGTGCTTTCTGCCAAAGTGCTTTATTTCGTTATCGTTAAATTTGCCGGGCAGTTACATTTCGGTATGTGAATATTTAGAAACAGTGCAATGGATGCTGGCAAAAACGAGTCTGTTTTCTTTTTTAACAGATATTCATAAGCACTTAGCACAGCTTTCCGGGGTCTGGAGTAGTTTCCCTTTGTTTTCTTCGTCTTTTCCCCCCCCTTCTAACTTCGCGCTCTTCCCCCGTCATCACAACGCAGAACGGATCGCCACGGCCTGCGCCGCGGGTCCCCGGCAATGCCGCCGGAGTTCTTCCCGCGGTCTCTGCTGCCACCTCGTGGCCAATGCGCGGAACTGCCGCTGCCCGCTGCTCAGGCCGGCAAGCTGTACAACGCATGCGCGTAGAAACGCGGAAGTGGCGTTTTAACCGCTCTGCGCCGCTAATCCGCCGCTCTCTATGGTGATCAGTCCTCCAGATAATAGCGAACACGCGCGCGTCAACTGAAAGATAGCAATTGTTTCGACAGACCACTGCGGGGACGGGCAAGCAGCCGATTCTCGGAGCGCCGGCTCAACGATAATTTCCCCTTCTAATCCAGGATGCCCCTCGTCTATTTCCGCCGATTTATGCCCGAGCCCACCCGGGAACGGACCGGGTCGGCTCACGGCTGCCCCTCAGCGCCTCGTGGCACCCAACGTGCTTGCCGCCGCGGTGGAGGAGCAGACGTTTGGGGCTCCAGCCCCAGCCCTGCGCCGCAGCGTTCCTGGAAAAGCAAGTCTCGCGAGAGCAACGCACACGGGCCAAGCTAGGCACCGCGCACGCGGCGGTCTCCGCACCGCACTACGCAGGCGCGGTTCTCGAGACAACAGCACGGAGTACGGACGCGCGATTCATGAGAAAGCACGACGCATGCGCCAGTGGTTTAAAAAAAAAAAAAAAGAAGAAGAAGAAGAAGAAAAAAAAAAGCGCTACGCACGCACTGGATTCTGTTCCGAACGGGGCATGCGCCGGACTCTGCCCGCCACGGCGCATGCGCCTGGCTGTGCCCCGCAATGCGCGTGTGCCACGTGCTCTGCGCGCGCGCCAGCCTCGACGCCGCAATACGCACGCTTTCCTCACGGCCGCAAAACGCACGCGCCGTCGTTTGCAGCGCGTTCAGTACGTTCTCGAAGCAGACCGGGGCATAAAACCGCCCGAGGAAACAGACGAGGAGCATTCTGGATCGGAAGAGAGAAAAGTGTCGCGGAGCCGGCGGTCCAAGTATTGACTGCTCACCTGCATCTCAGGGCTTCGAAGAAATGTGTGCGATTGGAAAGCTTGTGGCGCATGCGCACTACTTCCCGGGGGACCGAGCACCACTTCCGCGTGCCTGCGCGCACGCGCCCTGCTGCCTGCGGCGATGTAGCAACGCTGCCGCAATTCTGCCGATTGACCGCGTGGGGGCACCAGAGACAGCTGAAACAACCTCGATGCAGTTCCCCCGATTGGCCACGAGGGGGCGCGAGAGATCGCGGAAACAACCGCGACGCACTTTTGCCGATCGGCCACGCGGTGGCACCAGAGACCGCGGAAATCACTTCGCCGCTAGGACTGCTGTGGGTCTGCACCAAGCCATCGCCAGCCCGTTCTCTCTTTTGATGGCAGAGGAAAAACACAGAAGGGAGAGGGGGGAAGGGAAGACGACAAAGACAACGAAGGAAATCTTCGACAAACCCACCAAACCTGCGCTCAGTGCGTAGGGGTACTTGTCAACAAACAAATAACCAGCAAATTGATGTTGTCAAGATTTTTATTACTCTATTTTTTGCAGCCAGCGTCCGAGGTAATGAAAAACCTCGTATGAAGCGGGCAGATGCGTGCAGCCAAGCCATGGCTTGAAATGATTAACCACATTTGGTTTTGACACCACGTTTGTGAGAAACACTCAAAGCCAAAAACTTCAGGTTAGGCCAGGATCTCAGTGATTGCAGCAAAGTTTATTCGTCATTGCAATAACAGGCTCATGTCCCCTATTAGCGAGGGAGGGACTGTGCAACAGTCAGCGAAATTCATTCCGTTCTATACTCCAAACCCAACGCAGGTAACGCTCTCCTGGCATTCATTGGTTGAGCGTCTCAGGCTTACACTCTCCCCGATGCTGTTGCTATGATACATTTCCATATAAGGTCCATTACCAACCCGTTGTTCTTCCGTATGTTTTGTACTTCTCCATGGAGATACGAGGGCCATATTTCCAAGAGTGAGCACATGCGTTCTGTCCTGTGCTGGGCTCTCTTTCTCCACCCCGCATCTTTGCCTTGTTTTGCACCTGGCTCACTTCTACCCCAGTCAGAACGCCCCCAATCTTTAGCTTTCTACTCTGTTCAACAGCTTTCTTAGTGGAAGGAAAACAGCTATTTCACAAGAGGGTTATAAGTTCAGTGAAGGTCAATACTACGTACCGAAAACACTGAAAGCTTCTACTGCAAAAACACAACCTACCTTTCACAACCAGACCCAGAACCAACCCCCAAGGAGCACCGCCACTCACAGCTCTCCACCCGCACTCTGCACCGCCGATCACCGCCCCCTGAGCTCAGCCAGTAAGCCAGTTCTCAGCCCACCTCGTTGTCCACTCATCTGTCCCTCGCTTCCTCAGCTTCATTTGCAGGATGTCGTGGGAGACTGTATCAAAAGCATTGCTGAAGTCAAGGCAGACAACATCCACTGCAGCAGCAGCACCTGAAATGGTCCATCCCACTCGGGCTGAAGCTTTGATCCCTTACACGTGCGTGTTAGGACCCAGCCTCCAGCACGGAATGAGGGCACTAGAAATTCCAGAGGTGGAGCTCGAGACAGCAGCCCATGTCCCTTGAGGGATAACAGAGAAGCAGACAACCCGAGTATGTAGTTCTTAGGAAACTTATCCTTGGCTTCAAGAGAGGGCATCTCACCTCTCCCTCCCAAGTACAGCAACCCAAACAACACTTCATACGGTGATACTCCCAAGTCTTTTCTGGGAGCGGTTCGTATTCTGAGAAGGGCTACAGGTAAACGCTTTGGCCATGGTCATTTGGTCTCTAAAATCCATTTTGACAAGCGCTTTGTCAGCATCTGACCGATCCATCCTACTTTCCCTGAAGAAGGAGGGTGCCGGTGAGTACGGAACTCCCGCTTGATTTCTAGAGTTCTCATTAGCTCCTGTAGGACTTGTGAAGTAAAGTGGTTTCCCTTATCTGAGACGATATTCTACGTGATCCCATATCTAGGGATCGCGCCCAGGTGTAGAGTCCTTAGTGCAGAAAAGACAGGGACCTGTTGGAGCACCCAGAGGACCAAGGGTAAATCCTGCCTGACCAATCTAGTGGCCGTCTGTGATGGTGTCACTGCATCAATAGCCAAGTGAAGAACCACTGATATCATCCACCTGGACTTCAGCAAGGCCTCTGACACAACATCCTTCTTTCCAAATTGGAAGGATACGGATTCGGTGAGCGGACCGTTCAATGGACAAAGAACCGGCTGCAGCATCGAGTCCAGGAGCCAACGGCTCCGTGTCTGGATGGCGATCGGTGATGAATGGCATCTCAAAGGGGTCCGTGCTGGGGCTGAGACTCTTCTGTATCTTCATCAGTGGCATCACCAGCGGGATCGAGCGCACCCTCAGAAAATTTGCTGACGACACCAAGCTGTGGGGAGCAGTGACACGCCAGAGGGACGGGACGCCAACCACAGGGACCTCAACAGGCTCGAGCAGCGGGCACAGACAAACCTCATCAGCTTCAACAAATCCAGGTGCAGTGTCTTGCACCTGGGACAAGAGAACCCCCCACTACCGATACATGCTGGGGGATGAAAGGGCTGAGCCTAGGCCTGTCCCAAAAGACCTGGTGGACGGCAAGCTGTACACGAGCCAGCAAAGTGCCCTCCCAGCCCAGAAAACCAGCCACATCCTGGGCTGCACCAAAAGATGTGCGGTCAGCAGGTGAAAAGAAGTGATCCTGCCCCTCTGCTCTGTGCTGAAGAGGCCTCACCTGGAGTACTGTGTCCATATGAAGAGCCCTCAGTGCAGAAGAGACATGGACCCGTTGGAGCACATGCAGAGGACGGCCACAAGAAAAAAAAAAAAAAGAACCGAAGGATCAAACGCCTCACCTGTGAGGACAGGCTGAGAGAGCTGGGGCTGTTCAGCCCGGAGAAGTGAAGGCTCCGAGGTGACCTGGTAACAGCCTTTCGATACCCAAAGGGGAGCTAAAGGAAAGAAGAAGGGAAAATTTAGGTTAGATATCAGGAAAATATCTTTCACAGCAAGGGACAAGGGGAAACATTTTAAGCTGGGGGAGGGAAGATTTAGGTTGGACGCCAGGGGGAAGTTCTTTACAGAGAGAGCGGTGAGGTGCTGGAACAGCTGCCCAGAGAGGCTGTGGATGCCCCGTCCATCCCTGGAGGTGTTCAAGGCCAGGTTGGATGGGGCCCTGGGCAGCCTGGTCTAGTATGAAATGGGGAGGTTGATGGCCCTGCACGTAGCAGGGGGGTTGGAGATTCACGATCCTCGAGGTCCCTTCCAACCCGGGACATTCCGTGACTCTGCGCAGTGGACCAGGTTGCCCAGAGATGTGGTGGATGCCCTGTCCCTTCCAAGGTGACACGCAGGGCAACCTGATCTAGCTGTGAATGTCCCTGTTCATTGTGGGCGAGTTGGACTAGACCATCATAAATGGTCGCTTCCGACTCTAAGGAGTCTCTGGTATGATACCTGAAGCCATGTCCACAAAGAACATCGATGGCCTGGTGAGCAATCAGGGTAGGTGGGGAAGCCTGTGTGCTCAACAGCTCTGGGGAAACTCACCAAGTAGTCCAGTCAGGAAGATTCACATCAGCCATAGAGCATCTCTGTGCCAGTGCCAGTATTCAGCACACCAGAGGTACTGCTTCATCACACTGGTGGGTCCCATAGCTGCAGAGCTAGCTACTGAATGGCAGTCAGGGGATGGAAGGAAGAGGGGTGGGGAGATTGGCTATCATACAGACTAGGAAACTAACAGCATCCCCTGACAATTGGGATGGAGATACCTGGGGCGATCCAGATGAAGTGGTCCAGTAGAAGACAATCCTTTGTTTCCTATGAATACGAAGCCAGGTCTGCCATAAAAACAGAAAGAACCCTAGGACCCTGGGGTGGACAGCCACAGCGTGCTCTGAGAACTGTGCCCTGACATCTGTTACTACTGACAAATTTGTAAGGGAGGTCTAGGAGAGAACCAGACAAGACAGGAACAGAATACTCGTGTTCAGTATGCTCAAGTAGTGGAAACAGTATTACACTACGTGCGGATGAAGAAAACGGCCACTGGGGCCGGGGGTTTTCTTAAGCTCAGGTCCCAGCCCGATACATGCACCTCACCCTACTACTAGCCACGAAGCTTATTGGGACGGAAGCTTATTGGGCCCAGGGAGCAAGGCGAGCCCCTTGTGACCCCCATTCCATCTTTAAGTGAGCGTCCTACAGCCATCGCAAAACCCACCTGCATACAAGCAATGCACGAACAAGGGATTCGCGGCATTTCATTATCCGCTGCACAGATTTCACAGTGCTTAAACCACTAAGCAGAGGAGCCCCGAGAACCCTTAAACCCCATTGTGCTGCAAAACAGAACGGGATCCAAAGAGACACGGAACATAGTTTAAATACGTGCCCTTAAACAATACTCAGCATGGGCGGAAGTAATACGTGGCACAGGAGACACAGAGGGGACGTGGGCAGAGGACACAGGGAGGACACAGACACAGGCGGGACACGAGGTCGCAGAGGGAACATGGAGGGGGATGCAGAGGGTACGCGTCATGAAATGGATTGGGACAACGTGGGAGCAGACAAACCGAGTTTGGAGTCTCAGGTTGGAGATTAGGCAATGAGAATCATGAAAGAGGGAACAGAGACTTCACAAGAAGGTATTGAACTTAAGAAGAGTTACAGAGGAAACCTGGAGAACACAGGATCCCTTTACGGAAAAGCGCATTAGCTCCAGGCATTTCCAGAGTTGCAATGCTCAGTCAGCCAACCAGCATTACCTTGGGACTGACTGAAGCATTCCAGGAATGAGACAAGAGCAAAAGAAAGGAATGTATGTCAGCCCCTCCATTACCAGTTTGGAGAAAGGGAGATAACCCCTTCACTCCCTTAAGAAAAGAACTGAAAAGAAAAATAAGAACAAGCATAGCAGACATAGCTGCTCCAGTCCAGCTTTGGATCCCCTCAGATCAGAGGGCAAAGATCAAAGCCCTACAGCATGGAACAAAAATCAGTTGCCTCTTTCCAGGAAAGAGCACTCACCCAACAGTCCACAGCAGGCAGTCTCCAGCAAAAGACACTGCCTTGGGGGCTGCCAGCCCTTAAATGAGGTGAGGGAGGGGTGGAGCCAGGCTCAGCCCCACCTGGTCCCACAGCTGCATTGCTTCCACCTGTGCTTGCAGGGCTGCACCACCCCTCACCAGATGCTCCATCACTGCTTCAGGCTGTGATCTCAAAGTTCCCATAACGTCATGAATAAAAAAAAAAAAAAAAAAAAGTGAATTAGGTCTGCCTGTCTGGCAAGGGGAAGTTTATCACTGAATGAGCAAGGATGGCCCACATATTTTGATTCCAGTCAGATGTCCTCAAAGGCAACTGATAAAATTTCTCATAGGTAGGAGAGCACAGATTTTCATACTGATGCAGCAAGATGCTGAGAAGCCGCATGTGCAGCGAAAAGGCTGCGATTACGGTGTGAGTGGAGCGAGTGCTGTTTGCCAAACTGTCAGGGTCAGCTTATGGCTCCCCAGTGAGAAATGTGCATTACCTACTCACGCAGCGATTAAAGACCATCGTGAAAATATTTTACGATTTGGTGTCCTCAGTGGGTGAAGCTGGCACCTGCCTGTAAGGCACCGTGTAGCCCTTGGGCTCCAACATCAATCCCAAACCCCAAAGAAGTAGGGAGGCTGCAGCGTGCGTACTTCGTGCAGCTCCTGCGCTCCTCAAGTCACAGATCACTGACGTACCGCAGGACCCATTTCTGCTGCGGCACGACGTGGGATTGCTGAAGTCACTGCAGATCCGGAGAACAGACAAAGCATCTCCAGAACGCACTCCCCGTACAACTTGCCCACATGCAGGGGGCACAAGCCCCATTTTGGGGGCAATGATCCCCACTTGTGGGGTGCTACCCTCACCCCACTGTCACAGCCATGCCCCAAGGACACCGTCACCCCACTGCGCATGGCCAGCAACGTCTCCCCGGACTCCACTCCCACAGGCATCCCCGTCCCTGTCCTCAAGCCGACAACATCGGCATGGAGCAAAGCGGGGCAGGGCGCGTGGGGGGACTTGAGGGGACATGAGAGGGCACATGGGGACACAGGGACATGGGGGGACACGGAGGGACATGGGGTTGACGCGTGGGGTCAGAACTACAGAGGCAAGAGGAGGTGACACAAGGAGGTGGCAGGCTGTGCCAGGAGTTTGAGCAGCAGTGCGGGGCAGATGAGCAGTGCCAGCCCAACGTGGGGGTGATGGTGACATCCAGGATGAGGAGCTGCTACTGTTTTTCAAGCAGGTAGGAGTTTGTTATCCATACATAATACTGCACTTGTTGTTTTCTTTTTTAAATCAGTGACAGTATGCGATCTGATCCAATGTCTTTGAAAAGTGTGGTTTCAGGATTGTCAGCTGAAACAGCAGCAGAACACAGGCCGTTGCCTGTGGGGGAAGGGACGGGGAAGGAAGTGAGGAAAGAAAGGAGGAAGCCTGAAAAAGGAATGGGGATGGCACGGGGCGAAGGAAGGGGGCGAGACATAGGGGAATGAAGGGAAAAGGACAGAATAGCGGTGGAGCAGCCTAAAAAGCAGCAACAAGCTCTGGGAGGACTGTAGAGTGTCAGATTCTGTAGCGGGTGTGTATCTGTGTGTGTATGTTGTCATTACCTGCCTGGTTTGGGGTCGGGGCTGTTGTCGCTTCTGAGCTCCTGCAGTGGGAAGAGCTTGAGCAATCGGTGCCCATGCAGAACTGCAGCATGGGGGAGCGCTTGGTAAGGACAGCCCTGCAGCCCTCAGCTGGACGAACTTCTTCCGTGTGTCCAGACTGTGAGCTGTGCAGCCGTGCCTGGCTGCACCGCTCCAGCTCAGAGTCCGCTGCCTGAAGCTGCATCTTTGCTGCCTTCCCTCCTGCCCAGAGCCTCGAAGCTGCTCCCACAGTCCTCTGCCCACCCCCAACATGCCAGAGAAGACATCTGGCAGCGGGCTGGAGGAATCCCAGCACCCTGTTTTCCTTCTGCCCGCAGCTCTCTCCTCCTCTGCCACACAGGGCACCAGCCTGCAAAATGGGAATGGTCGGGAGGAAAGGGAGCACTGGCAGGAGCGACTGCTGCGGCTGGCCGGGGGGGTCTGCGTCCCCCGTGCCCTTGTGGGCTATCTGTCCAGCTGCAGGAGGACCAGAGAAGGGCAGATAAAAAGGTGCAGCTGAGCAAGCAGTGGACCTGCACGACTCTCTGGCCGTCCTGCCGATGGCAGCTGTGACACATCGATTCTTTCCATGCAGCTGAATTCATGTTTTCCATCTGTAAACTTAAGTGGAGAACTGCAGGTTTTGTTAATCTTTGTGGAAATGATGTAACGGTCCCCAAGAATCTCAGAACTGCAACTTTGTCTCTGCCTGCGTAGACCTGCTAGGGCCTAAAACTACCCGTTTTATGGCATTAAAAAGAATAAAAAGCCAAAAATGAAACCTGGAGTTGAAGAAAGACCTTGGAAAAAAACACATTAAAATGTGAACAAGACAGAGGCTGAGCAAACGTTAATATAGCCCTGTGCTTTCTGCCAAAGTGCTTTATTTCGTTATCGTTAAATTTGCCGGGCAGTTACATTTCGGTATGTGAATATTTAGAAACAGTGCAATGGATGCTGGCAAAAACGAGTCTGTTTTCTTTTTTAACAGATATTCATAAGCACTTAGCACAGCTTTCCGGGGTCTGGAGTAGTTTCCCTTTGTTTTCTTCGTCTTTTCCCCCCGCTTCTAACTTCGCGCTCTTCCCCCGTCATCACAACGCAGAACGGATCGCCACGGCCTGCGCCGCGGGTCCCCGGCAATGCCGCCGGAGTTCTTCCCGCGGTCTCTGCTGCCACCTCGTGGCCAATGCGCGGAACTGCCGCTGCCCGCTGCTCAGGCCGGCAAGCTGTACAACGCATGCGCGTAGAAACGCGGAAGTGGCGTTTTAACCGCTCTGCGCCGCTAATCCGCCGCTCTCTATGGTGATCAGTCCTCCAGATAATAGCGAACACGCGCGCGTCAACTGAAAGATAGCAATTGTTTCGACAGACCACTGCGGGGACGGGCAAGCAGCCGATTCTCGGAGCGCCGGCTCAACGATAATTTCCCCTTCTAATCCAGGATGCCCCTCGTCTATTTCCGCCGATTTGTGCCCGAGCCCACCCGGGAACGGAGCGGGTCGGCTCACGGCTGCCCCTCAGCGCCTCGTGGCACCCAACGTGCTTGCCGCCGCGGTGGAGGAGCAGACGTTTGGGGCTCCAGCCCCAGCCCTGCGCCGCAGCGTTCCTGGAAAAGCAAGTCTCGCGAGAGCAACGCACACGGGCCAAGCTAGGCACCGCGCACGCGGCGGTCTCCGCACCGCACTACGCAGGCGCGGTTCTCGAAACAACAGCACGGAGTACGGACGCGCGATTCATGAGAAAGCACGACGCATGCGCCAGTGGTTTAAAAAAAAAAAAAAGAAGAAGAAGAAGAAGAAAAAAAAAAGCGCTACGCACGCACTGGATTCTGTTCCGAACGGGGCATGCGCCGGACTCTGCCCGCCACGGCGCATGCGCCTGGCTGTGCCCCGCAATGCGCGTGTGCCACGTGCTCTGCGCGCGCGCCAGCCTCGACGCCGCAATACGCACGCTTTCCTCACGGCCGCAAAACGCACGCGCCGTCGTTTGCAGCGCGTTCAGTACGTTCTCGAAGCAGACCGGGGCATAAAACCGCCCGAGGAAACAGACGAGGAGCATTCTGGATCGGAAGAGAGAAAAGTGTCGCGGAGCCGGCGGTCCAAGTATTGACTGCTCACCTGCATCTCAGGGCTTCGAAGAAATGTGTGCGATTGGAAAGCTTGTGGCGCATGCGCACTACTTCCCGGGGGACCGAGCACCACTTCCGCGTGCCTGCGCGCACGCGCCCTGCTGCCTGCGGCGATGTAGCAACGCTGCCGCAATTCTGCCGATTGACCGCGTGGGGGCACCAGAGACAGCTGAAACAACCTCGATGCAGTTCCCCCGATTGGCCACGAGGGGGCGCGAGAGATCGCGGAAACAACCGCGACGCACTTTTGCCGATCGGCCACGCGGTGGCACCAGAGACCGCGGAAATCACTTCGCCGCTAGGACTGCTGTGGGTCTGCACCAAGCCATCGCCAGCCCGTTCTCTCTTTTGATGGCAGAGGAAAAACACAGAAGGGAGAGGGGGGAAGGGAAGACGACAAAGACAACGAAGGAAATCTTCGACAAACCCACTCACCTGCGCTCAGTGCGTAGGGGTACTTGTCAACAAACAAATAACCAGCAAATTGATGTTGTCAACATTTTTATTACTCTATTTTTTGCAGCCAGCGTCCGAGGTAATGAAAAACCTCGTATGAAGCGGGCAGATGCGTGCAGCCAAGCCATGGCTTGAAATGATTAACCACATTTGGTCTTGACACCACGTTTGTGAGAAACACTCAAAGCCAAAAACTTCAGGTTAGGCCAGGATCTCAGTGATTGCAGCAAAGTTTATTCGTCATTGCAATAACAGGCTCATGTCCCCTATTAGCGAGGGAGGGACTGTGCAACAGTCAGCGAAATTCATTCCGTTCTATACTCCAAACCCAACGCAGGTAACGCTCTCCTGGCATTCATTGGTTGAGCGTCTCAGGCTTACACTCTCCCCGATGCTGTTGCTATGATACATTTCCATATAAGGTCCATTACCAACCCGTTGTTCTTCCGTATGTTTTGTACTTCTCCATGGAGATACGAGGGCCATATTTCCAAGAGTGAGCACATGCGTTCTGTCCTGTGCTGGGCTCTCTTTCTCCACCCCGCATCTTTGCCTTGTTTTGCACCTGGCTCACTTCTACCCCAGTCAGAACGCCCCCAATCTTTAGCTTTCTACTCTGTTCAACAGCTTTCTTAGTGGAAGGAAAACAGCTATTTCACAAGAGGGTTATAAGTTCAGTGAAGGTCAGTACTACGTACCGAAAACACTGAAAGCTTCTACTGCAAAAACACAACCTACCTTTCACAACCAGACCCAGAACCAACCCCCAAGGAGCACCGCCACTCACAGCTCTCCACCCGCACTCTGCACCGCCGATCACCGCCCCCTGAGCTCAGCCAGTAAGCCAGTTCTCAGCCCACCTCGTTGTCCACTCATCTGTCCCTCGCTTCCTCAGCTTCATTTGCAGGATGTCGTGGGAGACTGTATCAAAAGCATTGCTGAAGTCAAGGCAGACGACATCCACTGCAGCAGCAGCACCTGAAATGGTCCATCCCACTCGGGCTGAAGCTTTGATCCCTTACACGTGCGTGTTAGGACCCAGCCTCCAGCACGGAATGAGGGCACTAGAAATTCCAGAGGTGGAGCTCGAGACAGCAGCCCATGTCCCTTGAGGGATAACAGAGAAGCAGACAACCCGAGTATGTAGTTCTTAGGAAACTTATCCTTGGCTTCAAGAGAGGGCATCTCACCTCTCCCTCCCAAGTACAGCAACCCAAACAACACTTCATACGGTGATACTCCCAAGTCTTTTCTGGGAGCGGTTCGTATTCTGAGAAGGGCTACAGGTAAACGCTTTGGCCATGGTCATTTGGTCTCTAAAATCCATTTTGACAAGCGCTTTGTCAGCATCTGACCGATCCATCCTACTTTCCCTGAAGAAGGAGGGTGCCGGTGAGTACGGAACTCCCGCTTGATTTCTAGAGTTCTCATTAGCTCCTGTAGGACTTGTGAAGTAAAGTGGTTTCCCTTATCTGAGACGATATTCTACGTGATCCCATATCTAGGGATCGCGCCCAGGTGTAGAGTCCTTAGTGCAGAAAAGACAGGGACCTGTTGGAGCACCCAGAGGACCAAGGGTAAATCCTGCCTGACCAATCTAGTGGCCGTCTGTGATGGTGTCACTGCATCAATAGCCAAGTGAAGAACCACTGATATCATCCACCTGGACTTCAGCAAGGCCTCTGACACAACATCCTTCTTTCCAAATTGGAAGGATACGGATTCGGTGAGCGGACCGTTCAATGGACAAAGAACCGGCTGCAGCATCGAGTCCAGGAGCCAACGGCTCCGTGTCTGGATGGCGATCGGTGATGAATGGCATCTCAAAGGGGTCCGTGCTGGGGCTGAGACTCTTCTGTATCTTCATCAGTGGCATCACCAGCGGGATCGAGCGCACCCTCAGAAAATTTGCTGACGACACCAAGCTGTGGGGAGCAGTGACACGCCAGAGGGACGGGACGCCAACCACAGGGACCTCAACAGGCTCGAGCAGCGGGCACAGACAAACCTCATCAGCTTCAACAAATCCAGGTGCAGTGTCTTGCACCTGGGACAAGAGAACCCCCCACTACCGATACATGCTGGGGGATGAAAGGGCTGAGCCTAGGCCTGTCCCAAAAGACCTGGTGGACGGCAAGCTGTACACGAGCCAGCAAAGTGCCCTCCCAGCCCAGAAAACCAGCCACATCCTGGGCTGCACCAAAAGATGTGCGGTCAGCAGGTGAAAAGAAGTGATCCTGCCCCTCTGCTCTGTGCTGAAGAGGCCTCACCTGGAGTACTGTGTCCATATGAAGAGCCCTCAGTGCAGAAGAGACATGGACCCGTTGGAGCACATGCAGAGGACGGCCACAAGAAAAAAAAAAAAAAAGAACCGAAGGATCAAACGCCTCACCTGTGAGGACAGGCTGAGAGAGCTGGGGCTGTTCAGCCCGGAGAAGTGAAGGCTCCGAGGTGACCTGGTAACAGCCTTTCGATACCCAAAGGGGAGCTAAAGGAAAGAAGAAGGGAAAATTTAGGTTAGATATCAGGAAAATATCTTTCACAGCAAGGGACAAGGGGAAACATTTTAAGCTGGGGGAGGGAAGATTTAGGTTGGACGCCAGGGGGAAGTTCTTTACAGAGAGAGCGGTGAGGTGCTGGAACAGCTGCCCAGAGAGGCTGTGGATGCCCCGTCCATCCCTGGAGGTGTTCAAGGCCAGGTTGGATGGGGCCCTGGGCAGCCTGGTCTAGTATGAAATGGGGAGGTTGATGGCCCTGCACGTAGCAGGGGGGTTGGAGATTCACGATCCTCGAGGTCCCTTCCAACCCGGGACATTCCGTGACTCTGCGCAGTGGACCAGGTTGCCCAGAGATGTGGTGGATGCCCTGTCCCTTCCAAGGTGACACGCAGGGCAACCTGATCTAGCTGTGAATGTCCCTGTTCATTGTGGGCGAGTTGGACTAGACCATCATAAATGGTCGCTTCCGACTCTAAGGAGTCTCTGGTATGATACCTGAAGCCATGTCCACAAAGAACATCGATGGCCTGGTGAGCAATCAGGGTAGGTGGGGAAGCCTGTGTGCTCAACAGCTCTGGGGAAACTCACCAAGTAGTCCAGTCAGGAAGATTCACATCAGCCATAGAGCATCTCTGTGCCAGTGCCAGTATTCAGCACACCAGAGGTACTGCTTCATCACACTGGTGGGTCCCATAGCTGCAGAGCTAGCTACTGAATGGCAGTCAGGGGATGGAAGGAAGAGGGGTGGGGAGATTGGCTATCATACAGACTAGGAAACTAACAGCATCCCCTGACAATTGGGATGGAGATACCTGGGGCGATCCAGATGAAGTGGTCCAGTAGAAGACAATCCTTTGTTTCCTATGAATACGAAGCCAGGTCTGCCATAAAAACAGAAAGAACCCTAGGACCCTGGGGTGGACAGCCACAGCGTGCTCTGAGAACTGTGCCCTGACATCTGTTACTACTGACAAATTTGTAAGGGAGGTCTAGGAGAGAACCAGACAAGACAGGAACAGAATACTCGTGTTCAGTATGCTCAAGTAGTGGAAACAGTATTACACTACGTGCGGATGAAGAAAACGGCCACTGGGGCCGGGGGTTTTCTTAAGCTCAGGTCCCAGCCCGATACATGCACCTCACCCTACTACTAGCCACGAAGCTTATTGGGACGGAAGCTTATTGGGCCCAGGGAGCAAGGCGAGCCCCTTGTGACCCCCATTCCATCTTTAAGTGAGCGTCCTACAGCCATCGCAAAACCCACCTGCATACAAGCAATGCACGAACAAGGGATTCGCGGCATTTCATTATCCGCTGCACAGATTTCACAGTGCTTAAACCACTAAGCAGAGGAGCCCCGAGAACCCTTAAACCCCATTGTGCTGCAAAACAGAACGGGATCCAAAGAGACACGGAACATAGTTTAAATACGTGCCCTTAAACAATACTCAGCATGGGCGGAAGTAATACGTGGCACAGGAGACACAGAGGGGACGTGGGCAGAGGACACAGGGAGGACACAGACACAGGCGGGACACGAGGTCGCAGAGGGAACATGGAGGGGGATGCAGAGGGTACGCGTCATGAAATGGATTGGGACAACGTGGGAGCAGACAAACCGAGTTTGGAGTCTCAGGTTGGAGATTAGGCAATGAGAATCATGAAAGAGGGAACAGAGACTTCACAAGAAGGTACTGAACTTAAGAAGAGTTACAGAGGAAACCTGGAGAACACAGGATCCCTTTACGGAAAAGCGCATTAGCTCCAGGCATTTCCAGAGTTGCAATGCTCAGTCAGCCAACCAGCATTACCTTGGGACTGACTGAAGCATTCCAGGAATGAGACAAGAGCAAAAGAAAGGAATGTATGTCAGCCCCTCCATTACCAGTTCGGAGAAAGGGAGATAACCCCTTCACTCCCTTAAGAAAAGAACTGAAAAGAAAAATAAGAACAAGCATAGCAGACATAGCTGCTCCAGTCCAGCTTTGGATCCCCTCAGATCAGAGGGCAAAGATCAAAGCCCTACAGCATGGAACAAAAATCAGTTGCCTCTTTCCAGGAAAGAGCACTCACCCAACAGTCCACAGCAGGCAGTCTCCAGCAAAAGACACTGCCTTGGGGGCTGCCAGCCCTTAAATGAGGTGAGGGAGGGGTGGAGCCAGGCTCAGCCCCACCTGGTCCCACAGCTGCATTGCTTCCACCTGTGCTTGCAGGGCTGCACCACCCCTCACCAGATGCTCCATCACTGCTTCAGGCTGTGATCTCAAAGTTCCCATAACGTCATGAATAAAAAAAAAAAAAAAAAAAAAAAAAAGTGAATTAGGTCTGCCTGTCTGGCAAGGGGAAGTTTATCACTGAATGAGCAAGGATGGCCCACATATTTTGATTCCAGTCAGATGTCCTCAAAGGCAACTGATAAAATTTCTCATAGGTAGGAGAGCACAGATTTTCATACTGATGCAGCAAGATGCTGAGAAGCCGCATGTGCAGCGAAAAGGCTGCGATTACGGTGTGAGTGGAGCGAGTGCTGTTTGCCAAACTGTCAGGGTCAGCTTATGGCTCCCCAGTGAGAAATGTGCATTACCTACTCACGCAGCGATTAAAGACCATCGTGAAAATATTTTACGATTTGGTGTCCTCAGTGGGTGAAGCTGGTACCTGCCTGTAAGGCACCGTGTAGCCCTTGGGCTCCAACATCAATCCCAAACCCCAAAGAAGTAGGGAGGCTGCAGCGTGCGTACTTCGTGCAGCTCCTGCGCTCCTCAAGTCACAGATCACTGACGTACCGCAGGACCCATTTCTGCTGCGGCACGACGTGGGATTGCTGAAGTCACTGCAGATCCGGAGAACAGACAAAGCATCTCCAGAACGCACTCCCCGTACAACTTGCCCACATGCAGGGGGCACAAGCCCCATTTTGGGGGCAATGATCCCCACTTGTGGGGTGCTACCCTCACCCCACTGTCACAGCCATGCCCCAAGGACACCGTCACCCCACTGCGCATGGCCAGCAACGTCTCCCCGGACTCCACTCCCACAGGCATCCCCGTCCCTGTCCTCAAGCCGACAACATCGGCATGGAGCAAAGCGGGGCAGGGCGCGTGGGGGGACTTGAGGGGACATGAGAGGGCACATGGGGACACAGGGACATGGGGGGACACGGAGGGACATGGGGTTGACGCGTGGGGTCAGAACTACAGAGGCAAGAGGAGGTGACACAAGGAGGTGGCAGGCTGTGCCAGGAGTTTGAGCAGCAGTGCGGGGCAGATGAGCAGTGCCAGCCCAACGTGGGGGTGATGGTGACATCCAGGATGAGGAGCTGCTACTGTTTTTCAAGCAGGTAGGAGTTTGTTATCCATACATAATACTGCACTTGTTGTTTTCTTTTTTAAATCAGTGACAGTATGCGATCTGATCCAATGTCTTTGAAAAGTGTGGTTTCAGGATTGTCAGCTGAAACAGCAGCAGAACACAGGCCGTTGCCTGTGGGGGAAGGGACGGGGAAGGAAGTGAGGAAAGAAAGGAGGAAGCCTGAAAAAGGAATGGGGATGGCACGGGGCGAAGGAAGGGGGCGAGACATAGGGGAATGAAGGGAAAAGGACAGAATAGCGGTGGAGCAGCCTAAAAAGCAGCAACAAGCTCTGGGAGGACTGTAGAGTGTCAGATTCTGTAGCGGGTGTGTATCTGTGTGTGTATGTTGTCATTACCTGCCTGGTTTGGGGTCGGGGCTGTTGTCGCTTCTGAGCTCCTGCAGTGGGAAGAGCTTGAGCAATCGGTGCCCATGCAGAACTGCAGCATGGGGGAGCGCTTGGTAAGGACAGCCCTGCAGCCCTCAGCTGGACGAACTTCTTCCGTGTGTCCAGACTGTGAGCTGTGCAGCCGTGCCTGGCTGCACCGCTCCAGCTCAGAGTCCACTGCCTGAAGCTGCATCTTTGCTGCCTTCCCTCCTGCCCAGAGCCTCGAAGCTGCTCCCACAGTCCTCTGCCCACCCCCAACATGCCAGAGAAGACATCTGGCAGCGGGCTGGAGGAATCCCAGCACCCTGTTTTCCTTCTGCCCGCAGCTCTCTCCTCCTCTGCCACACAGGGCACCAGCCTGCAAAATGGGAATGGTCGGGAGGAAAGGGAGCACTGGCAGGAGCGACTGCTGCGGCTGGCCGGGGGGGTCTGCGTCCCCCGTGCCCTTGTGGGCTATCTGTCCAGCTGCAGGAGGACCAGAGAAGGGCAGATAAAAAGGTGCAGCTGAGCAAGCAGTGGACCTGCACGACTCTCTGGCCGTCCTGCCGATGGCAGCTGTGACACATCGATTCTTTCCATGCAGCTGAATTCATGTTTTCCATCTGTAAACTTAAGTGGAGAACTGCAGGTTTTGTTAATCTTTGTGGAAATGATGTAACGGTCCCCAAGAATCTCAGAACTGCAACTTTGTCTCTGCCTGCGTAGACCTGCTAGGGCCTAAAACTACCCGTTTTATGGCATTAAAAAGAATAAAAAGCCAAAAATGAAACCTGGAGTTGAAGAAAGACCTTGGAAAAAAACACATTAAAATGTGAACAAGACAGAGGCTGAGCAAACGTTAATATAGCCCTGTGCTTTCTGCCAAAGTGCTTTATTTCGTTATCGTTAAATTTGCCGGGCAGTTACATTTCGGTATGTGAATATTTAGAAACAGTGCAATGGATGCTGGCAAAAACGAGTCTGTTTTCTTTTTTAACAGATATTCATAAGCACTTAGCACAGCTTTCCGGGGTCTGGAGTAGTTTCCCTTTGTTTTCTTCGTCTTTTCCCCCCCCTTCTAACTTCGCGCTCTTCCCCCGTCATCACAACGCAGAACGGATCGCCACGGCCTGCGCCGCGGGTCCCCGGCAATGCCGCCGGAGTTCTTCCCGCGGTCTCTGCTGCCACCTCGTGGCCAATGCGCGGAACTGCCGCTGCCCGCTGCTCAGGCCGGCAAGCTGTACAACGCATGCGCGTAGAAACGCGGAAGTGGCGTTTTAACCGCTCTGCGCCGCTAATCCGCCGCTCTCTATGGTGATCAGTCCTCCAGATAATAGCGAACACGCGCGCGTCAACTGAAAGATAGCAATTGTTTCGACAGACCACTGCGGGGACGGGCAAGCAGCCGATTCTCGGAGCGCCGGCTCAACGATAATTTCCCCTTCTAATCCAGGATGCCCCTCGTCTATTTCCGCCGATTTATGCCCGAGCCCACCCGGGAACGGACCGGGTCGGCTCACGGCTGCCCCTCAGCGCCTCGTGGCACCCAACGTGCTTGCCGCCGCGGTGGAGGAGCAGACGTTTGGGGCTCCAGCCCCAGCCCTGCGCCGCAGCGTTCCTGGAAAAGCAAGTCTCGCGAGAGCAACGCACACGGGCCAAGCTAGGCACCGCGCACGCGGCGGTCTCCGCACCGCACTACGCAGGCGCGGTTCTCGAGACAACAGCACGGAGTACGGACGCGCGATTCATGAGAAAGCACGACGCATGCGCCAGTGGTTTAAAAAAAAAAAAAAAGAAGAAGAAGAAGAAGAAAAAAAAAAGCGCTACGCACGCACTGGATTCTGTTCCGAACGGGGCATGCGCCGGACTCTGCCCGCCACGGCGCATGCGCCTGGCTGTGCCCCGCAATGCGCGTGTGCCACGTGCTCTGCGCGCGCGCCAGCCTCGACGCCGCAATACGCACGCTTTCCTCACGGCCGCAAAACGCACGCGCCGTCGTTTGCAGCGCGTTCAGTACGTTCTCGAAGCAGACCGGGGCATAAAACCGCCCGAGGAAACAGACGAGGAGCATTCTGGATCGGAAGAGAGAAAAGTGTCGCGGAGCCGGCGGTCCAAGTATTGACTGCTCACCTGCATCTCAGGGCTTCGAAGAAATGTGTGCGATTGGAAAGCTTGTGGCGCATGCGCACTACTTCCCGGGGGACCGAGCACCACTTCCGCGTGCCTGCGCGCACGCGCCCTGCTGCCTGCGGCGATGTAGCAACGCTGCCGCAATTCTGCCGATTGACCGCGTGGGGGCACCAGAGACAGCTGAAACAACCTCGATGCAGTTCCCCCGATTGGCCACGAGGGGGCGCGAGAGATCGCGGAAACAACCGCGACGCACTTTTGCCGATCGGCCACGCGGTGGCACCAGAGACCGCGGAAATCACTTCGCCGCTAGGACTGCTGTGGGTCTGCACCAAGCCATCGCCAGCCCGTTCTCTCTTTTGATGGCAGAGGAAAAACACAGAAGGGAGAGGGGGGAAGGGAAGACGACAAAGACAACGAAGGAAATCTTCGACAAACCCACTCACCTGCGCTCAGTGCGTAGGGGTACTTGTCAACAAACAAATAACCAGCAAATTGATGTTGTCAACATTTTTATTACTCTATTTTTTGCAGCCAGCGTCCGAGGTAATGAAAAACCTCGTATGAAGCGGGCAGATGCGTGCAGCCAAGCCATGGCTTGAAATGATTAACCACATTTGGTTTTGACACCACGTTTGTGAGAAACACTCAAAGCCAAAAACTTCAGGTTAGGCCAGGATCTCAGTGATAGCAGCAAAGTTTATTCGTCATTGCAATAATAGGCTCATGTCCCCTATTAGCGAGGGAGGGACTGTGCAACAGTCAGCGAAATTCATTCCGTTCTATACTCCAAACCCAACGCAGGTAACGCTCTCCTGGCATTCATTGGTTGAGCGTCTCAGGCTTACACTCTCCCCGATGCTGTTGCTATGATACATTTCCATATAAGGTCCATTACCAACCCGTTGTTCTTCCGTATGTTTTGTACTTCTCCATGGAGATACGAGGGCCATATTTCCAAGAGTGAGCACATGCGTTCTGTCCTGTGCTGGGCTCTCTTTCTCCACCCCGCATCTTTGCCTTGTTTTGCACCTGGCTCACTTCTACCCCAGTCAGAACGCCCCCAATCTTTAGCTTTCTACTCTGTTCAACAGCTTTCTTAGTGGAAGGAAAACAGCTATTTCACAAGAGGGTTATAAGTTCAGTGAAGGTCAATACTACGTACCGAAAACACTGAAAGCTTCTACTGCAAAAACACAACCTACCTTTCACAACCAGACCCAGAACCAACCCCCAAGGAGCACCGCCACTCACAGCTCTCCACCCGCACTCTGCACCGCCGATCACCGCCCCCTGAGCTCAGCCAGTAAGCCAGTTCTCAGCCCACCTCGTTGTCCACTCATCTGTCCCTCGCTTCCTCAGCTTCATTTGCAGGATGTCGTGGGAGACTGTATCAAAAGCATTGCTGAAGTCAAGGCAGACAACATCCACTGCAGCAGCAGCACCTGAAATGGTCCATCCCACTCGGGCTGAAGCTTTGATCCCTTACACGTGCGTGTTAGGACCCAGCCTCCAGCACGGAATGAGGGCACTAGAAATTCCAGAGGTGGAGCTCGAGACAGCAGCCCATGTCCCTTGAGGGATAACAGAGAAGCAGACAACCCGAGTATGTAGTTCTTAGGAAACTTATCCTTGGCTTCAAGAGAGGGCATCTCACCTCTCCCTCCCAAGTACAGCAACCCAAACAACACTTCATACGGTGATACTCCCAAGTCTTTTCTGGGAGCGGTTCGTATTCTGAGAAGGGCTACAGGTAAACGCTTTGGCCATGGTCATTTGGTCTCTAAAATCCATTTTGACAAGCGCTTTGTCAGCATCTGACCGATCCATCCTACTTTCCCTGAAGAAGGAGGGTGCCGGTGAGTACGGAACTCCCGCTTGATTTCTAGAGTTCTCATTAGCTCCTGTAGGACTTGTGAAGTAAAGTGGTTTCCCTTATCTGAGACGATATTCTACGTGATCCCATATCTAGGGATCGCGCCCAGGTGTAGAGTCCTTAGTGCAGAAAAGACAGGGACCTGTTGGAGCACCCAGAGGACCAAGGGTAAATCCTGCCTGACCAATCTAGTGGCCGTCTGTGATGGTGTCACTGCATCAATAGCCAAGTGAAGAACCACTGATATCATCCACCTGGACTTCAGCAAGGCCTCTGACACAACATCCTTCTTTCCAAATTGGAAGGATACGGATTCGGTGAGCGGACCGTTCAATGGACAAAGAACCGGCTGCAGCATCGAGTCCAGGAGCCAACGGCTCCGTGTCTGGATGGCGATCGGTGATGAATGGCATCTCAAAGGGGTCCGTGCTGGGGCTGAGACTCTTCTGTATCTTCATCAGTGGCATCACCAGCGGGATCGAGCGCACCCTCAGAAAATTTGCTGACGACACCAAGCTGTGGGGAGCAGTGACACGCCAGAGGGACGGGACGCCAACCACAGGGACCTCAACAGGCTCGAGCAGCGGGCACAGACAAACCTCATCAGCTTCAACAAATCCAGGTGCAGTGTCTTGCACCTGGGACAAGAGAACCCCCCACTACCGATACATGCTGGGGGATGAAAGGGCTGAGCCTAGGCCTGTCCCAAAAGACCTGGTGGACGGCAAGCTGTACACGAGCCAGCAAAGTGCCCTCCCAGCCCAGAAAACCAGCCACATCCTGGGCTGCACCAAAAGATGTGCGGTCAGCAGGTGAAAAGAAGTGATCCTGCCCCTCTGCTCTGTGCTGAAGAGGCCTCACCTGGAGTACTGTGTCCATATGAAGAGCCCTCAGTGCAGAAGAGACATGGACCCGTTGGAGCACATGCAGAGGACGGCCACAAGAAAAAAAAAAAAAAGAACCGAAGGATCAAACGCCTCACCTGTGAGGACAGGCTGAGAGAGCTGGGGCTGTTCAGCCCGGAGAAGTGAAGGCTCCGAGGTGACCTGGTAACAGCCTTTCGATACCCAAAGGGGAGCTAAAGGAAAGAAGAAGGGAAAATTTAGGTTAGATATCAGGAAAATATCTTTCACAGCAAGGGACAAGGGGAAACATTTTAAGCTGGGGGAGGGAAGATTTAGGTTGGACGCCAGGGGGAAGTTCTTTACAGAGAGAGCGGTGAGGTGCTGGAACAGCTGCCCAGAGAGGCTGTGGATGCCCCGTCCATCCCTGGAGGTGTTCAAGGCCAGGTTGGATGGGGCCCTGGGCAGCCTGGTCTAGTATGAAATGGGGAGGTTGATGGCCCTGCACGTAGCAGGGGGGTTGGAGATTCACGATCCTCGAGGTCCCTTCCAACCCGGGACATTCCGTGACTCTGCGCAGTGGACCAGGTTGCCCAGAGATGTGGTGGATGCCCTGTCCCTTCCAAGGTGACACGCAGGGCAACCTGATCTAGCTGTGAATGTCCCTGTTCATTGTGGGCGAGTTGGACTAGACCATCATAAATGGTCGCTTCCGACTCTAAGGAGTCTCTGGTATGATACCTGAAGCCATGTCCACAAAGAACATCGATGGCCTGGTGAGCAATCAGGGTAGGTGGGGAAGCCTGTGTGCTCAACAGCTCTGGGGAAACTCACCAAGTAGTCCAGTCAGGAAGATTCACATCAGCCATAGAGCATCTCTGTGCCAGTGCCAGTATTCAGCACACCAGAGGTACTGCTTCATCACACTGGTGGGTCCCATAGCTGCAGAGCTAGCTACTGAATGGCAGTCAGGGGATGGAAGGAAGAGGGGTGGGGAGATTGGCTATCATACAGACTAGGAAACTAACAGCATCCCCTGACAATTGGGATGGAGATACCTGGGGCGATCCAGATGAAGTGGTCCAGTAGAAGACAATCCTTTGTTTCCTATGAATACGAAGCCAGGTCTGCCATAAAAACAGAAAGAACCCTAGGACCCTGGGGTGGACAGCCACAGCGTGCTCTGAGAACTGTGCCCTGACATCTGTTACTACTGACAAATTTGTAAGGGAGGTCTAGGAGAGAACCAGACAAGACAGGAACAGAATACTCGTGTTCAGTATGCTCAAGTAGTGGAAACAGTATTACACTACGTGCGGATGAAGAAAACGGCCACTGGGGCCGGGGGTTTTCTTAAGCTCAGGTCCCAGCCCGATACATGCACCTCACCCTACTACTAGCCACGAAGCTTATTGGGACGGAAGCTTATTGGGCCCAGGGAGCAAGGCGAGCCCCTTGTGACCCCCATTCCATCTTTAAGTGAGCGTCCTACAGCCATCGCAAAACCCACCTGCATACAAGCAATGCACGAACAAGGGATTCGCGGCATTTCATTATCCGCTGCACAGATTTCACAGTGCTTAAACCACTAAGCAGAGGAGCCCCGAGAACCCTTAAACCCCATCGTGCTGCAAAACAGAACGGGATCCAAAGAGACACGGAACATAGTTTAAATACGTGCCCTTAAACAATACTCAGCATGGGCGGAAGTAATACGTGGCACAGGAGACACAGAGGGGACGTGGGCAGAGGACACAGGGAGGACACAGACACAGGCGGGACACGAGGTCGCAGAGGGAACATGGAGGGGGATGCAGAGGGTACGCGTCATGAAATGGATTGGGACAACGTGGGAGCAGACAAACCGAGTTTGGAGTCTCAGGTTGGAGATTAGGCAATGAGAATCATGAAAGAGGGAACAGAGACTTCACAAGAAGGTATTGAACTTAAGAAGAGTTACAGAGGAAACCTGGAGAACACAGGATCCCTTTACGGAAAAGCGCATTAGCTCCAGGCATTTCCAGAGTTGCAATGCTCAGTCAGCCAACCAGCATTACCTTGGGACTGACTGAAGCATTCCAGGAATGAGACAAGAGCAAAAGAAAGGAATGTATGTCAGCCCCTCCATTACCAGTTCGGAGAAAGGGAGATAACCCCTTCACTCCCTTAAGAAAAGAACTGAAAAGAAAAATAAGAACAAGCATAGCAGACATAGCTGCTCCAGTCCAGCTTTGGATCCCCTCAGATCAGAGGGCAAAGATCAAAGCCCTACAGCATGGAACAAAAATCAGTTGCCTCTTTCCAGGAAAGAGCACTCACCCAACAGTCCACAGCAGGCAGTCTCCAGCAAAAGACACTGCCTTGGGGGCTGCCAGCCCTTAAATGAGGTGAGGGAGGGGTGGAGCCAGGCTCAGCCCCACCTGGTCCCACAGCTGCATTGCTTCCACCTGTGCTTGCAGGGCTGCACCACCCCTCACCAGATGCTCCATCACTGCTTCAGGCTGTGATCTCAAAGTTCCCATAACGTCATGAATAAAAAAAAAAAAAAAAAAAAAAAAAGTGAATTAGGTCTGCCTGTCTGGCAAGGGGAAGTTTATCACTGAATGAACAAGGATGGCCCACATATTTTGATTCCAGTCAGATGTCCTCAAAGGCAACTGATAAAATTTCTCATAGGTAGGAGAGCACAGATTTTCATACTGATGCAGCAAGATGCTGAGAAGCCGCATGTGCAGCGAAAAGGCTGCGATTACGGTGTGAGTGGAGCGAGTGCTGTTTGCCAAACTGTCAGGGTCAGCTTATGGCTCCCCAGTGAGAAATGTGCATTACCTACTCACGCAGCGATTAAAGACCATCGTGAAAATATTTTACGATTTGGTGTCCTCAGTGGGTGAAGCTGGCACCTGCCTGTAAGGCACCGTGTAGCCCTTGGGCTCCAACATCAATCCCAAACCCCAAAGAAGTAGGGAGGCTGCAGCGTGCGTACTTCGTGCAGCTCCTGCGCTCCTCAAGTCACAGATCACTGACGTACCGCAGGACCCATTTCTGCTGCGGCACGACGTGGGATTGCTGAAGTCACTGCAGATCCGGAGAACAGACAAAGCATCTCCAGAACGCACTCCCCGTACAACTTGCCCACATGCAGGGGGCACAAGCCCCATTTTGGGGGCAATGATCCCCACTTGTGGGGTGCTACCCTCACCCCACTGTCACAGCCATGCCCCAAGGACACCGTCACCCCACTGCGCATGGCCAGCAACGTCTCCCCGGACTCCACTCCCACAGGAATCGCCGTCCCTGTCCTCAAGCCGACAACATCGGCATGGAGCAAAGCGGGGCAGGGCGCGTGGGGGGACTTGAGGGGACATGAGAGGGCACATGGGGACACAGGGACATGGGGGGACACGGAGGGACATGGGGTTGACGCGTGGGGTCAGAACTACAGAGGCAAGAGGAGGTGACACAAGGAGGTGGCAGGCTGTGCCAGGAGTTTGAGCAGCAGTGCGGGGCAGATGAGCAGTGCCAGCCCAACGTGGGGGTGATGGTGACATCCAGGATGAGGAGCTGCTACTGTTTTTCAAGCAGGTAGGAGTTTGTTATCCATACATAATACTGCACTTGTTGTTTTCTTTTTTAAATCAGTGACAGTATGCGATCTGATCCAATGTCTTTGAAAAGTGTGGTTTCAGGATTGTCAGCTGAAACAGCAGCAGAACACAGGCCGTTGCCTGTGGGGGAAGGGACGGGGAAGGAAGTGAGGAAAGAAAGGAGGAAGCCTGAAAAAGGAATGGGGATGGCACGGGGCGAAGGAAGGGGGCGAGACATAGGGGAATGAAGGGAAAAGGACAGAATAGCGGTGGAGCAGCCTAAAAAGCAGCAACAAGCTCTGGGAGGACTGTAGAGTGTCAGATTCTGTAGCGGGTGTGTATCTGTGTGTGTATGTTGTCATTACCTGCCTGGTTTGGGGTCGGGGCTGTTGTCGCTTCTGAGCTCCTGCAGTGGGAAGAGCTTGAGCAATCGGTGCCCATGCAGAACTGCAGCATGGGGGAGCGCTTGGTAAGGACAGCCCTGCAGCCCTCAGCTGGACGAACTTCTTCCGTGTGTCCAGACTGTGAGCTGTGCAGCCATGCCTGGCTGCACCGCTCCAGCTCAGAGTCCGCTGCCTGAAGCTGCATCTTTGCTGCCTTCCCTCCTGCCCAGAGCCTCGAAGCTGCTCCCACAGTCCTCTGCCCACCCCCAACATGCCAGAGAAGACATCTGGCAGCGGGCTGGAGGAATCCCAGCACCCTGTTTTCCTTCTGCCCGCAGCTCTCTCCTCCTCTGCCACACAGGGCACCAGCCTGCAAAATGGGAATGGTCGGGAGGAAAGGGAGCACTGGCAGGAGCGACTGCTGCGGCTGGCCGGGGGGGTCTGCGTCCCCCGTGCCCTTGTGGGCTATCTGTCCAGCTGCAGGAGGACCAGAGAAGGGCAGATAAAAAGGTGCAGCTGAGCAAGCAGTGGACCTGCACGACTCTCTGGCCGTCCTGCCGATGGCAGCTGTGACACATCGATTCTTTCCATGCAGCTGAATTCATGTTTTCCATCTGTAAACTTAAGTGGAGAACTGCAGGTTTTGTTAATCTTTGTGGAAATGATGTAACGGTCCCCAAGAATCTCAGAACTGCAACTTTGTCTCTGCCTGCGTAGACCTGCTAGGGCCTAAAACTACCCGTTTTATGGCATTAAAAAGAATAAAAAGCCAAAAATGAAACCTGGAGTTGAAGAAAGACCTTGGAAAAAAACACATTAAAATGTGAACAAGACAGAGGCTGAGCAAACGTTAATATAGCCCTGTGCTTTCTGCCAAAGTGCTTTATTTCGTTATCGTTAAATTTGCCGGGCAGTTACATTTCGGTATGTGAATATTTAGAAACAGTGCAATGGATGCTGGCAAAAACGAGTCTGTTTTCTTTTTTAACAGATATTCATAAGCACTTAGCACAGCTTTCCGGGGTCTGGAGTAGTTTCCCTTTGTTTTCTTCGTCTTTTCCCCCCGCTTCTAACTTCGCGCTCTTCCCCCCTCATCACAACGCAGAACGGATCGCCACGGCCTGCGCCGCGGGTCCCCGGCAATGCCGCCGGAGTTCTTCCCGCGGTCTCTGCTGCCACCTCGTGGCCAATGCGCGGAACTGCCGCTGCCCGCTGCTCAGGCCGGCAAGCTGTACAACGCATGCGCGTAGAAACGCGGAAGTGGCGTTTTAACCGCTCTGCGCCGCTAATCCGCCGCTCTCTATGGTGATCAGTCCTCCAGATAATAGCGAACACGCGCGCGTCAACTGGAAGATAGCAATTGTTTCGACAGACCACTGCGGGGACGGGCAAGCAGCCGATTCTCGGAGCGCCGGCTCAACGATAATTTCCCCTTCTAATCCAGGATGCCCCTCGTCTATTTCCGCCGATTTATGCCCGAGCCCACCCGGGAACGGACCGGGTCGGCTCACGGCTGCCCCTCAGCGCCTCGTGGCACCCAACGTGCTTGCCGCCGCGGTGGAGGAGCAGACGTTTGGGGCTCCAGCCCCAGCCCTGCGCCGCAGCGTTCCTGGAAAAGCAAGTCTCGCGAGAGCAACGCACACGGGCCAAGCTAGGCACCGCGCACGCGGCGGTCTCCGCACCGCACTACGCAGGCGCGGTTCTCGAGACAACAGCACGGAGTACGGACGCGCGATTCATGAGAAAGCACGACGCATGCGCCAGTGGTTTAAAAAAAAAAAAAAAAGAAGAAGAAGAAGAAGAAAAAAAAAAGCGCTACGCACGCACTGGATTCTGTTCCGAACGGGGCATGCGCCGGACTCTGCCCGCCACGGCGCATGCGCCTGGCTGTGCCCCGCAATGCGCGTGTGCCACGTGCTCTGCGCGCGCGCCAGCCTCGACGCCGCAATACGCACGCTTTCCTCACGGCCGCAAAACGCACGCGCCGTCGTTTGCAGCGCGTTCAGTACGTTCTCGAAGCAGACCGGGGCATAAAACCGCCCGAGGAAACAGACGAGGAGCATTCTGGATCGGAAGAGAGAAAAGTGTCGCGGAGCCGGCGGTCCAAGTATTGACTGCTCACCTGCATCTCAGGGCTTCGAAGAAATGTGTGCGATTGGAAAGCTTGTGGCGCATGCGCACTACTTCCCGGGGGACCGAGCACCACTTCCGCGTGCCTGCGCGCACGCGCCCTGCTGCCTGCGGCGATGTAGCAACGCTGCCGCAATTCTGCCGATTGACCGCGTGGGGGCACCAGAGACAGCTGAAACAACCTCGATGCAGTTCCCCCGATTGGCCACGAGGGGGCGCGAGAGATCGCGGAAACAACCGCGACGCACTTTTGCCGATCGGCCACGCGGTGGCACCAGAGACCGCGGAAATCACTTCGCCGCTAGGACTGCTGTGGGTCTGCACCAAGCCATCGCCAGCCCGTTCTCTCTTTTGATGGCAGAGGAAAAACACAGAAGGGAGAGGGGGGAAGGGAAGACGACAAAGACAACGAAGGAAATCTTCGACAAACCCACTCACCTGCGCTCAGTGCGTAGGGGTACTTGTCAACAAACAAATAACCAGCAAATTGATGTTGTCAACATTTTTATTACTCTATTTTTTGCAGCCAGCGTCCGAGGTAATGAAAAACCTCGTATGAAGCGGGCAGATGCGTGCAGCCAAGCCATGGCTTGAAATGATTAACCACATTTGGTCTTGACACCACGTTTGTGAGAAACACTCAAAGCCAAAAACTTCAGGTTAGGCCAGGATCTCAGTGATTGCAGCAAAGTTTATTCGTCATTGCAATAACAGGCTCATGTCCCCTATTAGCGAGGGAGGGACTGTGCAACAGTCAGCGAAATTCATTCCGTTCTATACTCCAAACCCAACGCAGGTAACGCTCTCCTGGCATTCATTGGTTGAGCGTCTCAGGCTTACACTCTCCCCGATGCTGTTCCTATGATACATTTCCATATAAGGTCCATTACCAACCCGTTGTTCTTCCGTATGTTTTGTACTTCTCCATGGAGATACGAGGGCCATATTTCCAAGAGTGAGCACATGCGTTCTGTCCTGTGCTGGGCTCTCTTTCTCCACCCCGCATCTTTGCCTTGTTTTGCACCTGGCTCACTTCTACCCCAGTCAGAACGCCCCCAATCTTTAGCTTTCTACTCTGTTCAACAGCTTTCTTAGTGGAAGGAAAACAGCTATTTCACAAGAGGGTTATAAGTTCAGTGAAGGTCAATACTACGTACCGAAAACACTAAAAGCTTCTACTGCAAAAACACAACCTACCTTTCACAACCAGACCCAGAACCAACCCCCAAGGAGCACCGCCACTCACAGCTCTCCACCCGCACTCTGCACCGCCGATCACCGCCCCCTGAGCTCAGCCAGTAAGCCAGTTCTCAGCCCACCTCGTTGTCCACTCATCTGTCCCTCGCTTCCTCAGCTTCATTTGCAGGATGTCGTGGGAGACTGTATCAAAAGCATTGCTGAAGTCAAGGCAGACGACATCCACTGCAGCAGCAGCACCTGAAATGGTCCATCCCACTCGGGCTGAAGCTTTGATCCCTTACACGTGCGTGTTAGGACCCAGCCTCCAGCACGGAATGAGGGCACTAGAAATTCCAGAGGTGGAGCTCGAGACAGCAGCCCATGTCCCTTGAGGGATAACAGAGAAGCAGACAACCCGAGTATGTAGTTCTTAGGAAACTTATCCTTGGCTTCAAGAGAGGGCATCTCACCTCTCCCTCCCAAGTACAGCAACCCAAACAACACTTCATACGGTGATACTCCCAAGTCTTTTCTGGGAGCGGTTCGTATTCTGAGAAGGGCTACAGGTAAACGCTTTGGCCATGGTCATTTGGTCTCTAAAATCCATTTTGACAAGCGCTTTGTCAGCATCTGACCGATCCATCCTACTTTCCCTGAAGAAGGAGGGTGCCGGTGAGTACGGAACTCCCGCTTGATTTCTAGAGTTCTCATTAGCTCCTGTAGGACTTGTGAAGTAAAGTGGTTTCCCTTATCTGAGACGATATTCTACGTGATCCCATATCTAGGGATCACGCCCAGGTGTAGAGTCCTTAGTGCAGAAAAGACAGGGACCTGTTGGAGCACCCAGAGGACCAAGGGTAAATCCTGCCTGACCAATCTAGTGGCCGTCTGTGATGGTGTCACTGCATCAATAGCCAAGTGAAGAACCACTGATATCATCCACCTGGACTTCAGCAAGGCCTCTGACACAACATCCTTCTTTCCAAATTGGAAGGATACGGATTCGGTGAGCGGACCGTTCAATGGACAAAGAACCGGCTGCAGCATCGAGTCCAGGAGCCAACGGCTCCATGTCTGGATGGCGATCGGTGATGAATGGCATCTCAAAGGGGTCCGTGCTGGGGCTGAGACTCTTCTGTATCTTCATCAGTGGCATCACCAGCGGGATCGAGCGCACCCTCAGAAAATTTGCTGACGACACCAAGCTGTGGGGAGCAGTGACACGCCAGAGGGACGGGACGCCAACCACAGGGACCTCAACAGGCTCGAGCAGCGGGCACAGACAAACCTCATCAGCTTCAACAAATCCAGGTGCAGTGTCTTGCACCTGGGACAAGAGAACCCCCCACTACCGATACATGCTGGGGGATGAAAGGGCTGAGCCTAGGCCTGTCCCAAAAGACCTGGTGGACGGCAAGCTGTACACGAGCCAGCAAAGTGCCCTCCCAGCCCAGAAAACCAGCCACATCCTGGGCTGCACCAAAAGATGTGCGGTCAGCAGGTGAAAAGAAGTGATCCTGCCCCTCTGCTCTGTGCTGAAGAGGCCTCACCTGGAGTACTGTGTCCATATGAAGAGCCCTCAGTGCAGAAGAGACATGGACCCGTTGGAGCACATGCAGAGGACGGCCACAAGAAAAAAAAAAAAAAGAACCGAAGGATCAAACGCCTCACCTGTGAGGACAGGCTGAGAGAGCTGGGGCTGTTCAGCCCGGAGAAGTGAAGGCTCCGAGGTGACCTGGTAACAGCCTTTCGATACCCAAAGGGGAGCTAAAGGAAAGAAGAAGGGAAAATTTAGGTTAGATATCAGGAAAATATCTTTCACAGCAAGGGACAAGGGGAAACATTTTAAGCTGGGGGAGGGAAGATTTAGGTTGGACGCCAGGGGGAAGTTCTTTACAGAGAGAGCGGTGAGGTGCTGGAACAGCTGCCCAGAGAGGCTGTGGATGCCCCGTCCATCCCTGGAGGTGTTCAAGGCCAGGTTGGATGGGGCCCTGGGCAGCCTGGTCTAGTATGAAATGGGGAGGTTGATGGCCCTGCACGTAGCAGGGGGGTTGGAGATTCACGATCCTCGAGGTCCCTTCCAACCCGGGACATTCCGTGACTCTGCGCAGTGGACCAGGTTGCCCAGAGATGTGGTGGATGCCCTGTCCCTTCCAAGGTGACACGCAGGGCAACCTGATCTAGCTGTGAATGTCCCTGTTCATTGTGGGCGAGTTGGACTAGACCATCATAAATGGTCGCTTCCGACTCTAAGGAGTCTCTGGTATGATACCTGAAGCCATGTCCACAAAGAACATCGATGGCCTGGTGAGCAATCAGGGTAGGTGGGGAAGCCTGTGTGCTCAACAGCTCTGGGGAAACTCACCAAGTAGTCCAGTCAGGAAGATTCACATCAGCCATAGAGCATCTCTGTGCCAGTGCCAGTATTCAGCACACCAGAGGTACTGCTTCATCACACTGGTGGGTCCCATAGCTGCAGAGCTAGCTACTGAATGGCAGTCAGGGGATGGAAGGAAGAGGGGTGGGGAGATTGGCTATCATACAGACTAGGAAACTAACAGCATCCCCTGACAATTGGGATGGAGATACCTGGGGCGATCCAGATGAAGTGGTCCAGTAGAAGACAATCCTTTGTTTCCTATGAATACGAAGCCAGGTCTGCCATAAAAACAGAAAGAACCCTAGGACCCTGGGGTGGACAGCCACAGCGTGCTCTGAGAACTGTGCCCTGACATCTGTTACTACTGACAAATTTGTAAGGGAGGTCTAGGAGAGAACCAGACAAGACAGGAACAGAATACTCGTGTTCAGTATGCTCAAGTAGTGGAAACAGTATTACACTACGTGCGGATGAAGAAAACGGCCACTGGGGCCGGGGGTTTTCTTAAGCTCAGGTCCCAGCCCGATACATGCACCTCACCCTACTACTAGCCACGAAGCTTATTGGGACGGAAGCTTATTGGGCCCAGGGAGCAAGGCGAGCCCCTTGTGACCCCCATTCCATCTTTAAGTGAGCGTCCTACAGCCATCGCAAAACCCACCTGCATACAAGCAATGCACGAACAAGGGATTCGCGGCATTTCATTATCCGCTGCACAGATTTCACAGTGCTTAAACCACTAAGCAGAGGAGCCCCGAGAACCCTTAAACCCCATCGTGCTGCAAAACAGAACGGGATCCAAAGAGACACGGAACATAGTTTAAATACGTGCCCTTAAACAATACTCAGCATGGGCGGAAGTAATACGTGGCACAGGAGACACAGAGGGGACGTGGGCAGAGGACACAGGGAGGACACAGACACAGGCGGGACACGAGGTCGCAGAGGGAACATGGAGGGGGATGCAGAGGGTACGCGTCATGAAATGGATTGGGACAACGTGGGAGCAGACAAACCGAGTTTGGAGTCTCAGGTTGGAGATTAGGCAATGAGAATCATGAAAGAGGGAACAGAGACTTCACAAGAAGGTATTGAACTTAAGAAGAGTTACAGAGGAAACCTGGAGAACACAGGATCCCTTTACGGAAAAGCGCATTAGCTCCAGGCATTTCCAGAGTTGCAATGCTCAGTCAGCCAACCAGCATTACCTTGGGACTGACTGAAGCATTCCAGGAATGAGACAAGAGCAAAAGAAAGGAATGTATGTCAGCCCCTCCATTACCAGTTTGGAGAAAGGGAGATAACCCCTTCACTCCCTTAAGAAAAGAACTGAAAAGAAAAATAAGAACAAGCATAGCAGACATAGCTGCTCCAGTCCAGCTTTGGATCCCCTCAGATCAGAGGGCAAAGATCAAAGCCCTACAGCATAGAACAAAAATCAGTTGCCTCTTTCCAGGAAAGAGCACTCACCCAACAGTCCACAGCAGGCAGTCTCCAGCAAAAGACACTGCCTTGGGGGCTGCCAGCCCTTAAATGAGGTGAGGGAGGGGTGGAGCCAGGCTCAGCCCCACCTGGTCCCACAGCTGCATTGCTTCCACCTGTGCTTGCAGGGCTGCACCACCCCTCACCAGATGCTCCATCACTGCTTCAGGCTGTGATCTCAAAGTTCCCATAACATCATGAATAAAAAAAAAAAAAAAAGTGAATTAGGTCTGCCTGTCTGGCAAGGGGAAGTTTATCACTGAATGAGCAAGGATGGCCCACATATTTTGATTCCAGTCAGATGTCCTCAAAGGCAACTGATAAAATTTCTCATAGGTAGGAGAGCACAGATTTTCATACTGATGCAGCAAGATGCTGAGAAGCCGCATGTGCAGCGAAAAGGCTGCGATTACGGTGTGAGTGGAGCGAGTGCTGTTTGCCAAACTGTCAGGGTCAGCTTATGGCTCCCCAGTGAGAAATGTGCATTACCTACTCACGCAGCGATTAAAGACCATCGTGAAAATATTTTACGATTTGGTGTCCTCAGTGGGTGAAGCTGGCACCTGCCTGTAAGGCACCGTGTAGCCCTTGGGCTCCAACATCAATCCCAAACCCCAAAGAAGTAGGGAGGCTGCAGCGTGCGTACTTCGTGCAGCCCCTGCGCTCCTCAAGTCACAGATCACTGACGTACCGCAGGACCCATTTCTGCTGCGGCACGACGTGGGATTGCTGAAGTCACTGCAGATCCGGAGAACAGACAAAGCATCTCCAGAACGCACTCCCCGTACAACTTGCCCACATGCAGGGGGCACAAGCCCCATTTTGGGGGCAATGATCCCCACTTGTGGGGTGCTACCCTCACCCCACTGTCACAGCCATGCCCCGAGGACACCATCACCCCACTGTGCATGGCCAGCAACGTCTCCCCGGACTCCACTCCCACAGGCATCCCCGTCCCTGTCCTCAAGCCGACAACATCGGCATGGAGCAAAGCGGGGCAGGGCGCGTGGGGGGACTTGAGGGGACATGAGAGGGCACATGGGGACACAGGGACATGGGGGGACACGGAGGGACATGGGGTTGACGCGTGGGGTCAGAACTACAGAGGCAAGAGGAGGTGACACAAGGAGGTGGCAGGCTGTGCCAGGAGTTTGAGCAGCAGTGCGGGGCAGATGAGCAGTGCCAGCCCAACGTGGGGGTGATGGTGACATCCAGGATGAGGAGCTGCTACTGTTTTTCAAGCAGGTAGGAGTTTGTTATCCATACATAATACTGCACTTGTTGTTTTCTTTTTTAAATCAGTGACAGTATGCGATCTGATCCAATGTCTTTGAAAAGTGTGGTTTCAGGATTGTCAGCTGAAACAGCAGCAGAACACAGGCCGTTGCCTGTGGGGGAAGGGACGGGGAAGGAAGTGAGGAAAGAAAGGAGGAAGCCTGAAAAAGGAATGGGGATGGCACGGGGCGAAGGAAGGGGGCGAGACATAGGGGAATGAAGGGAAAAGGACAGAATAGCGGTGGAGCAGCCTAAAAAGCAGCAACAAGCTCTGGGAGGACTGTAGAGTGTCAGATTCTGTAGCGGGTGTGTATCTGTGTGTGTATGTTGTCATTACCTGCCTGGTTTGGGGTCGGGGCTGTTGTCGCTTCTGAGCTCCTGCAGTGGGAAGAGCTTGAGCAATCGGTGCCCATGCAGAACTGCAGCATGGGGGAGCGCTTGGTAAGGACAGCCCTGCAGCCCTCAGCTGGACGAACTTCTTTCGTGTGTCCAGACTGTGAGCTGTGCAGCCGTGCCTGGCTGCACCGCTCCAGCTCAGAGTCCGCTGCCTGAAGCTGCATCTTTGCTGCCTTCCCTCCTGCCCAGAGCCTCGAAGCTGCTCCCACAGTCCTCTGCCCACCCCCAACATGCCAGAGAAGACATCTGGCAGCGGGCTGGAGGAATCCCAGCACCCTGTTTTCCTTCTGCCCGCAGCTCTCTCCTCCTCTGCCACACAGGGCACCAGCCTGCAAAATGGGAATGGTCGGGAGGAAAGGGAGCACTGGCAGGAGCGACTGCTGCGGCTGGCCGGGGGGGTCTGCGTCCCCTGTGCCCTTGTGGGCTATCTGTCCAGCTGCAGGAGGACCAGAGAAGGGCAGATAAAAAGGTGCAGCTGAGCTGGTGGACCTGCACAACCCTCAGGCCATCTTGCCAATAGCAGCTGTGACACATCGATTTTTTCTATGCAGGTTAATTAGGTTTTTCTATCTGTAGACTTAAGTGGAGAACTGCAGTTTTCGTTAATCATTGTGGAAACTGTGTGATAGTGTATAATCAATGAAAATTATATAAAGGAATATTATATAATTTAATAATATTAAAGATGTTATAATAATGAAATAAGCAAGAGAGTTAGGCACAGCGAGACAAAGAGAATAAACAGGATGCTTACCCGTGTCGTGGGCTCGCTCAGAAAACTCCAGTGGAGTGGATCTTCCCAAGAGAGAGAGATCCTTCCCCACTGGTAGTCAGCTCTTAAATGGGTGCAGGAGAGGTGCAGCCAGGCTCCACCCGTTCCTGCAGCACAGGTGCATTGCTTTCACCTGTGCTCACAGGGCTGACTCATTGCTCACCTCAGGTGATTTATCAGAGGTTCAGGCCGTGACTCAGCAGTTCCCATACAGATGGAAACACTGATCTCAAAGCAGCAGCCTTGTGCTGTGACTGCCTGTGTAGACCTGCTACCCATTTTATGGCATTAAAAAGAGTAAAAAGCCAAATATGAAACCTGGAGTTGGATGTCCGAAAGGTGGATAGGCCTCACCACAACACTGAGGTGAGATGCACAGTGCAGTTGAGCAGCAGGGAGACCGGAGGAGAGCCGACAACAAGAGCAGGCAAAGAAGAGCGCATCAGGTGACCTTGCCAGGAGTTCCATCTCCTCTGTGTGACCGCAAAGTCCCCTGGGGAACGTAGTTCTTCTTCTCTTCTGGGCAAGTACCCAGAGCTTGAGCATTAATAGTTAAACTCCCAGTGCCCCACATGACGTTATGATGTGGAATACCAAAAACCCAAAATCACAAAACTATGACAGAAGAAAGGCCCTTGGAAAAAAAATACATTTAAGTATAAACAAGACAGAGGCTGAGCAAGCATTAATATAGCTCTGTGTTCTCTGCCAATGGGCTTTAATTTTGTTATCATTAAATTTGCCGGGCAGTTGCATTTTGGTATGCGAACATTTAGAAACAATGCAACGGATGCTGGCAGAAAGAAAAAAAACCCTCTTTTTTTTTTTTTTTTTTTTTTTTTTTTTTTTACAGCTATTTTTAGGCACTTAGCACAGCTCTCCTGGGTTTGGAGAAGTTTCCCTCTTTTTTCTTCGTCTTTCCCCCCACACCTCCTCCACTTTTAACTTCGTGTTCTGCCCCCGTCATCACAGGACACACAGAACGGATCGCCAGGAACAGCCCCACGGGTCCCCGGCAGAAAAGTTCTTTCCGCGGTCTCTGCTGCCACCTCGTGGCCAATGCGCGGAACTGCCGCTGCCTGTCGCTGAGTCCCGCAAGCAGCACAACGCACGCGCCTACAGGTGCGGAAGTGGCGTTCTAAGCGCTCTGCGCAGCTAATCCGCCGCTCTCTGTGGTGATCAGTCCTGCAGATAATAGCGACCATGCGCCCGTCAACTTAAAGATAGCAATTGTTTCGACAATCCACTACGGGGACGGGCAAGCAGCCCGTTCTCAGACCGCCGGCTCAGCGATATTCTCCCTTCTAATCCAGGATGCCCCTCGTCTATTTCCGCCGATTTATGCCCGAGCCCACCCGGGAACGGACCGGGTCGGCTCACAGCTGCCCCATAGCGCCTCGTGGCATCCAACTTCCTCTCCGCCCCGGTGAACCAGCAAACGTCCCCTTCCACCCCCAGCCCTGCACCGTCCCCCAGCCGTTTAAAAGCCCTCTCAGCAGCAGTGGAACGCGAGCAACTCGGAGATTCGTGGTCGCGGTACTGGCGTGCAGCAGCACCGACGCGGCAGCAACCCGGGACCGGCAAGTCTCGGGAAAGCGATGCGCAGGTGCGCATTTCGACACTGCATTACTCAAGCGCCAGTACCGGCATTGCAGTACGCATGCGCCGAGCCGATACTGGCGCTACGCATGCGCTGCGCATGCCCAAACCTACACACTGCGCAAGTGCTACCATCCACACCGCATTACGCGTGTGCCATTCGCGCACCGCATTGCGCATGCGCGAGCCTCGAAAAAACTGCGCCTGCACTACTCATGTCCGAGCATCAGCACCACACTGCGCAAGCGCCAGTCTCGTATCACATTGCGCGTCTCGGGTCCGCACTGCGCATGCGCCGCGGCCGGCACTGGTGCCAAGAACGGCTAGAAATCATTCACAATCGTTAACGTTGCAGAACAACTGCAATGCTGAACAGCCATGTAACTTCAAGAAAAAAAACATAGTAACAACTTCCATACCTGGCCACACCACCCTGAGGTCCCATCCGGGGATCCCGAGGCTCTTACGTATCCACTGGATCAATTCTGATACCGAGCGATTTGTCGTCAGTTCTTCCATTCACAACCAATGCCGGGATCCGCCGCACGGCGCTCTGACCGCGGGCACCGCGGCTGAACTGTTTTATTAACAGCGGGATTCCCAGGCGTTGTTTCAAGGATTTGGTCTACTTCTGAACCGAAGGAAGAATTAAAATGAAGTGTGAGGTATGCATAAGTCATCATGAGGCGTGCTTCTCAGCACCACCTTTGGGAAACAGATAATGGATTTGTCATAAAAGTCTCAGTACAGCAGGAACACAGAACTCTGTATAAGAACAATGAGAATGCTTCGTGAGGAGGGAAGGATCTTTACAACTTCCACCTAGGAAATCCAGACCCATTTACCCACAGATCCCTCTGTGGCCACTGTTCTAGATTCAGCAGAACATTCTGCTCTAGAGCACAACTCAGAACTACAGAGAAAACAAAGGGAGTTCTACATAGGCAGAATAAAAATAATGGTGTGTTTCTTCAGTACTGAAAATAAGCAAGTAAGCAATCAATGATAGAAGCCTTCCTAGAACACCACTATGGGAAACATAGCAGCAGAGAAGAAGGCATCTATGTTTTCCCAAACCACTACTGCAAGAAAAAGGAAAAAAAAAAAGAGAAAAATTTTATTTTAGATCTTACCTGTTTGAAGGCATATACCTCATCAAACTGCAAAACAGAATGAGATCTAAAGAGAGACAGAACATAATTTAAGTACATGATAATGGTGCATAGGATACCCTTAAGTAATACTCTGCAAGGGTGGAATTAATACATGGCACTATTAACTACAGCCATGAAATAACCTGGGATAACATAATAGTAGACAAACCAAGTCCAGAGCCTCAGGTTGGAGATTTTAAGATGAGAACCATAAGAGAACAGAAGCTCTAACAGAAAGTAATGAGCTTAAGAGTGTGCAAGCAGGATTTCAAAAACACAAACTCCCTTTAGAGAAAAAGAACATTAGCTCTGGGGATTCCTAGAGCTGCAACATTCAGCCAGTGTTACCTTAGGGTGATCAAAGCATTCCAGAAATGAGATAATAGTGAAAGAATGCATATCAGCTCCTCCACCACCAGCTCAGAGAAAGGGAAATAACCCCTTCATCTCCCTCAGAGAAAATGTGAAGGGCATGGTAAGGACACACATAGCAGATAAAACTTATCCCCTTCTCAGGGCCACAGCTCACCCAACACACCAAAGAAGGCAGACTCCAAGGAGAGATGCTGCCTTTGTAGTTCCCAGCCCTTAAATGTGGTCAGGAAGGGGTAGAGCCAGGCTCAGCCCTATCCAGTCCCATAGGTGAATTGCTTCCACCTGTGCTTGCAGGGCTGGTCACACTCATCACCAGGTGCTCCATCACTGCTTCAGGCCGTGACCTCACAGATCCTAGGAAACACTTCTTTGCAGAAAGGGTTGTTAAGCACTGGAATAGGGTCCCCAGGGAGGTGGTTGAGTCACATCTCTGGATGTGTTTAAAAACCATTTGGATGTGGTGCTCAGGGCCATGATTTAGCAGAGGGTTGTTAGAGTTAGGGTAGTATGGCTAGGTTGTGGTTGGACTTGATGATCTTTAAGGTCTTTTCCAACCTGAGTGATTTTATTATTCTCTGATTCTAAATGTTATGTCATGGCTTGAAGCAGTAATTGAATACCTCAATTGTAAGGTGAGAAAGCAAGGCCAACCCAGGTGCAGTGCACCTGAGTAACGGGAAGAGGTGGGGCCAGGATCTACTTCTTCCCAGACCTCATTTAAGGGCTGGGCAGTTGAGGTGAGGAGCTTTTGCTGGAGATCTCTGCCTACCTGAGGTCTTTCAGTGTGGAGCAGATTTTTTTTGTTTTTTTTCCTTCTGTGTATGTGGTTGCTGCATTTGAGCAATTTTTTTCTTACTGTAGCCTAGCACTTTGCTACTCTGCTATCATAGCTGTGTTTTCCATCATATTGTGGTATTACAGAGGATGATATTGTTAAGAGTGACATGCAGGCAATGCCAGGGAATCACTGGGGTGGGAAATCAGAGAGCAATGTTGGAGTGGTGTTGGGAAATAAAGTTGGGGAGCACTGTTGGTGTATCACTGAAATCAAGGTGTAACATTGTTGGGTGATTCCAATGATATTAGGAAGTGACATCTGGGGGGATGTTTTGGGTATCACTGGAGGTTGACATTAGGGAATTACACTGGGGTTGATGTTGGGGATGCACACTTGGAGGACACGCTGGGGTGATATTGGGGTGATTTTGGATTCAGGTTGGGCTGTGATGCTGGGGGGTGATTTTGGGGTATCACTGTGGGAGATACAGGAGTGTGATATTGGTGGGGTCATGATGGGGAGTGATGTTGGGGGGTGACATTGCTGGGGGATGATATTACTGGGGGGAAGGTTCTGTTGGGGACCTAAATGCCCCTGACTGAAGAACAATCCTGGGATAGAACAAAGAGTCCTGACAGTTTTAAGGGAACTGATATTCGTATCTGTAGCTGCAAGTGTCTTGTTTTGTAGAGAGAGCCAACATTGATAGTAGGCCATTTTCTTGGAAAGACTTGTTTTGCAAACAGGTGTTCCACCTGGGCTCTGTATCATTCTTTGGCCACGTGGGTACGGCACGCAATGGGACAAACCCTGCAGACCCTGGGGAGAATCAAAGCAGGAGGGCGGCTGCAGTGGGGGTGAGAGGAAAAGTGCCCTTTGAAGCAGGGGATGCCCTGCTGGCACTGCCTATCGCATCCAATGCTGGCATGCTCCTTTTCTCTTTTTTTTTCTGGCAGTTTGCTGTCTCTCAGGGGTCTGATAGTAATAGTGCACTTGCAGAATGGAGACTATTGTGAGGACTGTTATGTTGAACTGCAAGGAGTGATGCTGGCGGGTGGCACTGATGATGTGATGCTGGGGTCATACAAGGTGGTGATGTTGGGATATCACGTGGGGTAACAGTGGGGTGATTGTGGTATGATACTGCTAATGCTGGGGGATCATTAATTACACACCCTTTAGTGGGGGAGGGATTGAGAGCAGAAATTGAGAGTATTAATGACTGCATAATGAGTTTGGGGTTAATTAGTGAAAGAGTTAGGAAGAGGGATAATATTGAGAAAATAATGGGGGAGCAAGGGGGGGAGCAATAGGGGAGTTAATGAGGTATTCATGGGGATTAATGGGGGGAAATGGGGTATTAATGGGGATAAATTGAAGATGCAACCCAGCACTGTGTTCACCAGTTTGTGGGTCTGGGGGTCACTATGGAGTGGGCAGGATTGCTACGGGTTGTGGGGCATGGCGGTGCAAGGTGGGGTTGGGTATGTCTCAGGGCTGCTATAGGGTCCCTACTGTGTTACTATAAAGGTGGAAGTTGCTATGGGGCCAGGGGTCACTATGGGGCCACAGCCCACACTCACTGGTGCCACTACAGCAGCCCTTGCCTGCAGAAAGCTGCTGCTACTACAAGGATGTGGAAACCACTTGCTCAGAGCAATGCTATCATGTCCTCCATCTCTTGCAGGAATGTGGAGGGCAGCTGAGAACCTGGCTGTCCTATAGCCACCCCAAACATGGCCCCAATCCCTTCATCTCAGTCCCACAGATTCACTCCTATCCCCACACCTGAACATGCATCTCAGCCCCAAACCCCACACCTGGCCCTAAATCTCAGCTCCAAACTCCATATTGTGGGAATGTAAGAAAAAACTGTTCAGAGCAGCAGCTGTGGAGCAGGGGGAGCAGCATGAGAGCTGACACCTTCAGAAGAAAGAACACCTCATGGCTCTGATTGGTTAAGCGCCTGTGTGAACGGTTGAAGAGTGTTTTGCAGAATGCTCTGCTGACATGTATAAGTAGAGTAGTGCTTAACAATAAAGCAGACTAATAGCTTTTAACCACATTGATTAAAATGCTGTTATGGCTCTAGCACGTCCTGAGAGTCCAGAGACTTCCCCACACCATATATCCGCACAGCACTGCCCCACGCATGCGCCTATCTCGAGAACACACGACACATGCGCCAGACTCGAGAGAGCTGTACGCCTGCGCTATTCTCGATTCATTCTTACACGTGCGCTCTGCTCTATGAAGTATTACCATGCGCGATGTCGGGATTAGCACTACGCATGCGCGAGTCTCGACACAGCACTACTCATGCGCCATGTTATGCGCTACACTACATATGCGCCGCTTTCTGTGTAGTATTACGCATGCGCTGGAACCTGCACTGCAATTCGCATGCGCCTGTCTCTACGGAGCTTTACGCATGCGCAGTTTTCTGGAAATACGCATGCGCCCTGCTATGGACTGCACTACGCATGCGTCAGCCTCGGGGCTACACTACGCATGCGCCAGTCTTAGCAGTTGCACTGCGCATGTTCAAGGCTTATTACTGCTATACTCATGCGCTACTGCTATACTGCACTACGCATGCCCCTATCTCGGTGTAGTATTACGCATGCGCAGTGCCAGGTAGTACTTTATGCATGCGCCAGTCTCTGCGCTGCTCTACGCATGCGCCCGTTTTAACACTGCAGTACACACGCGCCAACGTGTAGCATAATCATACATGCGCACTTTGCGGTATACAACTACACATGCGCTTTTTAAGACTTATTACATATGCGAGCGGCGCAGGGTCCGCTGGGAGTAAAGATGGTCCGTTCCTGGGTTGGTGTCGGGCGTATAACCGCCCGAGGAAACAGACAAGGAGCATTCTTGGTTAGAAGGGTGAAGAATATCGCTGAGCCTTCTGTCTAAATATTAATTTCTCACCCGTATCTCCATGCTGCCTAGAAATTTGCTCTATTTATATTTTTTCCGACGCATGCGCACTACTACCTGAGCACCAAACAATATTGGCGGATTTGCAGAGTAGTTACGAGAAAGTACGCCTGCGTCTTGCTGCCTCGGCACCTGAGACGGATGCAGTTCCGCAGATTGGCCACGCGGTGGCAGCAGAGACTGCGGAAAGGGCTTCGCCGATAGGGCGGGGGGTGCCTCACAAGCTTGGACGTTCGGTTCTTTTCTTCTTTTGATTTCAGATCAACACAAAGATGGAAGAGTGAAAAAAAAAAAATAAAAAGAGGAGGCAAAGAAAAGAAAAATTTTCTAAAGCCAGGTGTATGGGAACTATTGAGTCACAGCCTGAAACACTGATTGATCACCTGGGGAAAGTATCTGGTCAGCCCTGAGAGCACAGGTGAAGACAATTCACCTGTGTGACAGGATGGGGTGGAGCCTGGCTGCATCTCTCGTAGTGCTCATTTAAGGGCTGACTGCCACTGGGGAAGGGTCTCTGCCTGGAGATCTCTTCTTGGTCAGCCTTTCCACTACAGACCTGGAATCTTCTGATACTGGTGAGTGATCTTTTTCCCTTCCTTAATGGTAGCTTTTTATTGTGCTGGTCCTTCTGTTATCAGACCTTTGTTGTAATGCCTTTCCTCTTGTATTGATCTGTCCAGATGTTACGTCAGGAAAACTTTGTAAGTTGTTTACAAATATCTGTGTATGTAATAATTGAACTGTTTTTTTTATAAGTATCTATGACCTTTCTTTAAATATTCATGCACTTAAATCAAACTACCAGGCAAATTTTAATCATAATGGAAGCATATTAGCAGAAAGCACAGGGCAGTTCTGATACTTTATCAGCCTGTAGATTACTTATATTCTTAACTTTTTCTTTTTACAAGTACCTTTATTGCATTTTAAAAATACCCAAAATAACTGGGATTGCTGCAAGTATATGTGGTAGTTCTGTTTCTAATGATGGAGAATTTACAGGGTGATTAATGGCGTTCTGCAAAAATCAAATTGTCCTAATCAGATGAGAAGGATGAAACATTATTATTAGAAAGGTAAAAGAAAGATCATGCTAGGAGGCCTTAATGAAGAAGGCATTGTTGCACCAGGCAAGGTGTGCATGCAGAGAGAGCAGTACTACTGCTCTCCTTAGGGCCTCTCCAGCCGCTTTCCAGGGTACCTGCCTTGCTCGTGCTCTCCTTAAGCCTGGCCTGGCCAGATGAAGTACGAGCACAGTGCTCAAATCTGCTGTTGGGCGTGCAGTAGGGCCCACCTGAGACATACAAACAATCAGGAGTACCTGGGGCTGCTATGCCACTCAAAACCAGGTACAGAAAGACTCTGTTTTCTTTCTGCTTTCCCAGCAGAAACGTAGAGGCACGCAACGAAGTAGCGTTCTTTCCCCCGTGGCAGTTGCACGTGGTCCACTTCATGTTTCACGTCTTTTCCGCGCGCGGAGAGGCGCCTGCAGCGCCGGACCGCCCGCAGGTGGCGGCAGCGCCGAGGGCCGTAAGGCTGCGGCGCGTGCGTGGATCCGGGCGGGCGGCGCGCGGCACTGAGCCGATCGCGGGCTGCAGGGCGGCTGGAGCCGAAATGGGGCGTGGGGGCGCGATGAGCGGGAGGCGGCGGCCCGCGGCAGTAGAGGAGGGAACGGCGCCGGGAGCTGTCGGTGCCGTACGACGGTCCTCGCCTTAATCTGAGCGGTTAGAGCAGGCGTAGCTTTTTAAGTATTCGGATGCACGCGCGGTTCTGTCAGAAGCGCGGCGCGTTCGCAGCGCAGAGCCGTTTGAGCAACGAGGCGCCGCTTCCGCGGAACCGCGCCGTTCGCAGCGCTCTCGCGTCTTTTCCGAGTTGTTCTGCTGCTTCTGTAACGAGGCCCGAGGACGACAAATCGCTGCTGCCGTTCCTGTTCGGCGCGTTTGTGGCAGTGAGGCACGAGAGCCAGAGTCTGCGTTAGCTTCTGCTTTTTTCATCACCGGGCGGGAGCTGCGAGCGTCTCCGCGCAGTGCGGTGCCCGCCGTGCTGCTTCGGTGGGTTTTTCCTCCTGCAGGGGGCGGCGGCGCTCAGCGAGCAAACACGGCCCCCGCGGGAGCTCGGTTCCGTTCGGTGGGAGCTCGCGGCTGCATCAGTGAGCGCTGCTGTTCATTGAAGGAGCGGATTGCGAATTCTTTTGCATTGCCGTGGTGAGCGCACTGTCTGCGGAGCACGTGCGAGTTCCAAAACTGAATAATACAGGCCTGTCGTTCCCGAGCTCTTCCCTTCTCCCTTTCTTAAAAACGAGTGCTTTCCCTTTTTCCAATCACCAGTGACTTTGCTTGACTGCCGTGACTTTTCAAATGTGACAGAGCAAAATGGTGCAGGGCAGGAATGGTGGGGAATGCATGAGAGTTTCCTGGTTATGCACTGAGAGGAGGGGATAGGGACAGTGATGTTGCTGTCTCCATAATTGGAAATAATTTAACGAACGTATGAGAAGAGGGAGTAGGGAGATCCCAGCTGCTTCATAGGAGTTATCAGTGATGAGGTTAGTGTGACATGCCTCTCCTTATAAATCAAAACACTGACTGAAAAATTAAATGGCTTCTAATAATGTCACTTGAATAATCTGTGCCCTTCTTTTTCTCTGCTTGGATCAAAAGTGGTCTGTGAGATTTCTGACCCAACTTTAGAGCTATCGTAAATACTGTTGTCCACTATATGCAATTATTGTATCTTATCATTTGAGTCCTTCATACTAAAATTCCTTCAGCTGGACTTTCCTCTGCTTTTGATAGTTTGTCACTAAAGATGTGAGGTTGGAATTGGCACGTAGATGAGACAGAAGGAAATAGTATGGCAGAAGGTACAGTCTATGCCCACTCTTTATCAAACAACAATGAATTCGGAATGTTTCTTTTTTAACAACCCAGCTGCAAGGAGAAGCTCTAAATCAGACTTTGCATTATTTCTGACTTAAAAAGCAACCATGATGCAAATTTATGAGAAGCCAAGTTTCATTAGTTCCAGGGCTTGATGTTTTTGAAAAGAAATTACCAACAGAAAATGAGCAGAACATATTCTTGCTCTACTTTGACAAAAAGCATTGTATATCCACTTTATTTTGTGTACAGTTTCCTCCCCCTCCCCCCCGAAGTGCTAAATATTTTTAAAAGGTATTACTGAAGGCGCATTTATTCAGAAATATTATTTATATGGTAATTATATCTATAGAACAACAAACAAGTGCTCTGAAGAAGTGAACTACTCACATACTTTCAACAGAAATCCTTGTGAAGCCTGGACCTGGTGCCAAAATTAAGAATGAAAGAAGGAATGTGAGTTTGTCAGTTGTTTGTTCTTCCCATCTGCTGCTATTGATAAAACCCTCACCTTGAAGGCGAACTGATCCTGTGTGACCAGTCATTAGGTGGACATCCCAACCTAGTCTTGGGCAGTCTCTTCTAATCTTCTAATTCACCCTTTGGTTCTCTGTGCAGTATACCAACTGTTTAGGTACACCTTTGACAAGATGACTGAGCGTGGAAGGATGACAGAATTGAGTCTTTGAAGATCTTTCAAAACCTTGTGTGGTCCTATGGTAACTGGGACTCCTGAACTATAATGAGAACATGTCAGATATTCTCATCCTTGAACAGCTGAAATGCTTGCTAGAAGCAAAGCTATGCCAGGTAGAATGGAAAGATTTCAGTGCTGGTCTTCCTGACAAAACCATATCTGAGTATGTTGGCTCCATAAGGCTTTCATGCATCCTGTATTACTTACCTGGCAAACTGTAATCAGTGTTGGTGGCGTTTCCTACCGTAAATACAAGTGTTCAAAAGCAAGCTGAAAAAGTTGATTGCCTGGTTCAGTGAGAGGTGAGTTAGCATTGTGGGAATTTCTCACACCCTTCCTCACATGTGCTTCTACTGATGAACATCTGAATGCAGCCAAGCTATGCAATAATAGCCCAGAAGCTGGGAACTGTTTGGTCTGTTCCAAATATGGAACAATTTAAAAAAAAAAAAAAAAAAAAGAGTCTTAGCTGTCTGCAAGAGAGGGAAATGTTCAGTATAAGACTAAAATGAAATTTTTGGCATTTCAGAATTTATTCATCCCAGTTTTGGCTCCCAGCAAAGCTTTCTTCAGAGGGTATGTATATCACAAGGAGTTCATCCTATAATTTGAGCAGTTATGAAAAACAGTTTCCATAATCTGATCACACAAGTTTTACATTACGTCACCTCGTGCAGCATAACCTCAACATTTAAGGGAGAGGTTTAGGCCTTTCCCCCAAGAACAAGTCACAGAAACAATGTTGAACTGGAAGCACTTTAGTAGCAGTCTTGTGTCTCTTTTGTTTTTTCCTCCTTATATTTATAGCTTGTATTTTGCTTAAAACTTACTATTTCCTTACCTTATCTGGTAAGGGGCTGAGTGTGAGCTTGTTTATCTGCTTTATGACCCAGATTGGTCAAACTAACAAAATAAATTGCCTGTCTCAACAGGCTTTGCTTTTCCTTTTAAAATATATGTATCTTTCTATTTTGTTTGCTTCTGTGTGTATGAAAATTACAGGAAGTTTAACTGGAGACTCTTCTGCTACAAGGCTTCTCTACTCACTACTGGCAAAGGCATTCAGGTCAGAATTGCAGACAGAAGCTGAACATAGGACATAGATGTACGTAACAGCTTCTCTTTGTGGTCAGCAACATGGCAGATTGGTGTCCATACAGACATTTAAGAAATAACTAGCCTAGGTTTTGAAGGCAGCCATTCTGGGATCGACAGAATAGCTTGCTGGTGGGGAAACAACAGTACAAGGAATTCTCCCATTCAGCACTCTGCTTTCAGTAACTGGTGAGAAAGGAGCAGAATGCTCCTTTCAGAAGTGATAACTTCTGAATGTCCATAGTATCTTACTATTTTTTTCCTTAAAGCCTGAACAGTGGAAAAAAAATACATCCCCTTGACAAGAAGGGGAGCAAGGAGGACCCCAGGAACTACAGGCCGGTGAGTCTCACCTCTGTGCCTGGGAAGATCCAGGAACAGATCATCCTGGATGACATGCTTGATCACATGAGGAAAGGAAGTGTGATCCGTGACAGCCAGCACGGCTTCACCAGAGGAAGGTTGTGCTTGACCAATCTGGTGGCCTTTTATGATGGAGTGACGGCATCGGTGGACAAGGGAAAGGTGACCGATGTCATTTACCTGGACTTGAGCAAGGCCTTTGACATGGTCCCCCACCACATCCTTATCTCCAAACTGGAGGGATGTGGATTTGATGGGTGGACCACTGGAAGGATAAGAAACTGGTTGAAAGGCCGCAGACAGAGGGTGGTCATCAATGGCTCCATGTCCAGGTGGAGGCTGGTAACGAGCGGCGTCCCCCAGGGATCTGTCTTGGGACCGGTGCTCTTCAACATCTTTATCAATGACATCGATGGTGGAATCGAGTGCACCCTCAGCAATTTGCTGACGACACCAAGCTGAGTGGTACGGTCGACACGGTTGAAGGAAGGGATGCCATTCAGAGGGACCTCAAGAGGCTAGAAAGGTGGGCCCAGGTGAACCTGATGAGGTTCAACACGGCAAAGTGCAGAGTTTTGCACTTGGGCTGGAGGAATCCCAGGCATCCCTACAGACTGGAAGGAGCGGGCCTTGAGAGCAGCCCTGTGGAGAAGGACCTGGGGGTCTTGATGGATGAAAAACTGAACGTGAGCCAGCAGTGTGCCCTTGCGGCGCGGAAGGCAAATGGGATCCTGGGCTCCATCAAAAGAGGGGTGGCCAGCAGGGACAGGGAGGTGATTGTTCCCCTCTACTCTGCTCTTGTGAGGCCCCATCTGGAGTACTGCGTCCAAGTGTGGAGCCCCCAGTACAAAAAAGACAGGGAACTGTTGGACAGGGTCCAGAGGAAGGTGATCAGGGGACTGGAGCACCTCCCCTGTAAAGACAGGCTGAGGGAGCTGGGTTTGTTCAGCCTGGAGAAAAGAAGGCTGCGGGGTGACCTCATTGCAGCCTTCAGGACCTAAAGGGAGCTACAGAGGGGAGGGGAATCAACTCTTTGGAAGAGTAGATAACTGCAGGACAAGGGGAAATGATTTTAGTTGACAGAGGGGAGATTTAGGGGGAAATTCTTTACAGAGAGAGAGGTGAGGTGCTGGAACAGCTGCCCAGAGAGGCTGTGGATGCCCCGTCCATCCCTGGAGGTGTTCAAGGCCAGGTTGGATGGGGCCCTGGGCAGCCTGGTCTAGCATTAAATGGGGAGGTTGGTGGCCCTGCATGTGGCGGGGGGGTTGGAGTTTCATGATCCTTGAGGTCCCTTCCAACCCTCACCATTCTGTGAAGATAGACCCTGCATAACACCTGTGGAGGTGACAGTGTTGAAATTCTTCCTAGATTCTTCCAGTCCTTCCAAGAAGATGGAAAGACAGCAGCCTCTGAAAGAATTTTCTGATTCTGACACAGGATCAAAGTTTACTCAGAATGAGGAGTGTTTACAAAAGCTTCCAATGGATAGGATTATCATCTGCTAATTAACTTCCAGACCGTTTAAGGAAGCAATGGTGTGGGTGTAGGTTTAGTGGGAGCAATGGTGTCCAGAGAGGTGCATTCAAGCCTTTAGTGTAGGATTATAGCTTGAAATATGAGCTCCCAATATACTGTTATGGCACCCCAGTGGTTAATAGGAGCTCTCTTTGTCCAGGGGTTGCTGTGGAGACTGTTCCTGTACCTCAGGAAGCAGGGACAAGAGAAGTTTCCTGTTTTGAAGAAGGTTTAATAACTATTTTCCTCCAATCAAGGCAGCAGATGCCTGGGCAGGAAATGGAGATCGCAGCTGCCAGCCCTGCTTCGAGTCAGTGGCTGTGCTAATTAATGCTGGCTGGGTTTTGTAGCCAAAAAGGACCCAGTGATAAGTGGGCTGCAGAGGTGGTGTGGGGGCTTTAGGTAGAAGGGGCTTGGAGCGAGACAGATCTTGGAGTGGGACTAAAGTAAATACAAATAAATACTAAGAGGAAATGGGTGTTTGGCTTCATCCATTTATGCACCTCTTACATGCTGCACTGCACTCAGAATATGGCCCTGATAAAAATGTGGCATATCGTTAATTGTTATGTTTTAGAACAATGCTCTGAGGTAGCAGTAGTCATTGTTGCCGTAACTTTTTCTCTTGATGATTCATTGCTGAGGGAGACATGCATGCTTTGGGGGTATCAAATGCATGGTCCCATCAAATGCAGGAAACTGGTCATAATTTCTTCAGCTGTTTTTTGTTTTGTTTTCCAAATAGAATTTAGTGAGTGCTGACCTCCAGGAGTGAAACTCAGTTCTGGCTTCACTGAAGCTAGAACTCCTGTTGACACTGTTTGTGCCAAGACTCAGCCTTTTGGACTCAGTGCCCAATTTTCTTTCATTGACATCAGTTTTACGCCTGCATAACATCCTGACTTACATATCAGTCTCACTTCATGTGATGCCTGACCCAACCATCTGCAGTCCTTCAGCTCCCAGCCCACTGTTTGATTCTCTGTGATGTTATTTCCCCTGGTGCTTTATGTAACAGCATCACAGAAAGGTTGAAAGACCAGATACAAGGCCAACTGTAGTAGGTAAATCTATGCAAGGGTATATTTAGCTTCTTTTCTCTTTGTTGTCTGTGGAGCTCATGAGCTCTGTGTATTGCAAATATGGGCACCATGTGCTTTTGACTGCATGATCAACATGTGTATTGATAAAAGATAGATGTGTTTGTGGATGCATCCCTTCTCAAGCTAAGTTAAGTCAAAGGAAGCTTTGCCTGGGTAAAACAAATAAAAACAGAGCAAAGATTTGAGAACTATGCATCTGGGCAGTTGAGAAACTCTATATACTATCCTTCCCTAAAGCATTATTAAGGGATCTGTATGCATCAACCATCCTTCAAAATCTATTATATCTATGATCTGGGCTTTAATGGTGATAAGCATTGCTGGACTGCCTCTTCCTGTCCCACAGCTTCTCCTAAAGACATGATCAAAGGAGTGTAACTGCTGAAACTAGCTTATAACTCCATTATATGCCAACCATGTAACGGGTGAATAATAAAAGTAAGTATTATATATATTTTAAATCTTTCCTGTTCCAAACTGGTGTGAATGCATTCAGCTGCTGAAGGCTACCACCTGTTCCTTGGTGCCATCCCTCCCTGCGTGGGAACACCTCAATATTTAGCTACAGTACCTGCTAAAATACATGAGGAAATATCAAAATAACACAAAAACTTGTGAATTCTCAGGCAACTAATAACAGATTAGTATAAAGATTTGTAAAATGATATCTGATTCTGGAATTGTACCTGGAAGGAAATTGGAGGTTCAGTTCAGTGCAATTTGCAGGGCAACCCCCTCTCCTCCCAGTGCTGCATTCATAGTATGATGCCAAAAGTTTTCTTTTAATAAGGCTGCTGTCACCAAAACAGTAATACAGGCCCTTATAAAGAAGAGACAGCAGAGTGAAAGATGACAAAAAATGCTCAGAAATACTACTTATAATAAAGGAGTAGACTTCATCTTGAACATCTTGGGGCACTTCAATTATCCAGATATTTGCTGGAAAAGCAACGTGGCCAGGCACGCGCGGTCCAGACGGTTCCTGCAATGTGTCGAAGACAACTTTCTGATGCAGATGGTGGAGGAACCGACGAGGGGAGGGGTGTTACTGGACCTTATTCTCACAAATAAGGATGGGTTTGTTAAGGAAGTAAAAGTTGGGGGTAGCTTGAGTTGTAGTGACCACGAGATGGTGGAGTTCAAGATCTTGAGTGGAAGGAGCAAAGCAAAAAGTAGGATTGCTACCCTAGACTTTAGGAGAGCCAACTTTGATCTCTTCCGGGACCTACTTGGAGCTATCCCATGGGCTAGGGTGTTAGAAGGTAAGGGGGCCTGTGAGAGCTGGTTGGCATTTAAACAGCTCTTCTTCCAAGCCCAGGATCGGTGCGTCCCTGTGAGCAAGAAATCAGGAAAGGGTGGCAGGAGACCTGTGTGGATGAGCAAGGAGCTCATGCGCAAACTCAAAGGGAAAAAGAAGGTCCATGAAATGTGGAAAAAGGGTCTGACCACTCGGGAAGAATATAGAAATGTTGTCAGGGCCTGCAGGGATGCGACGAGGAAGGCTAAAGCCCGCCTGGAATTGAATCTAGCAAAGGTGGTAAAGGATAATAAAAAAAGGCTTTTTTAAGTATGTTAACAGTAAAAGGAAGACTAGGGAGAATGTAGGTCCCCTAATAAGTGAGGGGGGTGTTCTGGTAACGGGGGATGCTGAGAAGGCGGAGATACTGAACGCCTTCTTTGCTTCTGTCTTCAGTGAAAAAGCTCCCCCTTGGGAATCCCCGGCCCTGGTGGTTAGTGAGAAGGTCTGGGGAATGGAAGACTTCCCTTTAGTCAGGGAAGAGGCGGTCCAAGAGCGCCTAGGCAACACCAGTGTTCATAAATCCATGGGACCCGATGGGGTGCATCCATGGGTGCTGAGGGAGCTGGCAGAGGTGATTGCTGAACCGCTCTCTGTCATCTTTGAGAGGTCTTGGAGAATGGGGGAGGTGCCTGAGGACTGGAGGATAGCCAACGTCACTCTGGTCTTCAAAAAGAGCAAGAAGGAAGATCCAGGTAATTACAGGCCAGTCAGCCTCACCTCTGTCCCTGGAAAGGTGATGGAACAGATTGTGCTGGATGCCATCTCCAGACAACTGGAAGAAAAGGAGGTTATCAGGAGTAGTCAGCATGGGTTCACCAGGGCGAGGTCGTGCTTGACCAACCTGGTAGCCTTCTATGATGTTGTCACTGGCTGGGTGGATGGGGGGAGAGCAGTGGATGTAGTCTACCTTGATTTCAGCAAGGCATTTGACACTGTCTCCCACGACATCCTTATAACGAAGCTGAGGAAGTGCGGGATAGATGAGTGGACAGTGAGGTGGGTTGAGAACTGGCTGACTGGCAGAGCACAGAGGGTTGTCGTTGGCGGTGCAGAGTCTGGTTGGAGACCTGTAACCAGCGGTGTTCCCCAGGGGTCGGTGCTGGGTCCGGTCCTGTTCAACAGCTTCATCAATGACTTTGATGAGGGGGTAGTGGCCACCCTCAGCAAGTTTGCTGATGATACGAAGTTGGGAGGATTGGCTGACACGCCTGAAGGCTGTGCTGCCATTCAGCGAGACCTGGACAGGCTGGAGAGCTGGGCAGTAAGAAACCAGATGAGGTTTAACAAAAGCAAGTGTAGAGTCTTGCACCTAGGGAGGAATAATTGCATGCACCGGTACAGGTTGGGGGATGAGCTGCTGGAGAGGAGCTTTGCAGAGAGGGACCTGGGTGTCCTGGTGGACAACAGGTTGGCCATGAGCCAGCAGTGTGCACTTGTGGCCAAAAAGGCCAATGGCATTCTGGGGTGCATTAAAAAGAGCGTGGCCAGCAGGTCGAGGGAGGTGATCCTCCCCCTCTACTCTGCCCTGGTAAGGCCTCATTTGGAGTACTGTGTCCAGTTCTGGGCTCCCCAGTACAAAAAAGACAGGGATCTCTTGGAAAGAGTCCAGCGGAGAGCCACAAAGATGGTGAAGGGCCTGGAGCGTCTCTCCTATGAGGAAAGGCTGAGTGAGCTGGGTCTGTTTAGCCTTGAGAAGAGAAGACTGAAAGGGGACCTGATCCAGGTCTATGAATATCTGAGGTGTGGGGGGCAAAGTGGCGAGGCCAGACTGTTTTCAGCAGTGTGCGGAGACAGGACAAGGGGAAATGGCCAGAAGCTGGAGCATAGGAAGTTCCGCACCAATGTGCGCAAGAACTTCTTTACGGTGAGCTGACGGAGCACTGGAACAGGCTGCCCAGGGAGGTGGTGGAGTCTCCTTCTCTGGAGATATTCAAGACCCGCCTGGATGCCTACCTGTGCGACCTGGTGTAGGGATCCTGCTTTGGCAAGGGGGTTGGAGTCAATCATCTCTGGAGGTCCCTTCCAACCCCTACGATTCTGTGATTCTGTGATCTCTGTGTGATAACATTAAAAGGCTGAAAAATAATAATTAGGATGCATAGGTAGTGTAGTATGATAGATGGAGTCTCTAGAGCTTCGTTAAGATGGCAAGTAGAGTGCTGGTTTATGTTTCAGTGATTAAAAAATAAGATTCTAACATGCTAGATTACGTGCTCTGATATACTTTAGCACGTAAATATATGGAGTAGCACTGCTTAAAATGGATTAACCACTTGCACAAATTTAAGCATGTACTTAAATGACCTACTGGATCGGGACCTACAAGCTCATACAGTTCACCGAAGTTTAACAAGTCATCAAAAATTAAATAGATATTTGTATTGTATTTTGAAGGAAATACTTTGTAAAGTCATTATTAAAAATCAGAATTATTTTTAAAAATATATTTGTTTCACTATTTGAGTAATGGAAATGGATGTGTTGATTTTTCCCATTATTTTTTAAGACAGAGGATAAAATGGCAACTTTCAAGCAGATGTTATATCTTGTTATCTGCATTTAGGTGTAGGGGTCCTAATGCTTTTCATCATGTTAATATAAGAAATTACACTTTGAATTGTCTTCTAGACTGACAATAAAGAGAACATAAGTCTTTTGCTTAGTAAATGTACTTTAGGTTTCTTTTAAATATAGTGATAGCTGCATAGATGTCTGTTTCTTTATCTCTGTGCCCAAACTGTAGCTTAGTTGCCCATCAAGCATAGTGTCCAAAATTACTTTGAACTGCTTAAGAATACATTTCTTGATGTACAGTGCAGTGTCTCTAAGAGAATGTTGCATAAAAATGTTGCATTTTTAACCAACACAAACCAATTCAAAGTTCAAATGAATCAGATCTGATTGAGAGAGAGGAGTCAGTGACTCCTGAAGGTACCCAGGCACCCTGCCCTTTGTGGAAGAAGTCAGATATGAGGACAAGCAGCAACTTGTGAGAAGCACTCAGCTCTTCCAAGAGCAGTGTCACAGAATTAACAATTAGCAATGCTTGCTCTCAGCCAGGCTCTGAGCTACTGATGTAATGCCAGAAGCAGGAGTTGCCTCCTTGTCATTAAGTCCCAGCTCAGGAGTGAGGAAAAAAATGTAATTCATTGCTCCAGGAAATGGAGCAATGGTAGTTCTCATCACAAACTAAAAAGTATCTTCATTCTTTGCTCTGTAGCAGACCAAAAAAGGATTTTGAGTGAAGAATATTAGAAACAGTACAAGAACTATAAGATCACATGGTTTACTTGCTTATTTTTTTTCCCCCAAAGGCTTTGTTTTGCTATTAATACCTAACCAACATTTATCCATTATGTATCCAGCTCCAGATATGAGAAAACCTTATTACTTAGACTGTTTTTCAAATTCTCAGGAGAATCCCTGAGATTCACATTCTTAGTTTTTCTATAAACACGTTTTCTTTCCTTCCTGCTGCCCCCTCCCCCCAGTGCATTATTATTTTTTACATGTATAACTGAAAAGCTGTTCTCCTGGAAAACATACTTGAAGGCAATTTTTTCAAATAATCTGTAATGTGATTTATTTTTTTCTACTTGTGGTTTCTTTTCCATTGTTTCATATAAACTTTTCCCCATACATTGCAACAACACAGAACTGTATTCCTGAAAGCTGCTTCACAAAATACTTTCTTTTGATACTTGTATTGACTGATACAGGCATCAAAGCTGCAGGTAGCAGGAATAAATGAGGGACCAATACATGACGGTGGGGGAAAATGATGACTGTTGGCCATAAGTGAGCCAGGAAAGTCCACTTCATTCCATGCACCTGGACGTGCACAAGGCATGCTACACTATGAAGGCGTAAAGACACAGGCACGTCCATCTCCTTTTCTAACTCAAAGTCATAATAAAAGCGTTTCTACTGTGAATTTGTGTACATCCCAAACCATATGGGATTTCAAATGCTTGCTCAGATGTCATAGAATTATAGAATATCCTGAGTTTGAAGGGATCCATAAGAATCATGAATATAACTCCTGACTCCGTGCAGGACCACCCAAAAATCAGATCCATATGTCTGAGAGCATTGTCCAGACATCTCTTGAACTCTGGCAAGCTTGGTGTCATGACCACTTCCCTGGGGAGGCTCTTGTAGCACCCAAACACCCTCTCGGTAAAGAATGTTTTCCTGTTATTCAGCCTGACTGCCCTCTGCCACGGCTCTATGCTGTTTTCTCTGGCTCTATCGGTGTAAGCAGAGAGAAGAGATCAATGTCTCTCTCTGCTCCCTCTTGTCAGGAAGCCATAGGCCACCATGAGGTCTCCTCTCTGGGCTGAACAGAGGGACTTCAGCCACTCCTCAAACATCTTCCCCTCTAGACCCTGCACCATCTTTGTAGCCCTCCTTTGGACACTCTAATAGCTTTATGTCCTTTTTGTACTGTGGCACCCAAAATGGGACACAGTGTTGAAGTGAGGCTGCACCAGTGCAATGCAGAGCAAGAAAATTGCATCTCTCAACCAGTTGTCCTGGAGTTTCTCTACCAGAGGAGGGAAATTTGGAATCTTATAATTTCTTGTGTGAGCAATGATGGCACCAGTAGGAAGGGTAGCAGGACTATATCAAGCCCTTATTGAGAGTAGAGGAGCAATCCAACCTTTTCTGGGGGTTACCACTACTTACCAGGGAGAAGTGCCCAGACACAGCATGACTGTTAACTTCATTGAGCTGGAAGCTGTTCTATGGGAGAGGGGAAAAAGACAACCACCTGGTGCCGTCTGAAACTGCTCTGAGCAAGCACGGTTTGTATGTGAGGGATGGACTAGGGCTCCACTGCTCCTAGATAAGCCTTCAGCAGCAGGTGCTGCTGGCTCCGCAGGGATGCTCTTCAATCCGGGGAAAACCCCCGCGCCGGGGCCGGACTGGGGGCGACTTCTCCGAGCCTTCTTCCCCCAGTTTTCTGAGGCGGGGAACGGTCCTGTCCCATGGGGAACCAAGGGAGGTGAACGGGGGAGTCAGAGGGAAAGACAGATAGGAAGAAAAAGCTGACGAGGGGGAAAAGAAAAAGGGGGGGGGAGGAGAATGGATGGATGGGTGGATGATGGGAGTGAGGGGAGGAAGGGAGCTAGTAGAGGGAGGGAAGTGGGGAGACGAGAGGGTGAGGGGGGAGGGTGGGAGGTAAGGGAAAAAAAAGGAAGGAGAGTGAAAGAGAGGAGGGAAAATGGGCGAAGGGGTGTACAGAGAAGGATTGAGGGGAATGGAAAGGGGGTGGGGAACACCAAATTGAGGAGAAGGGAGGGCAAAATAAAAGGGTGCGGGAGGAGGACAACCCGCTGCGTCTTTAAATTATTGCGCCCTTCGGCATCAGCTCCGCGTCGCTCGCCCCCGCCCGCACCCCGCGTAATCCAGGGGCTCGTCCCGCCGCAGGGAATGGCCCCGCCTGGCCTATCTCCGCGCGCTGCCTGCTGTGCGGGGCGCCGGCGCCGGCCGCCGCCCCTCGACGGGCTGCACGCGGAGCAGGGCGGAGGCGCGCCGCGGCGCTGACCGCCCCCGAGCCGGCAGTGCTGCCTGCCCAGCCCGCCGCGCCGGGTCCAGCTGCCCCGCCCGCGCTCCCATGCCCCCAGAGGGGCTCTAGCGCTGGGCGCGTTCGTGAGGAGCGAGGGCGGTGACGGCCCCGGGACCATGCTCTGAGCGCCCGGGGCAGCCAGCGAGGGAAGTTGGGGTGGAAGATGAACAACACCGGTAAGTGTGCGGCTCCTTAGGCACGGCTCTCCGCGTCCGGGCATCTTTTCCCTGGGGCCGGGCATCCTTCCTATGGCACCGGGACCCTCCTTCCCTCGCACAGCATTTCTCTGGGGCTCTGCCTCCGGGATGGCATCCCCCGGGCAGGCACCCTGCGTCCAGGGCCGGCCCTCCACTTCCCTGCGCTTCGGTGGGTGCCCCTCCGGCTCCCCGCGAGACACGGCGCGCCCCGGGCTGTCCGTGCCCCCTTACCGGCTCCGCCAGGGTGGCCGCGAGCCGTGGAGGGGCAGGGGCTCGGGGGGCTGTGCTTGCCGAGGGAAGTGGCGCTGCGCCCGTTCCCCTTCGGACACGCTCAGTCCTTCACAATGCCTCTAGGAAATTTTCTGCGGCTCTCCTTTGGAAATTGGATTTTGGGGAGATATTGGTTGGTTTTTTGGTTGGGTTTTTTTTTTTTTCGTTTGTTTGCCTGTTTTGGTGGGTTTATTTCTATACAATTTTCTCTCTAAGGCAAGCCCAGTCCTTTCCTCCTTTCTCTTAATTTCTGAGATCGTTTCCCTGATAGAAACTGGGAAGGTGAGACATGATCAGGAGGAAACAACTGCTAAAGCAAGACCATTAACAGATAACAATTAAAAGAAATCACTAGAAAACTGGGGGAAGCTTTACATTTTCCACTAACTGTTTCTGGTTTTCAGGGATGAGGCATGCATGTAAAAAATCTAACAATCTGGGAAATCATTACTGCTAACTCCAGAACTTGTTAGAAAAATCTAATGTTGTTTAGAGATGAAGAGAAATAGTCGTTTTTTGTTTTAGCCCTAAATTGTTTCACCATGTTTCCTTGTTCCTGGGAGGGACTATTGCTGGGCACTTCACTTGCACAGATGTAACCTGAGGTCCAGAGATATCAGTTAGGTGCTTTACCTTAGCACTGTCGTATGCTGGGAAACTGTGAATCACTGTTTGCCACAGCACAGGAATACAGTACTAGAAAGTATTGTTTAGGCTCAAAGTCAGTCCTCTGCAGTTGTATCAGCATGTCATACTGCTGCTCTGAGTTGATATAGAAAGACTCTTGTTCCCCTTTGAGCTGGGAGTGGGGCACTTTCCTATCTGAAGGTGGTGACATTTCTATTCTGTTTCCTGATCCTGTCTGGACTGAACTCAGTCCATCCCAAGAAGATGAACTCATCTGAGGGTTAAGCAAGCCAACCAAAATTGTCTTAGCCGTGATGCTCCAACCACCCACTCTTTCTTCATCTCTCTGTTATATTAAAAAAAAGCAGCTCTCATCTTGTCTGATCTCAGTGGGTGAGCAGTGCAAGGAGTATCAGTTCAGTTGTAAACTGAAATTTTATTAGCAGTTTTCTTTCTTCGGAGTATAGGGCTGAATGTTATTACCTTCATTACTAAAAGCAATATCCACTGTTGCAGATCACAAGGCCACATTACTCCTTTTATCACTGCATCAAATTAAATCATTTTAGGTAGCTTTCCTGCTATTCCTCCAGGAAGCTGGGAACCTCTTACTCTGCCCAGTCCTTCTAGTTTCCTAACCAGATTCACAGCCATTTATTCTTGGGATTACATTGTCCCTTTCCTTAAAATAGTTATTTTCCTCCTCTGGTGTTTACCTCCAGGTTGTATTTATAGAGAGTGCTCATATCCCTTCTCAGCCTTTGTTTTGTACATTCACACAATGCAAGGAATGTCTCTCCCATCAGTGCAAAGCAGAACTTCCTACTGAATCTGAAGTGTTTATTAACTGGCAGAACTCAGGGACCAATGCTGGTGAGCTCTGTATTATAGTAACACAGAGCACCAGTAAGCAGAGTCATATGTGAAGGCATATAAGACAGCTTTGATCTCGCAGAAGTTGAAATAAAGGCAAAACAGAAAACAGGAAGGGAAGCATGGATTATCCTCAGAGATACAAAACTGATATGAAAAGAAAGATGTAGCAATCCATCAAGGTTGCAGGAAATCTGCGGTAAGAGACAAGAGACAGACCCCCATCTCACAGCCTTGCAGACAGAACCTTCCAGGCTCTCAGTGTCAATTTGTTTCCTGGGTGCTGCCCAGAGGAAGAAGGTTCAGATGTTTGACTTCAAATTGTTCAGAGGCATAAGCAGGCTAGATATTCTTTCAGCTGTTACTGAAATTGTTATAGGAAAAACTGCAATATGTACCTGTAGAAAAAAATTTAACTTCTGTTCTCAGGAAGCAAAACAACAAGTGATTATAAGCTGTCTGCTGTAGTATGAGCTTCATATTGTGAAATCACAGCCAACTGGAAACATCACAAATGTTTACAGTTACACTAAAAAAAAATATATGCTAGTATCTTAAAATCAAAATAATGTAATTGTCATACACACGGGTTTTTCACAGACAGCGCTCACATCCTAAGACTTGTGTGTACAGTCTACTTAGCGACAGTGAGAATGCCAGAGAATTTGTGAATTTGCAGGATTGAGATATTTGGTGCTGAAATACCATCCTTTTCTCATTATATTGTCTTTATCTTTTTCCTTTTCCCCAACAGTTTCTCTGTGTGATGTTACACTACTGCATTATATCTACAGATGGCTGTAATAAAGCTATATAGTAAGAAAAAAATTGTAAACTATTGACCTGACAGCTCAGAGTCTTAATGTATTGATCTAATCATAGTGGATGGATTCCAATAACTGTATAGTACGGCATTTTATTTCTGCTGGGTGGAATGCGTTCTGACAAGCCAGTTGTTAGTATTTTAGTTAGGATTTGTAAGGGGACAAAATTCCCATGGGATGGTTGTTACTGACTGTGAGTCTGACTCCATGCTAGTGAAACCTTGATGTATACAGAGGGCTTTTGATCACAAATTTGAAGGATGTACACTGATAAACACTGATAAAACACAGACGTTTTGCAAAAGTACCAGAACTATGAAGAAGCTGAAATCCCAATTTCATACATGACTGAGGAACCCTTGACCTGCTGGCTTTGAACACAGTGTAAGACTTGAAGTTCCTTAAGTCCCAATGCTCAAAAAACTGAACTGTTTAGCTTAAGTCAAAGTGAGAGCTGATGCCTAAATATAGACTTAGGTCCTATTCGAAGTGGAGACCTGTACTCATCCCGTGTTAGAAAATCCAAGTCTAAATATGTTTTCCATTTCAAGTGACTCCTTTGCCACTGTTTTCATTTCTTATGTAACTGTTGTCATTTTAAACCTTTTATTTTCCTCTGACTGTGTGAAATAAATGATGGATTCACACACTATAAAACAAAGAGAAATATTTTTGCTGTGAAATCTCAGTTATTTACAGTACATCCTGGGGTTCTACCAGTGACAACACTGGCGTTTTATGATTTGGATCCCTCAAAGGGATTATATTTTCCTTTTAAATCATGCTATCTCATCTATTTTATCTCCAAGATACTGAGGCAGATTACACAGCTTATATTGGGTACTTTACTCCATTCAGAATGACATTAAAATGGCTTATCAACATCAGCAGTTTAAACACATCCTCGCTGTCTGATTCAAACAGCTGGCAGAATTGTAATTACAGGTTGGAACATACAGCTTTCTATATGGAAATGAAAATGAAAGAGACACTATGCTTGGCTTGGCTTACAGTTCTGGCAGAGTTACTGTGGTGGTTTGTGCCCAGTTCTGCCACGTCCAAAGCCAGCTCTTCATCTGCAAAGAAAAGCTGTCAGTTTCACTTACAGTGAAAATCCATATGTTATGTTGATTAATTTATTCTCTAAGGAGTAGGGACCATGGTGAATACATAAAACCATGCATTAGTCAAACTGAAATAGGCACAGGTAAATAATTTCTTCTCTGTCTTGCTTTGCAAGAACATGGTGGTGTTTTGGTGGCTGACATATGGAAACTTCTGTCTATGGCTGCACAGAGCAGCTGGTTTGTTTCCTTTATCTCCTTGATTTGTGTAGTGCTTGGTGCATGTGGCTTTTGTACATAGTATGAGCTCTTACTAATGCCATTCTCTGATGTGACAGAGTGAATATGATGCCAGTTGATATAGGCTAAGTTCTTTCTTTGTTGTTTCACACATGTGTCAGGTGCACAAAGTAGGAGTGCTACCATGAAAGAACTTTTTTGATCCGAACCATTTTTTATGTCTATAACAGTGCTTTGGCAAGTAAGATGTAAATGAATTCCTGTATTTACTGCTTCTCTTAGGTTTGCATATTCTCATTTCCTCAATAGCAGGACTTCTAGTGAGGAATTTGATCCTCATCTTTGGAAGAAGTTACAGACTTGGCAAAGGCAACTGAATTGATGCAAAGACAAACATTGATGCCTGCATAGTATTTTTAGTAGCATGCTCAGGTTTTAGGGAGAAGCATTTCTGTAACAAGAATACAGTCTGGGTTGTTTTGTCTGAAGGCTGACTGGCAGTCGTGAATCTCTGCAGTACTTATCTCTGTATCATTATCAAATGGTGGCATGTAAAATGCAGGGGGCGGTGATGGGCTGATACTGTTCAATATTTTCATGGTAGGAAAGGAAATAGAAGAGTATCAGATGACAAAGTTTATGATGCAAAGGTTGGTAAAGGGGAATTAACAATGTAGGCAGAGCAGTTGTATAAACAGATGAAGATCATTAACTTGGATCCGTTCAAACAAATTACACTTAATGTATATTATAAAGCTATCAGTTTAGTGACAACGAACAGGGAAAACAATAGCCTTGGGAGCAATTCAGAAGTCATAATGGACAAGCAAGTCAACCTGATACGTTAATAAGCTAACAGAGAACAGTGAGAACTGAGTCTAAGGAAGTACTGAAATGTGTTGGTAGCATCAACTGTAGCCACTCTGGAATTCTTTCCACAGGTCTGCACCATATATTTTATAGGGGCTGCTGGAAAATTGGAAAATGTTCAGAAAAAAAACCAAAAGACTTAATGAAAAGAGAAATTGTCCAATTGTGAAGATTTAATGAGTTCATCTGTTCACTTTACCAGAAAGAAAATTGTTCAGACGCATGGCTGTAGGAAACTATACATTTTCCCTAGAGAAATACTGAATAATAAAAGAGTCTTTAAACTCAGTGGAGGAAACAACAATAAATGCTGGAGATAGAAGCTGGAGATAGCAGCCAGAAAGCACTAATGGGGAAATAAGGGCTTTATTTTTAAAATCTCCTATTCATTATGGGAATAAGATAAGGAGGATAGGAAGGTATGTAATATTCAATTTCTAACTCTCTTGAGACTAAAGCTTTCTGGAAGACAATTTTAACCTTTATTCTGATATAACTGAATGTAGTTATAGAGCCAAATTAGACTTTCCAATTGAATTGTCTGGATATTCTTCATCTGCCTCCTGTTTCTCAGACACTTTCCATTTATAGATTTGAAGCTCTTCGTGGCAGGAGCAATGAGAGTCAGGACTCATGTGCACTGGCTTCCACTGGAATTCTAGTTTTGGTGCTGTCACATGCCACTGTTGCAGTGTGGTCCATCTGCATGGTCACTTTCATCTAAACACATTTCTGCTCTCTTTTCTCAACATCTCTCCAATTATGACATAAATCTGAACTGACTTAATGATGAAGGAGTGAAGAAAGCATAGGTCTACATAAGTGTGTTTTAAAAAAAGCTACTTTTGGCAGCATAAGAGATGCCTAAACTCAACTGTGATGCCATTCAAATCTTGAACTGGTATATCTAAACTATGGAGCCCATTTCTCTTGGGCCACTGTCCCAAGACCACAGGCCTGGGACAAATCTGCAGAAGTTCCTGCAACTGTGAAATCTTAGTGTTTTAAGTTTTCACCTCAAACCAGCTGCTTAATGGGGTAGGGGTGTAGGTATATGTAGTCCCTTATATGCCTAAATTAAATTCTAGGCTAATTCCTATATGTAGCTTACATCTGAAAGTGGGTGCTTGTAGTATTTTAGGTAATACTCCACCTCAGAATGTCTGTTGTTTCAAATAATCATTTGAACAGTGAAGGCTGTATGGGTTGGTTGTTGTTCCAGGAGAACTGCTACGTTCACTGCTTAGAAACTCAAATGTGAAGAGGGACGGGAGTGGAGAGTAGAGTAGTTTTATTTGGGCCATGTCAGGAACAAAACCAAGCTGGAATGCAAGTTTGCCTGAAGGAGAGGAAGCCGTCCTTGTCAGTACAAGGAAGCACTGAACAATAAGGGGAGGAGCAGGCTAAAGAAATTCTTATTCCCCAAGAGTTTCCTTGTAAGCACAAAGTGGGTGTGTCTCCCTCCAATATAAAATGCATCTTAAAATAAACATGCACAATTATTTGCTAGCATACATGTTTCTTATGGTGCAGGGTTGTTTTTTGCCTATTTAGAAGTTACAGCCAGGTCCTCTTAAATGCTTCAGACACCAGAGGAAGCAGAAATTGAATCAGAACGAATCATTGTGATAAAAGGCGCACAGAGGTCCATTGTGCTTGACAGATCTGCTTTCTTTTCAGTAATTGTTATACGAGTGTTTTAAATAAACACTTGTGTACACACACACACACACACCCATAAGTGCAAAATTGTTTAAGAAGGCTCCATGAAAGGCAAGGTCAACACAATGAGCAGCTAGGAAAAAGTGTCAAAGAAATCCAAAGGGGCACAGAGGAAAAGAGTAGGACACCACAATGCCCACTGTTACACTTTGAACAGGGTCCATTACCATAATTTCTATTCCCTTTGCAGTGTTACTGAAGGTAGCATGTGGAAAAATTCAAGATTACTTGATTCTGCCAAAAATTCACCACTGGAGGGAAATTGGGTAACTAAATTCAAGCTATATGTATGAATATATGAAGAGGATGTGCTCATGATTATTTTGCATAGAGAAAATGAGTTCATTGCATTATTTTTAAGTCAAGTTGGTTTATGAACCAAAGCTTGAAATATCCAGGCATTCTCCACAAGCCAGTCTTTTTCTCAGTGCACAGTCTTTCATTACAGGCACTAATAATAATAAGGATGAGAATGAGCAGACTGCTCCAGCCTTGTCACATCCCAGGAACAAAGTAGGTATATTTGTGTCCTACTTTTAGATAGACCTGATAATACCTTCAAAGCCATGTTTCTTCTTTGGAGAAGTCCTAAGAAATACCTCATTAGGGTGTTAAAGGTTCTAGCGCTGATTTCTTGTGAAGACTCTGCTATAGCTGGTAAAACCTCATGCTACCATCTGTTTACTACCAGAAAATTAGTTTAGGATGTTCAGTCATTGCAGCAACTGACTTAAAAAGGCCATGTGCAGACTTGGCTGGGGAGACAGGCTTACAAGATACTCAAGTCACTCTATTCACTTCCTGCTTGTAACTGGTAACAGCTTTCATTACTCTGCAGATTTGAACTACTGCAGATCTAATTATGGTGCAACAATAGCAGTGGTACTTCAGTAACAGTTAAGTGCTTGGCGCATCACATTTCTGAAGTGATCTGGAGAGAGTGACTAGCTACTCATTCTGTGATTTCAGTAAGACAGACGCCCTGCAGCTCAAAGCAGCAGTGGATACTGTGAAACAAGAGTATTCACAGTCTGCTACTGTCCTGCAGACTGGTGAATATGCAGTTCTTTCTCCCCCCTTTCCCACAGGTTGCTTTAAATTTTCTATTTCCTCTTCTGTGTGTGAACCATGTTATTCAAAGCTAATGATGCCACATAGCTCCTATCTCTGCAGGTCAGCTCACGTACTGATGTTTCCAGGATTCACAGCTTTGAGCAGCAGAAATGCAAGAAGTCTCATTTGTGAATCTGTTCAACTTTTTTTTTTTTTTTTTTTTTTTTTTTAAATCCTATGTCATAATCTGCAAGTTGGCTGCTGCTAGAGAATCAAAGGAGGAATGGCAGGCCATCCTCTGCTTGTTGAGTCTGCAGAACACAAGGGCTTTCTAGGGTGCCTGCATTCCTGAAGGGATCTTATGCTAAAAAGGATGATTTCTGAAAGTCTCTATGGAGCTACTGGTGTAATCACTACCTGGAACTAGAAAAATTGACTTGGCTATTCCCAGAAGTTGATCGATAGTGTGAAGCTATTCCTTTCCAGGTTAAAACTATGAAGGCATCTATTTCTAGAGTCCAAACTGATTGATCAGCACACAGGTTGTAGATGTTCACAACAAGGTGAAGGTGCAAATAACGAAAGCAAATCTGTCAAAGCACACCTCCTTTTGTGCTCAGCACAACCTGCATGGTGCTTGTTCTGTGTCAAAGATTCTTAGCATATACTGGACACTGAAAAATACAAATGCTTCAGCAAATTTCAGCAAAGACATCTCGCACTGCCATTTTACCTAATTCCTACATATCAGATACCTTAGCAGTCTTCAAAAACTCTCTAACTTTTGTAACTCCTTTGCAACATCTCCGAAACCAAGGTATATTTAATGAGTGGACAGTATGCTGTAAAATCATTTTCTCTTATGAAAAAATTGCTTTTTTTTTTTGTATACTCAACAAGTTCATAATAAAATCGAATTTCTCAGTTGTTTAGCATTCAGTACCTGTACTTTCAGTGCAATTTAACCAGCCGATATCTTTTAAACTCACTCCTGTTCAGTACATTACAGGGTGCTGGATGACCTTCTTCCAGCCATACAATGATGTTCTCCACCCTTCTCTTACTTCATTCCTGGAGATCTTTCCCCTTAGTGGGAGAGTTCCCAGCAAATGTGAAGAGATACCTGATGAAGCTGGCTGCAGTTCAATCACCAACACTAGTTTTATTTACCCTGTAGAAAAAACAGTATACTTAAAAATGACAACATGTTGTGCTTTATCTAGTAAGTAAATCTTTGCATACAAGACTTGCATGCTCCTGAAACATGCTACTAGTCAAAATAAATGACAAGTTATATTATTTTCTGTATGTAATCTTCTAAATAGCATTAGTTAACCAGCTTCATAATTTGTATGGTTGTATATTAAGTATGTTAAGTAGTAGTGATACTATTAGTTCTGTGTTTGTGTATAGCACAGATGAACCTAGGTCAGATACATCCCCATATGCAGAATAATTCTAACAGTTTATGTTAAAGGTGCCTCATGAGAGCAGACTTCTCGTTCCTTCTGGGTTGATCTGAGATCATTAGCTCAGTTTCAACTTAAGTGAAGTCTCTTTTGTGTCTCATAATTCTAGAAAGACTGTTTTCAGAGTAAACCAGAATGCCAAACTGTGAGCATGGTTGTGAGTATTGGAAGAAATTTCAGCAGGTTTAGAAAGATCAAGGAAAAAAAAAAAAAGTCTCTTATATCTCCCAAGATCTAATCAAACATCTACACGGGCCATATCCCAAATGGCATCTCTTGAGTTGAGATCCTGCCCCCTCGTTCCCTGTGTATAGAACATGATGACTGCACAAAGAATTGTTCCTGTCTCTCTCATGGCAAATTGTCCTGTCATGTGTTTTTCCTTACAATGGAGATCTTCCCTTTCTCCACCACTGAGTGTTAATTTAAATTAAAAAAATAAAAAAATAAAGATTTCTGATTGATTATTCATGTAATTACCTACTGATGGCTAGGAAATATTAGTAAGAATAGAACCCTTCTCTTTATCAGCATTTGGAATCATTTGGTATTTTGGCTTCTTCACACTGCATGTTTTATCTCATCTAAAATCTCATAATTGAGAATTCTTATTGTTGCCTATTTATGCACCTTTTCAGCATTTCATTTAGTTATGTAAAGAATATTAATTTCAGGACCAAGACAGCTAGAAATACCTGTAGTGTATAAAGTGCACTGTGAGTACAGTGTTAATATATGACTTTTAAGTTGTCTTGAAAACAGTGAGGGAAAACTAGCTTATTGTCAGTCTTCACAGAATCACAAAATCATAGGGGTTGGAATGGACCTCTAGGGATCATCTAGTCCAACTCCTCTGCTAAAAGGTTTTCTAGAGCAGGTTGCACAGGAAAGTGTCCATGCTACCCATCTTAAGTGATGTATCTTTGGCTCTGCAGCTCTACACCTTTTTCTTTGCAGCTATGCTTTTGTTTCATTTCAGTTATGACCTTAAACCACGTTCCCTGGAATTGCTACAGTGTCACATGGAAGCACAGTACATACATACTGCTCTGCTGCAGAGTTCTCTTTTCAGAGACACGTCTTTTATTGGCTGGACTTGCTGCACTTTAGAAGTAACTGGTATAAGATAAAAGTCTACTGTAGAATATGTTCTGGCGGCTTTAATAAGAAACCAAGATGACTAATATCACTTTTCTCTCTTTTCTCCAGAAATCACAAAGCCACCACTAGCACCGAAACCAAAAATTATTGGTCATCTTTCTCCAGTAGCCATCTCCAAATTTTCTCCTTCACTGCCAAGGTCTGATATTCTTCATAACCCAAATTCTATGTCTAGGGGTCCCAAACCACCTATTGCTCCCAAGCCAAAACTCTCTACTGACACAGAGAGCAGATCCAGTGTTAATACCAACAATAATTTAAATAAATGCTCAAATTGTAAACTTCTCTGTCTTGATGGAGAGTTGTATGATGGAAATCAATGCAGTGCTGAGTGCCCAGAATCTGAGGCAGATAATGAATATATTGTACTTCCTGAAACTCAGCTGACCATTGAAGACTACAGTGACTTGGAACACGAGCATGGTCAGAGCCTAGATTCCTTTGCAGAGAATGAAGTCTTGGAAATTCCAGAACAGGCAGAGAAGGATGAAGATAACATTCCTTATCATGTGGGTGCTGACCATCAAGAAATCAAGTACCATAACTTTTCAGATATTGCTGAACCAATAAAACCAGACTGTGTATCATCAACCAGAGACTATGGCCAATCTGAAGCATTTTGTGAAGAGTCCTCCGATGCCACTGGTGGGAATAATGACGTATCTAAGAATGTAGATGAAGATGAGAATGTTGCAGGTGATTGTTGTGAAACCAAAAGCGAGGAAGAAATTTCTAACAATCTCAAATTGGTTAAGGACAGTGATGATAGTAAGACTGATGGTGATAACATTTTGAATGGAGATGAGGGCAATGTCTGTGAAGATATCATTCTAACACCACTAACTGCAGCTGAATTAATCCCAAGTTTGGAGAAGTCAGAGGAGGAGGAAGAGGAGGAACTGCCTGAGATTTTAAGAAAGGGAGATAGATGTCCAGCACATGATGGTGATCACAGTGTGTATGCAGAGCTTGATTTGAACATGGAAGAGGAGTTAGAAAATGATGACTGTACAAGTCCTGACATGCTGCCCAATGAAGCCAGTGAGAAAACAGTTCTGTGCTTAGAGTTGCCTGAAGGTGAACCCAATGCTGAAAATGATCTGGGAGATTTCACTCATCAAGCAGCAGCTGAAGAGGAGGAAGCAGACACAGACAAGCACAATAATATAAACACAGGAAATGCCAGTGATGACTGCCAGATCACTGACCTGAGAGGTGAGGAGACATCAGAGGTAGCCTGTGAAGCAAGCGAAGACTCTGGAAAAGGAGAGGAAGAAACTGTGAATGCAGAGAGTATCGATGATGGGTGTCAAATTGCTCCTTTTGAGAATGATGATGGTGAGGAAGTACCCACAAATCTGCAAACAGAAAAGACCTGCCCAAAAGAAGATGCTAAGATCTTTGATACACTCCCTAGTGGTCCAGGGATGGAGCCAAAGCCAGAAGATATGTCTGCTGAAGAACATAATGAAAGCATTGCGGAAACCTCTAAGTCAGACGAGTTGCAACTTGAAGGAAATGAGGTAGAAACAGAGAGTCTCAGAAAAAGTGTCCTAAGTCCATCTCAACTATCTCTCCCACATAAGGGAGAGATAGAAGTCTGTCAGCTTGGTAAAATGAATGTAAAACATGGGACCAAAAATGTCTTGCATGAAAATCTAGCACTCCCTGAAGTAGTCATTGTGCCTGAAGAAACAGAGAGAAGAGAAACTGGCAGTGATTCCCTAGATGACCCTTATGTACTTCCTGCAGAAAATGAATTCACTTATAAAGGGCAGACTGATTCAGGAGCTGATCACAGTAAAAGGGATGAATTAGCCGTGGATGGTGAAAGCAACTTACTGCCCATTGATCGTAAAAGCATTGTCACTAGAACACGGTCACTCTCTGGGAAAATGCCAGGCTACGTGCCAGAAACAGTTCCAGAAGAAGGTGGTCCTGAAACTGATTTACCACCTTCCTGCAACAGTTCTGGGACTGAGGACTTAAGTAATAATTCATTTTCAGTGGAAGGAAAAACAACGGAAGACAAGGCATTACCATCCAAGCCAAGACGCTTTATTTTATATCCTCGGTCTTATTCTGTTGAAGGGAGAGAGATACCTGTCTCCATTTACAAAGAGGGTGATGGCTGTGTACTCAGTGATATTAGAATGAAAAAGACTGAAGACAACTTATCTTTGCCTTGTGTCAATGGTTCCTCACATATCTTTTCCCAGGGAAATCTTTCATCAGGTGCTGTATCTACTCCATCTTCAGTTGTTGATATACCACCTCCTTTTGAACTTGCCTACATCACCAAAAAGCCAATCACTAAAAGTTCTCCTTCGCTTTTGATAGAGAGTGAGTCACCTGATAAGTATACCAAGAAAAAGAAATCTTCCTTTAAGAGATTTCTCACTCTAAAATTCAAGAAGAAAACTGAAAATAAAATCCATGTAGATGTTAATGTTTCCTCTTCGAGGTCCTCATCAGAGTCCAGTTATCATGGGCCTCCAAGGCTGATGGAGCTGGACAGGACTCTGAGTAGCTCACCTCAACTGAAGTCACATGTGGGGAAGCTCCGTGCGTCCGAGTCTCCCTCAACTGTTCTTTTCTATAAGGATGGTAAGAGAAAAGGAACACCCAAGTCCTTCAGCAGGAGCGTGTCACGGGTGGAATCCTTTGAGGACCGGTCCAGACCTCCTTTCATGCCACTCCCATTAACAAAACCTAGATCAATTTCTTTTCCCAATGCTGACACTTCTGAGTATGAGAACATTCCAGCTATGAGCTCCGACTATGAAAATATTCAAATTCCTCCTCGAAGATCCACCAGAGCAGGAACTTTCACTGAGTTTTTTGAAGATCCCAGCAGGGCCTTATCTGCTGCTAATGAGAATGACGGCTATGTGGATATGAGCAGCTTCACTGGCTTTGAGAACAAGCAGCAAACCACGGACCAGGAAACAGAAAGGTACTGTAATAAATTGTTATGTAAGACCTGCTAGTCTTGGCCAAAGAAGCAAGGCATCCCTTACTGTAGGCAGATCCTCCATGTTGCTTACCTCATATTCCTCACAGAAAATGTTGAAAAGCAATATTGGAAGAGAACGAAATAAACTTTTACGAGGAAAAAATAGACATCAAATTAACTCTATACCTTGTAAATGCATGCCAGGAAGATGACTAGATCTAGATCTTATGGTTTGTAACTACAAGCCAAAGAACATTTTAAAATATCTGGTTTGTCCAATGAATCTTTCTGTGGTTTTCTTGGGTATGGGAGGATTGGGGTGAAGCATGCTTTGTTCTTTAGTAAGAAATGCTTCTGACTGCTTAACGGAATGGAAAAAAAGTGCATATTTGCCTGAAGGGATCTTGCATCATTTTATTCCTCAAAGTAACAGTATGTGTGTGAATTTATTTTCATATATATAATTCGTCTTTCAAGGTGCATCAGTTAAGTACAGACCAGAAAATTCCAAACCATGAAAAAGCTAGGCTATACAATTAATTTTATAAGTTGCCTTAAAGTCTGTCACTATCGATGTTTGATAGAGCCGCAGATTTCTGAACAAATTAAATAGCTTTTCTAAAATCATATGCATAGCTAGCATGGATAACAGTCATTCCCCTTGCCATTAGTTTATTTGCTAACAAGAAAATGTTTCAAAACTGCTTCTTTTCATAGTTACATAGGGGTAATGCACTCAAGACTGTTGAGTTGATATTCTGTCATTATGTTCCTACTGACAGATTATAGCATATAATCATCGGAGTGCAGAGATGTAAATAAGAATGGTATTTTCCATTAAGTTCATGATAACAGGTAGAAAACAAGGTGCAAAGCAAATGAATGAAAAGCAATGTCTTTAATGCAGTCACATTTTGTTAGCATGTGTGAAGAAGATGAAGATCTTTAAAGATATTTCAGACTTGAGGAGTGAAAGAATTGTCTTTAAAACGTCTAAATCAGAGTCTTGCAGACTGTTTCAAAGTCAAGAGTGATGTACTGCACTTTGTCTTTTTGTGAGGCGAGAATTGGAGGAAGGGAGGAGTAAATGTGCCTGAAGGTGGGGAGTTTGGGATGCAGACCTGTGGCTTAGCTCTTTGGAATGTGGGTTGCCTCCAGTGCTGGGAATGCCAGTGGTGCTGGCACTGGAACATGGAGTACAGAGCAGCTTCACAGCACACTGCCATATCCCCACAACGGTGCCTGGCAGAAGCTGCCTTAGCAGGGTCTGACAGTCTATTAGTCACACTGATTTAAAGGTTTGCATTGAGCCCGGCTCACTGATGTTTTGTCTTGGAAAAACTGGCCAGTTCTTTGTGTCCATGAAACACCGCCCATTTTGGGTAGATCTTGTAGAACCAAGTTAAAAATATTAAAACTACGTAAATTGCTGTGACTTGGGTCCATTTATGAACTTCCTGTGGAAGCCTGTTGTTTCAAGGGGAGAGCCAATCCAAACTGGTTCAGGAAGTTTCAAGGTCAAGGCGTGAACATAGTTTTTCAGGCTGCTGCTTGTTGTGCGAGCAGTTTTTTCTGTCATGGAAGAAATGAAGGCTCGGTTCTTCTGAACAACACCTTTATCAAGATAACAGGAGTGAAGGGAAGGAGTAGCAGGCAGACAGCAATATATATATATTGCTGATGAGACAGCTACTGTTTGCTGTATTTGTCAGGATGTTTTGAAAAAAAAAATGCCTGAAAACATTTGTTGAAAAGCAAATGCATAACACACATGCAGTAGTATAATATACTTGAAAATACAGTGTATGGTCTACTCTTTTAAGAGCAAAATAAATTGTACAAGTACCTGTACATGAATGCATTTACACATTCTTACAGGATGAATGGGCATGTATGTTTTATTTCTTGTTACAGCAGTCCTCTCTAAAATATCTCTCAGTTGATTCATTCTAATATAATTTCAAAAACAGCGCTACCACAGCCACACAGGGATAACAATAACTTTGAGCTCCAGCCTCCTCATATCCTGAGGATTATTTCAGCCATTTGAGAGTACAAGTGTGTTGGACTAAACTCTTGTAATACACGAGACTTGAGCCTATGATCATCTGCTTGGTACATTCACTTGCAGAATACTGATGTTTAGCATCTGCTGGTAACTGATGGAGTTGCTACACTTTTGATGAATGGCCTGGAACAAATCTTTTATTATGTCTTAGAGAACAGAATGTGAGAGTACTATAAAAGATTATTATAATCCAAGAACCTCCACAGTGCAATTGGCTGGGGAAAAGGGGATGGGAGGTTTACAGAAAATGACAGATGACAAGACTGACTGCTTAATTTTTTTCTGCTTAAAAGGAAAGACAGTGTATGGTAGATTTAAATCACTGATCTAACTAGAGCCAATCAAATTTATCAAAAAAGTCCAATAATGACACTGTGCAAAGTAGATCTTAACATACAATTACCATTGCAGGGATACAGTTAGGAATTTTGCTCCCCAGAGAGGAGTTATCATGTATCCCCAGAATTTAGCAGTCTGGTATTAATAATTAAAGTGATTAAGGTATATAACAGTATAGATTTCTGTACAATGTAGATATAATGGGACACAAGTAGAATTAGACAAAATGCCTCTCATCTTTCCTCAGTCCACTTAAAATGAATCAGATTGCTTTCATTTGCTTTCAATAAGTCATTTTTCTAGCCTGCTACACTTCTAGCCACTACAAAGTGCAAAGTAACACAAGCTGATCCTTTAGACTGAAAGGAGAACATAGCTCCCCCCCATCTCCTCCCATCTCTTGGGCAATACACTCTAACTTACTGGACTGCCTTGATTCTCAAGCAGCAGCTCTAAATCAAAGCAATCCCACAATGTAACTGGCTAGACTGTCATCAGATGAAAGTCCATTAGGATTAAAGTATTCTGGGACATTTCTTAAAGAATAGCTTTGGTAACATAATTCTGGACATTCCGAACATCAGCCATGTTTATGACTGTGTTAAAATCAGGGGGTTGGAAAAGAGAAACCTCTGACACTCATTTCATAGTTTTCCACAGTGTCACACTCATTGCTTTTAAGAGAGTCCTTGATAAAGGTTTAGATATCGTCAGGAACAGAGTCTATACTTCAGAATTATCAAGTTTGCTAAGTCTCAGTCTTCCTTTCTGCTAAGATGTTCAAAATCCAGAGAGGAAAAAAGAGAGAATAAAGGAATAAAAGGTGGATACCTGCAATTCCTCAGCTAAGCCCACTGTGATGCTGAGATCCCAGTGCTCTATGTTATTACACTAAGGCTTGTGGTAATTCCTAATAACTCTAGAATTGCAGACTCATGCCTGTAAGCTACTCCCAAGGCTCTGACTTGCTGCTACTCTTCAAGAGGCACCTATCTGATGCCTCACAGCTGTAGTGCAAAGCCAACTGCTTCCTCTGTGTCCAGTTCCTCTGAAGATGAACTTTTTTCCTAAAGGAAAAAGTTGTCTTTAGAAGAAAGCAAGGAAAACTATGTGGTTTATGTGTATCGTGTAAATGAGACCTTTCCTTTAACGTGGACAGTTTGTAGCAGGAATGCACAGGTGCTTAGAAACTGTTAAAACAGTACCTAAAATACACTGGTGTTAGAGATGATGTTTAATGGGCCAGCAGCATTATGTGTTTCATAAGCAATGCTCTTTTCTATGTAGCCTTAGTCAGCCTCTGCTAAGCCAGGCCTAGGTGTGACTGTGTTATTGAAGATTGATTCTAAAACGTATACCAGAATCAGATTACCATCACGCAGCAATAGAACTATTTCCTATGGCTGATGGGCTATAAAGAGTGCAAATCTTCCTGCTCTAAAAGTAGAAAAATTCAGTGAGTGAGCAGTCATTTCCCTCTCCAGTGGTTATTCAGTTGTGCCCTCTACCTCACTACTGGATTCATCAATCTGTGTTCTATCAAATTATGCCACTTAAAGTGATTATATCCTCTCTGAGCTCTGCAGGTCATCAGTCACTGATTAGCTCCAAAACTGTGCTCAAGGTGGTCTGCATGGAATCATAGAATCACAGAATGGCCTGAGTTGGAAAGGAGCACAATGCTCATCCAGTTCCAACCCCCTGCTGTGTGCAGGTTGCCAACCAGCAGCCCAGGCTGCCCAGAGCCACATCCAGCCTGGCCTTGAATGCCTGCAGGGATGGGGCATCCACAGCCTCCTTGGGCAACCTGTTCCAGTGCCTCACCACCCTCTGGGTGACAAACTTCCTCCTAATATCCAACCTAAACTTCCACTGTCTCAGTTTAAAACCATTCCCCCTTGTCCTATCACCATCCACCCTCACAAACAGCCGTTCCCCCTCCTGTTTATCTGCTCCCTTCAAGTACTGGAAGGCCACAATGAGGTCTCCCTGCAGCCTTCTCTTCTCCAGGCTAAACAAGCCCAGTTCCCTCAACCTTTCCTCATAGGAGAGATGACTTCTCTTTCTAAAAATGGTCTAAATACCAGCAGTACTCAAAATGTCATACGCTTTTAAGATTAAGGTGAAATTAAAACCATTAGAGTGTATTTTTTGCAACACAGTACGTGTTTTTAACAACAAAACCAGAATGTTTTATCTTTGGCTCTCTCTTCTTCAAATGGGAAGCACATACATTTATATAAGACAAAATCATCAACTGTCAGAGAAGTACAGTATGGTATCTAAATACAGCATACGAAGGATAAGGTGAATGTGTAGAGATCATTATGCAATGGAAGATTTAGTATAAATAATCCACGCATCAAAACAGCAATGGCCAAGAAATGACTTTTTTACATATTTTACTTCACATTTAGAGTGGAAACAAGTTGACTCTAGACTAGACCTGAAGACAATCAAGGTAGGCTCTTCAGGCATCTGAAACTTGAGGGCAAAGTTAGGCTCTGAACAATAGATTCAACTTAGATTTCAGCTAATTGTACTGGGATAGATGTTCCCATCTTTTCTTCTTTTTTTGCTTTTCCTGAAAAACAAATCCTAGCTGCTTAAAAATTCGTTTCTCCATAAACCCCTGCTCTATGCCTGCACTAAGCTAGCTTGCATTGAATTCTCCTGACTTTTATTAAGCAAAGGAGAAATACAATGTTCATAAGCACCGTGACAGGTTTTTTAAGAGAAACACAAATTATCTTCAAAAACATGTATGCACATAAACCTATATATAGTTTTTATTTATTTCAGCATGGAACTTGTGCTGCACTCTGGATCTTGTATTACTATGAATGTCAAGATGTGCCAGAGCCCACATTCTTACGAAATACAGCCAGGGAAGCTAATGCAGAACATGCAAAGAACCTGCAAGGTTCCACGGACATTCTTTAAGCACGGAAGTCTGGAGATAGGAGTAAGTCCCATCATGGGAGAATCACTGTTGCTCAAACACAGAGAAGAGGGAACAGGCACTGAGCCTCAAGGAGAGACATCTTCACTTGTGATCTGATGAACATCATGGAAAATAAAATCTCAGCAACTTTTATCCATTGTCACACTTCGCAGCATAAACCTGAAAGTTTTTTAAATTGACTGCAGGACAAGGACTCCCAATGCTATACCCTGACTTCTGGCTGTGCATAGTCTATTGAAATTCTTGACAATAGCCACAGCTAGCTCTGACATGAGTAATGTATTTATTTCTGTTTACCTTAGAATTGTCTGAATTACTACAGAGAATTAGAAGGTGATAGCAGTTAATGCAGGATTTCCATCTGCTCGGAGATGGTGAAGAGTCTGCAGGAGATATCTGCTTGGTGCTCCATCTGGGCACACGGCACGCTTCACCTCGTACTGTCAGGTATTGGAGGGGTGGAGAATTGACTTTCAAAGACGGTAAGAACAGAAAGGTCTTTGGTGGCAGAGCTTTTCACACAAGCACCTTTGAAAAGTGTGTCCAGACAGTACTGGTAATGTTATATTGTTAGTGAAGAAGGAGAAGTTTTAATACGTGTCCAGCTTTAGGTGTCAAGCTTACAGTGGCAGCATGGCCCCTCTCCTCTTTCCTCTTATCCATGGAGCTGTGTGCCTGGGAATACCTCTTTATCTTCTTTAGTTTTGTTACATAGACAGAAATTTATTTCCAGTGGTGTTCCATGAGAGGGAGACTGAAATGCATGCAGAAAACAAACACTGACAATAAGAGACCTGACCATTTCAAACAAGGCTGTGTTTTGTCAGTCATCAAAACACAGCCTTGTCAGCTTGTCTTCAGTGTGGTGCTAGGAGTTCTTATATGACTTCTTTGACTTGTAAACATCCAATACAAATGTGCTGTATGCATTTCTGCCCTCCTACCCCCTCCTTGAGCCAGACTGAGATTTACTGCATGAGAGGCTGCACATTGCAATTCTGCAGCCTTTGTGGAATCCAGTGGTTAATGGTAAGAGTTCAATTCCTACAGTATTAAAAATGCAATAGTTGTTGTTGTTGTTACAAATCTAATCTAGTAGTTTACAGTTTACTGTGCCATTCAACAGTTATTTATGATGCACAGTGCATTTTTAATTATCCTGCAAGAACTCTGCTTTTACAGACCCAAAGGGGGCTAACATAAAAGCTGCCTTAAGGTTGGCTGTTCAGTGACATAACAACAATTAATAGCACCTGAATGTACCAATTTGAGTTAATGCAAGAACATATTTAAGAGGCACTGTCCTGTTTTCCCAGGATCCCTGTTAAAGAGCTTTTAAGGGGACTCTTTCACGTAAGTAATTAACTGGATTAATTAGCTGATATCCTTCAAAGGCCTGAGTAAGGAGACCTATCATCCATGAACACCTTTTCTTGGTCTGTCAGACTTCTGCTACCCCAACTTTATCTTTTGCTTATTGGTATCAAAGGGATGTTCTCAGAATTGTCCTTTTAAAAAAAAAAAAAAAATTTAGCAAAGAAAATGAAGATAAGTACCAATGTACCAAGACAAATGATAGTTTCTCGGTATATGTTTAGCAATCTCCAGCCAGCCATTTTCAGCTGTCTCGAATTAAATACTTCTTGAGTCTGTTAGCAGTTTGTCCTTGTGTCTTCAGTATATTTAGTAAATTGGATTAAAAACCTTAGATATTAAGCCATTGCATCTGCTTTTGGGCGTTTAGGCAGATGTACTTACTCCAGTGCCTCTGATCAAAGTTTCTTATTGAGGCTTGTAGACCCTCTTATGTTTCAGGTTACGGATTATGGTCTTAGTTCTGGCTGGAAGAGCTCAGAGAGCTCTGCTCCTTAGGATAACATGCCTTCAGACATAGTGGACTGCACGCAGCACAATAGAACAGATAAGGAATCTAAGAGGTTGAACTGAGCATCTCAGAATCTATCCTTTGAACAATCTGCCTTTGTATTTTCAGGCTTAAAAAAATCCAGACAATGGCAGTGACATAAAAAAACATCACAGTGAGCACGCTCAGGGAAAAGAGCTACAGTGAGAGTGACATATACGGAGACAACAAAAATGAAAATGTGTATTTTAATGTCGGTTTATCTTGACATTTGATAGTAGCTCTAAGAAAAAAAAATACTGCTTCAGTATCCTAGTTCTCAGTATTTTTTCTTTTTTTTTTTTCTGATTGTTTAATTTGCAAAGTTATTTAAAAAAAAAAAAAAAAAAAAAAAAAAGCCCTAGCCAAGCAAAATTACAGCCAGCTCTCATTTTAATCTGGGAATTGAAACCAATGTCTTAGGAAGCAGAGTAGAACCACTGAGCACTTTCATTCATTCCTGCATATTAGTTAAACCATTTCTCTCCTGAAAATATTATGTGCTATTGACTGGGTTTATCTCTGAAACATAAGAAAGTTTTATTCACTTGATGTTTATCCCAAATCTCAGGAAAGAAATGCCAGATATAAGATCTTGATTAGCTTAGAATTCCATGAGCTCAGTTTGTTTTCCTGTTAAGACCGCAGAGTAGCTTGTGTCTTGAGTTGAATATGCGCTTTCAGGTCTAAAGGGAATCCCTTCTGGAAGGACAAGCATGAAGAGTTTTTTTAGTTATCAGTTCCTTCCATGTGTTCTCCAGTCTCTCTGAAAACTGACAGGAAAGACAACCAAACATGCCTGCCTTTCTGATAAGGAAATATTTATAGACCTGGTTTGCAGGAGCTCAGGAACATTAAAATCGGAGAGACTGGGCATTAAGGAGTATTCCTCACACTGCTTGTGGTCACTGATGCTTACAGCACTAGCACTAGGAAGCCCCATCATGATGATGTAGGAAAGATGATTGCACTATTCAGTGTTTTCCAGTGTAACCAAATAACAGGGCAGGAATATGCTAGTCTGAGAGCAACAGGCAGCTCAGTTTTCAGCTCAGGTTTTAAGAGATCTGCTATCAAAAACTCTCCAGCTTTAGAACATAAAGACTTTGGTTCCAACTTTTAATGACCAGGTTATGCTGCCTAAAATAAACAAAGACAGAATAATCAGGAACATACCACTAGTCTCCAATCTGTGATATGTGTATTGTCACCAGACAGTTTCTTTTCAAGAAATACGGCATCTTATGCTAATTGGATCTAGAAGTCAGAAAATCATTGGTAGATGTGTTGTAGTCAGAAAAGTGACTACATAAATGGAATCTGGATAAGAAAACAAAACTGTGCCAGATGTTCATTTCAGGTACATTGTTATGTTCAGTTGGCGTCTGCTTCTGAGGATCTGAACAGCTATTTAACAGTTGTCTGCCCTGACAATTCAGACCAGCACTTGAAAACATAGCAAGCTGGCATGTATTCCACCAGGGGAAAATTCACTGAAGTGCTTTATGTGAACAACTTCTCTGTTCTGACAGAAGCTTAAGAAAGACTTCTATATACTGTAGCCTAAGATTTAGAAAACCCAGTCCATATTTTGCCTAGGTTGGGTTTTTATCCCAGATCACCTTGAATAAGTCACCACTGGAAGCTAGGACTCACAACCCACAGGTCTTGGTCTCAAGGTAACAAAAATTGCACACAGTTATGCATCATTCTTAAACATCTGAAATGCTGTATCTTCAGTTTTCTGAGGCTCAAAATATTTTTCTCTGTTTTAGAAGTTCCAGAACATCCTCCACAAACTCAAGTAATATCTGGAATAATCACAGTTTACATTCTACACATAACAGATAAAATACCTTTTTCACCACCAGTTTATGCTGTTAAGCAGTTTGGAGTGTTTGACTTTCAGAGTTTGTGTAAAATGAAGTGTCTCAGATGAAAAGCGAGGTGAACGGGAGCACAGGTCACACCAAAAACCATCAACACATGAAGAAAAACAGTACCATAGCATAGTGCTATTTTACAAGGTATCAAATGGAGTTTTTGCGTGGACAAACATGGCATCACTTGAACCATGAAATCTGTGGGGTGGGCCAGGGACTTCAGAGTGTGGAACCATGATGAAAAGTTGGGAAATTCTCAGAGCATAAAAAGAGCACAAAATAGTTGCAGGACACACCACAGGGATAAGTCAGATAACGCATGTGTACAGCCCACCACCCCGTGGCCTTGTGCAGTCCACACTGAAATGCAAAATGGGTGTTAACACATTTTAAGCTGAGTTATTTTAATACTATGTGGTCCCACACTCCTCTCTGACCTCTTCCATGTCCTTCTCCTAAACACTGGTCCAGGAACTTGTCTGACACAATTCATACAGCTAAACTAGCAAAACTAATTTGCTTTCCTGGTGCTAGGCTAGGTTTAGGTTCATGACCGAGGCCATACCCACTAGCTTTACTGGAAAAAATGGTAATGGAGGCACAGTCTTACTCTCCATGTTAAACATATACTGTCAGACACCTGCACTACTCACATAAAAAGAGAAAGAGCTTTTCCCCTGGAAACTGAAACAATAAATACGGAGCAAATCCTAAATTCTGTAACAGAACACTTTATTACTGAGATACAATCAAGGTTAAACCACAGAAAATCCCTTGATGAGTGCCAGCTTTTGTCTTTTATATTCCTGCTTCAAGTTGTCATAGCTGGGCCATGGCTTCTGGCCACACTATTACACAAGTTTCCTGAGCTGACAGTTCTGATACTGCATTTATTGCTGGCTGTTTCTTCTTGCCCCCCAAGGGCAGAAGGCTGTGCTTCATTTTCCACACTGGTCTGTTTGCTGAGAAATATTAGAACACTGAAAGTCACTTGCCAGCTGCTACTAAAGGCACTCTCACTGCACACCTAGGCACTCATATCTGAAGAAGTGATGTTGTTACTGCTTTGGAAGGAATACCTTGAAACTGCACATTACAAATTTCTGTTCTGCTTTGGAAATGACAGTTACAAATCACGGGTTTCCTACTGTTTCCTATACCACATATAACCAACTTCTACTTCATGTATGAATGAAATTGAAATGAGTAATGCTGAACAGTGCTTAGAGATAATTCTCTTATTTGCCCTCATCATATGAGGTGCTTGTAGTTTTGTGTCTAAGCAAGGCAGAACTTTCAAGAAATTCATGTGTTTTGTAACTCTGATATCAGATTCAGACATTATGAAGAATTAGTGGCATGTCACAGCTACTTTTCTTCATTTGGGAATAAAATCTGTTCTTCTGATAGAAAAGGAAAACTGAGAACTGTCACTACATTCCCTGGAGGTATTGTTTTCTCTGTTATCTAAATGGGTTTAGGAATACTAATTTTAAGTTTTTTCCTGACATAACTACAGTTTAAAAAATCAAAGAATATGAACCACGAAACCAAGCCCTCTGTCTTCAGTCAGTTCTGCTGTCTCTTGGAACTGGGTGCCAAGAATTCAGATTTCTATTAATAAGAAAATCATTAAAAATGCTGGTGGCAGCAAATGATGTTTGATTCAATTTCAGTTCAGTGTTTGCATTCCATCAATGCTGTTCCCAAACTGGCATCTGCCTTTGAATTTTCAATTCTATTATCACTTAATTATGCCAGGCTGAATTTTCTGGAAGGATTATGATGAGTTGGATCCATTCCCTGCTGTAATGATCACATCTGCATAATTGACTTCTACTCACATCTCCGTCCAGATTAGATTCCCGGATCAATAGCATAGTCCAAGCAGTATTCTGAGTTTCAGGACTGTGTGTGTAACAGAGCAGCTGCTGTGTTCTACAAACCTAAAGATGCCAAGAAACAAACAGGACTTGCAGAAATACTCTTTATGTAGCCAGTAGCCACACTGTGCACCCACCAAACAGATCTGGCCTCAGATTCTTACCTATTTAAAACATTAAACTCTATATTGTTCTTATAAGACAGCATAACTTTATGTCAAACCTGACAGTTCACAAACACTGAGCATCTCCAGGAAAGCCCACTGTGTACTACAAACATGTCTTTGATCTGCTCAGCACTATTTGAAAAACTCTCACAAAATGATTTATGTAAAACTTTCTGAAGTGTTTATCTGTGCTTTTTTTGGTAAATTGCAGTTTTCTGGGGCAAGTAGCACTGCCTAAATTGTTGCTGTTCTTCTTCAGCATGTGTCTTTCTTTGTGCAGATATCAAGCCAGCTGCCTGCCTAAACAGCTATTGAGGGTCTAGAATTCAAGAAGCCTTCTTCACTCCCAAAGCAGCAACACTAGCAAACAAACTGTTAAATGGTTCCACATAGGTATCTGTGTCTATCCTTGGCTGCAGGAATGTAATCATTGCCCTGTGCTGAAAACACATGATCCTGGGTGTAATTGTCCCTCTCTGTCATAAGGACAAGACTACAATAGCGTAATCCCTTTTGGTTTGCAGTCAGGAGTAGGAACAGAAACTGTGCCTTGAGAGAAGTAGAAAGAGCAGTTCTCATTTAAACGCTGGTAAGGATCAGCAGTGTCCAAACTCTTCAGTCTTAGCTGTATTTTAAACATGACACTGTTCTGGGGTTAATTACTTTATACCGATGACAACCAAAACATTGAGAAGATAAGAAGCTTGTCATAGCGTGCTAATGGCATAGAAGATAAAAAAGAATTTGTAGTACAGCAGGGGTTTCAGCCTCACTTTCCAGCTAGTGGTCTCTCCTGAGAGGTATACTTATACTCTGAGGTGACCGCCTATTTGAGGGTCACTTTTTATAGAATATCTTCTCCTTATCAATTCAGTTCTACATGGGTGGCCTACTGTGCCAATGGCTTGTGAGAGGAATGAATCTTACAGAGGGATCAAAGTGAAATCAGAGGGTGGCATTCTTCTCAAAGATCACAAATATAAAGTGATTCCACTAAATTCTCCCAATTTTACATCGGAAAATCCAAGATCAAACTGTCACGAAGGTAGTACAGGAGAATAGAGCAGAAGTGCTCAGAGTTTCATTGTCTGAGGCTACTTTTGCTGTGACTAGAGGGTGCTCATTAATTAGAACACTTGAAACCTGTCTTGATAATTAGTGGACATTTTCCTTGTTTTCTTCTGTCCCTAGATAGATGTGCAGAGGGGAATGTTTCAGCATCATGCAGACATATGGCCTGCACTGTCTGGGAAGGAAGAACAACTTCACAGCAAAAAAAGAGACCACTATCACTGCCAAGAACTCAGGGCTTCACTCCACCTCTCTCAGCTCAGGTTTTGAAGCATTACAAGGATTCAGCCTAGAAAAAGGTGACCAGAGATGGTGAACAACAAGGTTGCTGGGGAACAACAGAGCAAGGGAAACAAAAAAAAGGAAAGCATACCAAGAGCTGCACTGACAACTTAAGGAAAACCTCTGCTGGTGCTGTAGGAAAGAAAAGTTCTGTGGCTGTGAAACTAATGATTTAATGAAAGTAAGAACTCTATGATGGCTAACATGCAATGTAAATAATGTGTTCAGAGAAGTCTATAAAGGGCAGAGCTGCTTTTAATAACCTATTATGTATTATCAGCCGCCCCATTGTATCTTTTGGCATGGTGGGGAATTGGGCGCGGTGCAGCTGAGCGTCAGCCATCACTAGTTCATTGCCAGGTCATCTCTAGGGAGGAAGTGTTCTCTGTTTACAGGAAATGCAGGACAAGGGCCGGAGGACCAGGTTGAGCTCAAGCTAAAGCCGCGGCAGCTTACAGCCTCTCTGGTATGGCTGGGAGAGCACAGAGGAGGTGTGCCCATCATCTGAGCCCCAAGGAAGCTCTGTTCTGCTTTCAGGCATGTCCAGCTCCTACTGTTTGCTTTGTCTTTCTTAGCAGTTTAAAGCCCCAGGATCAGGGAGGTCAACAGTGCTGGCAGACAGCTGTGCACTCTGGCATACCTGTGGCTCAGCCACAAACATGAGACTTGCCACACAGTTTTGTGTGTGTGACTCCAGGCAAGAGCAGCCTGATGTGCCCATCCACCCTGGCACTGTGCTATGGCTAGTGAAACATCACTGCCAGGCTTTCTCTTATCCCTCTTCTACTTGTATTGTCCAAGACTGAGCCATTTCCTGAGATGAAGCCTAAACATGCGTGCTCCTCTGTTGCCTGCCCTCTCTTCGCGGTCTACACCTGCACCAGTTCCACTGACTGCCTCCAGAAGCATTTGTTGAAGGTGGGAGAGTTTTGTCCCTGAGGTTGCTCAGAGCAAGGCAAAGGCCTTATGCAGCTAACCAGAAATCCACTTCTCCACTCCCACACTGATGCAAGAAAAGAGTAAACTTCAGATAGAAAAGCTAATGGCAGGAGGAGCAAGTCCTTTTTGACCTTGGCTACCAAACAGCTTATGCCTTAGAGTACGAAATGTGATTATCCTTCTGTTACCTTGCCTTGTCAGGCTACACTTGGTATTAGCAGACATTATTTTTTTCCTGCCCTTTTCAGACTTCAGCTACAATATCTGTCTTGATGGTCTGACATAACAGGAACTGACTGGCTAAACACATGCGGCACTAATAGGCATTTCCTTTTATTCTCTTTAAATACATTCAGACTTTGATTTTCTTGCAGTAATGAGCCTTCTTTTTGAAGTAGATACTCCAAAAATTACTTACAAGTGGGGCAAAACTAAAAGAATAAATCATCATTTTTAATAAAACAGAGTCATTCAGCACCCCACTGCTTCTCCTAATTACCATCAATGCACCAAGTTTATATCATTTGAATTTTATGCAGTGAGGATGTAACTGCTGGAGAAAGACAGTTTGAACTAATAACTGCTGGATATGTGACTTGAAATAAAGCCAGAGATACTGTATGTAGAAAAGAGTTGAATTAACTTAATGCTGCCATAATGGTTAAAATCTGAGCAAACCCTGGACTTTATTTCTGGAAGTCGTTAGGCAAGATATCCTTTGGCTGACCTCTGAGTATTAGTTTCTAGGATCATCCTTCTTATTGTGTACACCTTATGGAGCAAGTAAGGGGTTTAGTTCAAATATGAAAACAACAGAGGTTCCTTAAGTGCTGCATTTGTTCTTACCATGCTTTAGAGCCTAAACATACTTTGAAACCTACTTCAAAAAGGAAGTGATTTACTCTGAGGAGTCTAACTCAGGTTGGCAGGTGGTGGTGTTACACTCTTGTGATTAATCACAGAATCACAGAATCGTAGGGGTTGGAAGGGACCTCCAGAGATCATCGAGTCCAACCCCTCTGCCAAAGCAGGTTCCCTACACCAGGTCACACAAGCAGGCATCCAGGCGGGTCTTGAATATCTCCAGAGAAGGAGACTCCACAACCTCCCTGGGCAGCTGTTCCAGTGCTCCGTCACCTCACCTAAAGAAGTTCTTGCACACGTTTGTGCAGAACTTCCTATGCTGCAGTTTCTGGCCGTTTCCCCTTGTCCTGTCTCCACACACTGCTAAAAACAGTCTGGCCTCGCCACTCTGCCCCCCCACACCTCAGATATTTATAGACCTGGATCAGGTCCCCTCTCAGCCCACTCTTCTCAAGGCTAAACAGACCCAGCTCACTCTCAGCCTTTCTTCATAGGGGAGATGCTCCAGGCCCTTCACCATCTTTGTGGCTGTCCGCTGGACTCTTTCCAAGAGATCCCGGTCTTTTTTGTACTGGCCATGCTCTTTTTAATGCACCCCAGAATGCCGTTGGCCCTCTTGGCCACAAGGGCACACTGCTGGCCAACCTATCGTCCACCAGGACACCCAGGTCCCTCTCCTCAGGGCTCCTCTCCAGCTGCTCATCCCCCAACCTGTACCAGTGCATGCAATTATTCCTCCCCAGATGCAAGACTCTACACTTGCTTTTGTTAAACCTCATCTGGTTTCTTTCTGCCCAGCTCTCCAGCCTGTCCAGGTCTCGCTGAATGGCAGCACAGCCTTCAGGCGTGTCAGCCAATCCTCCCAACTCCGTATCATCAGCAAACTTGCTGAGGGTGGCCACCATCCCCTCATCAGGGTCATTGATGAAGATGTTGAATGAGACCGGACCCAGCACCAACCCCTGGGGAACACCGCTGGTTACAGGTCTCCAACCAGACTCTGCACCGCCAACGACAACCCTCTGCGCTCTGCCAGTCAGCCAGTTCTCAACCCACCTCACCGTCCACTCATCTATCCACACTTCCTCAACTTTGTTATAATGATGTCGTGGGAGACAGTATCAAATGCCTTGCTGAAATCAAGGTAGACTACATCCACTGCTCTCCCCCCATCCACCCAGCCAGTGACAACATCATAGAAGGCTACCAGGTTGGTCAAGCACGACCTCCCCCTGGTGAACCCTGATAACCTCATTTTCTTCCAGTTGTCTGGAGATGGCACCCAGCACAAGCTGTTCCATTGCCTTTCCAGGGACAGAGGTGAGGCTGACTGGCCTGTAATTACCTGGATCTTCCTTCTTGCCCTTTTTGAAGACCAGAGTGACGTTGGCTATCCTCCAGTCCTCAGGCACCTCCCCCATTCTCCAAGACCTCTCAAAGATGACAGAGAGCGGTTCAGCAATCACCTCTGCCAGCTCCCTCAGCACCCGTGGATGCACCCCATCGGGTCCCATGGATTTATGAACACTGGTGTTGCCTAGGCGCTCTTGGACCGCCTCTTCCCTGACTAAAGGGAAGTCTTCCATTCCCTGGACCCTCTCACTAACCTCTCACTAACAGGGTGTGGGATTCCTGAGGGAGAGCTTTTTCATGAAAAGACATCAAGTCTCCAGTTTCTCTAGGAACTGTGTTTTATATTGCTGAAGTGGAGTTTTAGAACGAGTCTGTCTGTCTTTTAAGGGAGACAAGAGAATGAAGGAGGTGCGATGGAGGAATCTGGATTTACTCAGTGGCCAATCACACTTGCTATGTCCTTCGTCCAGTCATAGGAGTCTCCCACTATCCTGCTCCCTCTCATATGTCTCACATTAGAGGAATTGCTGTGGGGCTAAAACTGCAAAACCTGAACCCTACACCAAAGTTTTCACTGTTTCAGGGAGATGCAGAATTGCTGTAGCCTGGCCAACAAATTTATAGCACACTTATGCTGTCGGAGCTAGTTCAGTTACAAGGCAGAAATATTTTGTAAATATGTCCCAACAGAAAAGATCACGCTACACTGGAATTTGAAGGGACATTGCCAGTACATCCTAAAAGTCTAACTAGATGCCTTGCAGATGATTAAGAGAGACTTGTGGGAAGGGATGCATACTCAAAAAGTATCATAAAGTGTAACAGAGAGGCCTAGGAATACATTCATAAACATACCTTACAGTTGAGAGCACACCAATTTTCCACTCGTGATTACTACTGAGGCAGGGAACATAAAGCAAAAGGCAAGTGGTACTAAAGAACCTTTCTTTAGGATGCATCTCTTGATGTACAATTGATACATTGAAAGAAACTGCAGGCAACTTGTGGACAGCCTGATCCTTACTGGTACAGAAGACTTATATCACCTAGAGTAAGTGACGGGCTTTAAGCTTAGGTTTCCACCAACTGGGCGTCAGGTGTTTTTTCCATCAGCTGGTGATTCTAGAGGAATCAAGGCATCACTAGTGTGTGTGGTGCAAAGATGAGTATACAGCCAAGGGCATTTGCATTGTTATGCTAAAAAAAAATGCTTTAACTACTGGCCTTTGGTACGGTAATCATGGCTGATTGTTTGGTGTTCTTTTGGCCACTGTTTAATCCGCCAGTTAAGTTTTTAAATCACGCTAATCCTGACTGAATAACTTCTAAAACCCCAAAAGAACTGGTTTGCTCATTGCTGATAGGTGTAGAGAATAGAAGAATGGCAAGTGTTTCTCCAAGAGTTGCACAGTCAAGATGAAATCGTACAGTATGTACCAGTTTGTGAATCATTTCCAGTGAGCTCTCACACCTGTTGTGTGTCTCCTCTTGCTTCCTCAATTCCCGTGCACACACAGTCTGTGCTCAGACTCAGACCTGTCCTGGCCTGTGCTTTGGAGTGACCACAGACAGTACAGTCTTGTGCCTTGGCTTGATCAACAAAGGAGCTTGTGCTGTGACAGCCATCAGTTCAGATTCCCCTTCCCTGATGGCTTAATCCTACTAAGCCTGCTCAGTCCACAAATCCTTTTCCTTTGATGTCAGATGTCAACATTACATTTGGAGCAGGATAGCCAAAGTCTGTAGACTCCAGAAAACCATTTTCCAGATGGACCAAGACCTGTTCACAGGTGAAGGTACACAGGTAGCTAGAGTGCATCTACACAGCTTCTCCCTGTTGTGCCAGCAGCTCTGCTAGTAATAGTGCAACTGGGGCTAAATAAAATGATTTTTGTTGCACTGCCTTCTCATGGCACTGATTCAGTCAATTTTAAGTTGACTGTCCCACAGAGCACCCGGGCTGTTAAGAAATGTGTAATCCGCAGGAGCTACATGAGAACACAGAGCAGTCTCAGAATGCAGACCTGAGTGCTGCTGGATTGGCTGGAGAAAGGCAAGATGGGGAGAGTGGCACAGACACACCGTTGCTCATCACAAGAGCAGAGGAGATCCATAATATTTAGAGATCTGTTTTTAAACAAAAGTGCTGGATTATATGCATCCTATAAATGAAGCCCATTCAAAAATTTCGCAAGTTTGCAGACAATATTGCAAGTTTTGCTACTGTATAAGCTTTTAATAGCACCATTCATAATGATGACCAGACCAATATACTGAGGCATTCTTCCTAAATTATAATGTGTTCTTACACTAACATAATGCAGTCATCATTTGTCTTCTGAGAGAGAAAAACTTAATTCCATGTCTGCTGGTACAAACAATTACAAATTGCAGACAGGCTGAGCGAGTAAGGATAGAGACTGGCTGAAGTATTAATAAGCCCACCAAGCTTCTTCTGTGTCTGCCTTGCTCTTGCTCTCATTTGTGCTGAGTTAGCTTCAGAGCTCAGAGCCATTCTGCACCGTATTCTCTTGCTGCTGCTGGCTCATTGTCTGAAGAATTTTTAATGAGGAAAATGTTGAGTAATTAAAATCCCATCTGCAAATTAAGGAAAACAAAAGTGTGGTGCTATTTTGTACTTACATTCCTCTGTACTTGCGGAAGTACAATTTTAGAAACAGGAATAGTGTAAAAAATTAAATAAAAATTTGGCAGCTTATCAAATATTTTCCATTAATAAGCAGAAGCTGTTTTGCATTAGGGTGCTGCAAAATTACAGCCCCAAACAGTTGCATTCCCAAATCTGGCTTTTGGTTCAAAAGCGTTAAAAAAAAAAAACAGTTTTTCCCACTTTGATTTTTTCAGCTAGCATGAATGGTTTTCCTGAATGCTTTAAGACCGTTTTTCATCAGCAGACATTTCAACTTAAAAAAAGCTGTCAACAGTGTGGACGTAAGAAGACAGTGCAATGTGTCCATCACTTACAGGTGGGATGAGATGAACAGCAGGATCCAAAGAGACAGCTCTGACCAGCAGGTATAAGCAATTTGTCGTCACAGTACCCCTGGACTCAGAGAAATCATTTGTAGGAGAAAGAGCTCGGACCTGTTGTCCGTAAAAAATGACCAGCGTTAAATATGAATGGTTGCAGAAGGGATGTTCATGCAGTTTGTAACTGTACTGTGTTATGTGGCCAGAATATCTACAAAACTCCACAATCAGCTCATTCACACCTCTCCCTCTATCCCTTTTCAGGAGGAAAGTCTAAATCATTTGTCATTTCAAAAATACATCAGGAAATCATGAAAAAGGGACTTCATTATTACTTAAATGATTAGTAGTTATTATCATTATCCATCCCTTTTAGGAAGCATCACATTTTCAGATTTCATGTCACAGAGGTTCTGAAATAAAAAATCATGAATACGTTAAGTGGCAAATTTGAAACTGATTCCAGAATAACAAGTTGGAATTTGAGAGTCTTTTGCAAAGTTTGTTTTTTAATTTGCAGGCATTTATAAACAGAAAAGGCCAAATCAGTCCAGATAAAACATGGATGCTCAATCACAGTTACTCAGATAACTTTTTTTTTATTTTTTCATTTTTTGGGGGAGTTGTGGGAAAGAAGAAAGAAGAACTGAAAAAGATTATCTTTTCAGCTTTGCCAGGTAACTTAGATGAGCAGAGATCAGCAGCCAAAGTGTCCAAATGGTGTCACCAGGACCCAGCAGTGTAAGCATATGATGCCCCTTGGACAACTGAGTTTGTCATCACAGCCTTCCCAGTCTACAGAATTGATGCTCAGGCCATTGCTTGGAGAGGACAAAGAAGAGCCTCTTTGTGGCATTAGCCTTATAGTAGACAAACTTTTGCAAAAGAAGAAATCATATCAGCAACAAGTAATTGAAATAGTAGTGTGCTCTTGCTTAGTAGTGCAGACAGTTCACATGTATTCTTGGTGAATTAAATAGGAAAGTGTGTCTCAGCAGCCATAATGTGAAAGATGTGGGAACAGCAAACGTCCTGAAGAATACTTTGCCTTTGAGTACACTGCATTCTAGTGTACAGTATTTTCTTTGATTTATGGTGTCATGCGCTAAGGAGGCCTACCAAGGCCGTGGAAACACCCAGAAAATATAGCACTTTATAGGCAGCATTATTTACTTCTTCATCCTGACACAAGGTGAAGTTAATTTTGTCAAACCTTGCCATAGCTAGTGAGACAAAGTACCATTCAAGAGGCCCTTGGGGCAGATCAGAACTTTTTTTTTCATGGTCAGGTTCCTGAATTTAGTGGAGTAAGACCTGGCAGAAGCACGAACAACTATGAAGAAACTCAGCATCCACTGCGCCTGGAATGGTTTCTGTAGGAGTTGCAGCACAGATCAGTTTAGTTACTTGTGACTGCTCCTATGGGCTCTGGAGCCTCTCATGCAGAATGTGCCTGACGATGACAGAATAAACAGAGCAGCATGCAAAAGCAGTAGAAGCTGTGTGTTCATCTGGAATTGGAGAAGCAGCTGCAAAACAGGAGTAGCATGCTGTTTGCTTATGACTCATATTAGGGAATAAACTACCTGTGCACTGATATTAAACAAAACACCCAGGCAGTAATTAGATCTGTCACCACTTAGCACAGCTGGCACCCTGTACCGTAATTCTGTGTGAGAAAATGTGTCCTGAGAAGCAGCTGTTCTCACCTCTGTCAAAGGCATCATGCATTCACTAAGTCATACGTTCAATTTCAAACTACGAGTATTGCTCACTTTTATTTGCTTTACTAACATCTTTTATTCTTCAGCTCTTGGAGGGAACAATATGAGAGACTGCATGTTGCAAAGGGATTTCCCTTGGCAGGCAGCTACAGTCACTTCTTTTAAGTAGAAAAATTCCACTAGCATTGAGGTATGGAGGATGGACTAGGGCTAGATAAAGCGTAAGGACAAAGCAAAGAGGTCAAAAGAACAATTGAGAAGTTTACATGAATTAAAGATAAAAGCAGAACTGAAGAGTTTGAGATGGCTTGAAGCAAAGCCCAGTAAATCAGTGCTAATGCGTTTTTTCTGTCTTGCCCACGCCTGTCCTATTTCTGGTTAATAATATCCACTTTTTAGTGAGGGAAAAGGTTACAAGATGATAATCAGAATATTTCAAATGCTGTACTGAGCCTGAGGATAGAGCTGAATGCAGGTATCAGCTGGGATAGGAGATCCAGCAAAGAACTGCTCCTTAAAGCAAAACAATTTTATCTAAATTCATCTTCTGTAACAACTCACCTGTCTTCAGTTTCAGCCAAACATACTGCTATTGAAATGAGCAACTGTGACTCTGCATGGTGAGGCTTTAATTTCTCACTGCTGGTCAGTGGGGCTGGTTGGCTTTAGAGTCTCGTGTTTGTTAGGACCCGGGAGCATGCAAGTCTCCTCGGAGTTCAAAAATAAAGCACTTAGCGTCAATAAAAGTGGAGAAATGAGGGGTGGAGCTGATCCACAGTGGCCCCTTTGTTATTGTAGCTAGGCAGTGTTTCGGAAGTGCTATGTTGCCACCCACGCTGAAAAACTGCAGACACTAATAATAAACAAAAGAAGACAATGGTGAGGAACGGTGCAGCTGCTGGCAAATGCACAGTGCAGCTGCTGGCAGCTTGCGTAAGCTGCTCGCCTCTGCACATGAAGGAAAGGTGGGCAGCCAAACCTGCATGGGAAACACAGGCCACTCTTTGCAGCTTGAAAGTGAAGGCAGAAATGTCGGGAGTTTCTGAAAGGAAATCTAAGTCTTGTCACTGACCCTGGGAGTCTCCTACTGCCCTCCCACTTGCATTAACTCACTTCTGCCCAGTTACTTGTCACTCTAGCATTCGCTTTGAGGCATTGGATTTGCTCGCAGCTAGGACCAAAGAAAATTAAAGAAATAAAGCAGAGCTGCAAAGAAAATTAATAGCATGTCAGAGGAAATGAGGACTAAAGAAATCACATACATTAAATAAGGTGTGCTTGTGTTCCAGATTAGTCTGGTTGGCCAAGCATTTATAGACTCACAGAATCAGAATATCTGAAATTGGAAGAGACCATCAAGGACTATCAAGTCCAAGTACTGTCTCCATACAGGACCACCTAAAAATTAAACCATAGGTCTGAGAGCACTGTCCAACCTGAGCTCTGTCAGGCTTGGTTCCCTGACCACTTCCTGGGGGGCCCCATCCCAGTGCCCAACCACCAGTGCCTGGTGAAGAACGTTTTTCTTATATCCAACCTGAGCCTTCCCAGCAGCTTGCTGTAATACATGCAAATGTCAGGTTTTACTTCTCAAGATGATAGACTTGTCCTGTTGGCTGAATGCTGGAACCTACTCCCGAAACCCTGTAAAAGACAGTGCCTCTGTGGTGAGTGCCTGCATGCTCCCACAGTGATAACAGGGCTAAAATTGCTAATCTGATGCTTCAATATAAAAACAGAGTAAAGTCAGGTAGTAGTAGATGGGTGTTGTTACTGTTACGCTTGTCACTCCTTTCACCAATGCTGCAAAATCAAGTCTTGTGTTGCAGTACTGAGAACAGTACTAACACTGGTAGTAAAAACTGGTACTAAAATGGTTAATAAATTGGGTAGTGCTAATAGATAACTGGATGAAATTCAGAGATTTTAGCATGATTAAATGATAGGAGACATGGCATAGTAAGACACCAAGACATTCACCTGTCTCGTATAAAAGACAAGGAATAGGGATAACTTCAATAAAATCTGTGAGCACTGCACAGTACCAAATTTAGAAGGCTGCCGCCAATCCAGGAGACAAAGGTTTAACCAGATCATGTGTCTGGAATTTGGAGCTATGCATATCGAGATCAGCAACAGAGGACAACTTCTGAAGGCAAAAGGCAGTGACTATCTGGAGAACACAGCTTTAGTCATGCTTTGTGGAGAATTTGAAATCGCTAGCAATTTTAATGCCAAAAAATCTTTTTTTTTTCTTTTCCTGAAAGAAAAGTTATCTGGGAAATCCCTGGCCTGTGATACACCAGATTCTACACTTTTATCACATTACTTTCTCTGGGCTTCTGGAGCTGAATTCAGATTCCCTGCAAACAACTCAAGGATCATGAGACCCGAGTATCTCATGCTGTAATGCCATTATAAATACACTTTTCTTATCCTTTTGGTACTTTTTCTCAGAAAACCAATTGTTACATTGTTACAGTATTTAAATTCCATTTCTAATAAGCACTGAAATGTTAGTGTGATTTTATTCCATCCATTTTGAGGAGTTGTCTAGAGAAGAACAAACCAGTTACGTATGTACCAATTAAGTATGAACCCAGCTAAATTTTTGTTCCAAACTAAGCTGAGACAGTCATTCTCTAGGGAAGCTTGTACAAATTCAGTTACCTTCCCACTGCTACGTTTACATCTGTCTACTTGCCTAAATGGTTGTTGATCTAGGAAGCAAAGAGCAAAGCTTGAGAAAACTTGCTTTCCAAGCCTGGAAGGTCTGCAGGGATCCCCTGTCCTCTGACTGGTTAGTTCTGGGCAACGTGTGGATTTGTTATGTCTGACCAACAGCAGGTAATGGAATACTATTGGTGAGCTGGTCTGTTCTTTCTCTTTATAGTGCCTACACTGAGCCTTATAAGGTATGCCCAGTCTCTGTGATACCTGTGGAGGTCATCACATCAGATGAGGAACAGAAGAGTTCAGAAGATGAGAAGAGCAGCCAAGGTGATCCAAGCCTCATCAACAAGGTAAAAGAGCTGCACTAGCAACAGTTTACCCCTGTGGCATGTAGCTGAGACGAGGAACTGCAGTACTAAGATAGACAGTGGAGGCAACGTCGACAGTAAGAAGGGCCTGTTGTCAATGTTGGGACAAATTTCTCATTCAGCAGAAGGATCTGACTGCAGTTCTGGGAATTTATAAGCTACACAGAATAAAACAGTGACAAACACATTATTGAGACAAGTTACACATTAGCTGGGAGATGGAGCAAATGATTTAACAAGTCTCTGCCATCTCAAAATTCTCTCATCATTGAAAAATATACTCATGATTAGGTTTATTTGACAGATTTCTGATTACTAGGACTGCTCTTGAACAAATTAAGAGGAGATCGAGGAAATGACCACAGGTAAAGGCCATACAAAGATGTTTTAATCTCCAATAAGCTGACTAACAATTCAGTTATTAAATAAATAGCATCAGGTCATTTTAGGCACAAATTTATCTTTGGTTTTCACAAACATTTTATTCAGTTCTTAAAACCTAATATAACCCTATCAACAACCTAATGTCTCTCTTAAGTACAAACACCTGCTGTACAGTCCATTTGGTACTTATGTAATAAACAGGTATGCTTTTCTATAGCCTGACAATTCAATTCACAGAACTGAGGTTGCACAGGAATATGGTAAACCTTTATTTCCTACACTTCTCTCTGCCACTCATTTTGGCCTGCTCTGTCAGTGTCAGCATAGCTATAGAGCTTCCAGATTATAGATGGTGTGTGTCTGATCATGGGCACGTGTAAGAGCCTGCAGAGATGGCACCTCCAAAACCAAGTCGATGTCAGAGTAAGGGTCAGCTCTGTCAAGGACACGTGAAGCGTGTACTGATGTGTACTGATTCTAGGGAGATGCTTTGTCTGAGGGCAGGTTTAAAGAGAAGGGAACAGAATTCTGCCATTACCAGGGCACCAGCTCTTGAGACTAACAGAAACTGCAAGCAGAATGGTAGTGAAGTGCAAATGAGATTGCTGTTGCTTTAATCTCTGAAATAATTTCCTGTTTCCCCTGCATGCTGCATCACTTTTCGATGTACCATGCAGAGTGCTGAGCTGCCACTGGTACCAGTGGAACAAGATATGTTTGAGCAGTTTGCTAACTTGAAACAAATAAAATGATCATTAGCAATCTAATCTCTGAGAATGAGAGTTTCAACCTGCATCTCTCTGAGATATATGAAATTTTTGGGCTGTTTTCACACTGTTTTGGAAAGGGAAAAGCTTTTAAAGATGTGACATTTCCTGTTAAATGAAAAATATTTTCCTTTCTAGTTCTGTTAGCTAGCTGGCAAGCCATTTGCATCTATAGAGCATACACTCATGTGTTACTAAAGCTGATGAGGTTTCTCAGCATCCCTTGTTGTGATGTTAGTTGTGATGTCAGTTCAGAATTGAAAGAAAATAGGAACTTGCGTCCAGATGAGAAGCGCATACAGTCACCAAGCACTTGGAAGGAAATTCAGAGCTGCTGAGGAGATTCTTTGGGGTCATTTTTGTATTTTTTTACTGAAGACACTAGGAAATAATATTTTTCTAATTCTTTCCCTTAATGCATCTCACACCTTTTTATTGTTCTGTTGTGATGTGGTAGCCACACAATTTAGCCATCACAGCAGAAGGCAGCATTTACAGAACAAGCATGTACCTCAGAGTCTGTCTGGAAGCATCCTTGTGGCTCTTAAGGCAAATATAAACCAAATGTCTTCACATGGCTGATAGAGAACATCAACATAAGTCTCATTGTTTAATCAGTGTTGTTTACCAAGATAATGGTGAGCAAGGATCACAGCACACAGAAGATCTGTCTTCCACAAGCTCCTAAGGAATTGTCTTAAAACAGACGTATTTCAAAGCTGGCTAATGAATTATATCACACGTATATTTAGCCTGCCAAAGAAGCAGGCCAGAAAAGTAGACACAACCTGAACTTCTAGTATAATTCTGGCTGTAGGAGGATTAGTCATTCTGCAGTCTATTGGGCTGCAGTTACAGAGTCTTATAAGATTGGAGCAGCAGCAATTTCATCCTTAGCTAAGCCTGTTGCTTAGTATGCCAAGTTGGGAGCCTGTGCTTGTATGCAGGATAAGGAAAAGTGACGTGGCATGGAGGGAACTTTGAGTTTCTTTGTTCTTGTACTCTCACGTGGGCCAAACATACTGCAGGCATCACGTTGGACTGACTAAAGGAGTTTTGGGAACCATGCTGTCAAACCCTGTGTGTCCCAGCTGCCCCCAAGGCCCAGACTCTTAAATGGAGACAACTGATCTGGGGAGTCAGAGGGAACCTAAGTTCAGAACTCTTTTCACCATCTAATAGCCTTGAAACTGCTACTGCAGACTGAAGCCATAAACAGTGGCCAGGTAAGAATCAATTAGATAGGGAAAACAGTTAGTGCAGAAACCTGAAATAAAAGATACAGATATATTTAACTGTTTTCTTTCTCCTGTGTAGTCACAGAATAATAGTGATACAAGAACCTTTCAAGGTCCCAGATAGCTCTGTTTCAGATTCTGTCAGAAAAAAACAAAAAACAAAAAAACCCAAACAACCCAACAACCAAACCAAGGGCTTCTAACTCACTGTAATTGAGAGCGAATGGGATAAATTCCATCTGTCCACTGGTCTTGTCTCAGAAAGTGCTGATGTCCCTACAGAGGACAGACAGAGGATGGTGTTTCCTACTCTGCTGCTCCTGCCTCATTTTGCTGTATTCTCATGCAAATCTTCTGGGTGCCAAGGAAACATTAGCTGCCCTGTCAAACGTGTCTCTCTAGTAATAACGTGCAAAGAAGTTGTCCAGCTCCCTAGTGAAGTACTGTATCTCCTCGAGCAAAATCCTCAGGACAACACAGATAGGCTATGCCACATGAAAGAGCTCAGAAGCACTATTACTCAGGAGAATTGGCAAAGACCAGTTGGTCTGGATGCCAAAAACAGTACCATGGATTTGGAAAATAGCTAATCTTGTTAAAGCAACTGTTTTGGGCTGGTCTACTAGGAGCTGAATTTGAATTCATAAAAAACACATTTGCACACATTAAAAATAACCCTCTGGGGCTTGCTGGCTTGATTTTTTGTTCTGCCCTCCTCAAGGTAATTTAGTTCAAATAAAGACATGAAATAACCTAGATGGTTCAGATTAGCATAACTTTCTTTTGTATCAAGCTGTATTCTACTTTCTGCCTTTCCCTGTCAAAAGTAGTGAATTCCTCTGAAAATGCAAGCAGGATGTTCCATTTTTTCTCACTTTCTTTCTCCTAGCCTCCTTGCTGGAGAATCGAAAGGTTTCCAGTTTGCAGCCCAATTTTTTACTAAGGTTCATTTTTATAATAAAAATAAAATAAAAATATTTTCAAAAATCAGCTTTATACACACTTTTCCAGGAATTGTGTCAACAGCTGTGTTTCTCTGAATCCCTGCTCACCTGAGAATGAGATTCACATGAATGTGGAGAAATTTGGGGTGACTGTTGGAATCCCTGTTCTGTAAACAATTTTAATCGTAGCCAATAGCATATGTTGGGGTATTTTTGACATTATCAACTTTATTTTAAAATGCAAACAAAGAACAAAAAGATTACCTTAGACCTTGAGAAGCTGAGCATTTGTCATCAGAAATTATCTGGTGGATTTGATTCTTCTGTGAAAGACTAACAGTGAAAATCCATTATTTCTGGTCAAATGAGCACTTAATTTCCTTCTTTTCAGTATGAAAATGCAGTAACAACAGAGAACTCCCAGGCAGGGAATGCTCTAAGTTTTCTTAACCTTTATGGTTTCACATAGTTAAATTATGAAAAGTGATGCCATTCACTGATGTTACTAATGGAGACTCACACCTTTTTATCCTCCTGCTATGCTATTCTAAAAGAGTTTCCAGGCCATTCTTCATTCATTTGACTTTTATATATGCTCATTTAATTAAATCTCTTCCAATTTATCAGAAAGTGACACACAGCTGTTCTGTACTAGGCTCTCAAGGTTATATGATGATATTTAAGCTGCCCACAAAAAAAAATAAATGAAGTATTCTTGTTAGAAACAAACTACTTGAATCAAATGAAATATGGGATTTCTCAGTATCTCTCACCTCTGAATCCTCACTCAGTAGACAAATGCTGAAAAACCAGGTTGTAGGGCCACAGATTTTTCCTGTTACTATTGAGCTAGATTCATTCCTGAACTCCATGACTGTTTTTTACTGCTAATCCCTGAGCTTAATTGATTTGACTAGACATAAGTTTAAACTGAGCTCCCTTGGTGGAACTATTTTTTCTTGTTGTTTGGTCTTTTAGCAGCCTCAGAATTTCCATTTATAAAAAGAGGGCAAAAATATAGACAATATAATCTCGATTCTAAGAACCTCAACTTCAGAATTTGAAATGGACTAAAATCAACATTTGCTGGTAGGTTTCACCTACTGCTAATTGTGGCTTGAGTTTCTGAAGATGCCTGGATATGTTGGTACATCAGCTAGCCTACCATTGCTTGCTGGACACTACAGAGGACAGGCAGATTCTTAACAGATCCTTGGCAGAATGAGGGCCTCCCACAGGATTGTGGTTATATTATCACATGCCAAAAAAAACAAAAAAAACAAAAAAACAAACATAATAAAAAATAAACATAAAAGCACATGAGTCACTCATTCAATTCTTAAAGGAATTAGGCAGTGGTGGAGGCATTCCTGGCCTCTGGAGGGGTCACAGGTTTTGCCAGAAGGCAGAAGCTCTGGTCTAAGTGCCACTTAGAGCTTGCTGCTGCCTGACTGTATAGACAGTACTTGCTGTGCTGTTAGGCTTCCCTGTTCCTGGATGGGTATCACCATCTCCTGGCAACCCAGGCCCCAGGTACTGAAAATGATAATGGACTTAACACACTGTCAATGGTTGCTCCCTATACCCTGGCACCAGAGAAGGAGAGGGAGAAGGGGGCCGGGATGTACATTAACAGTCTATTTACATATTATGGATATTTGCTTTACTGCTGGTAATGCTAACCTTACTGCCAAATGTAAAGAGCCAGCAATACTGGTCACATTTGTGCCTCTTCTCATGTTACTGTCTTCAAGCAAGAGTCTTCAGGTGGCTCCTTTCTTCTAGCTACATTTTAAGGCTAAATATTCTCCCTGGTTGTTTCCCTTTGTCACTAAGCTCCTACAACCTCCAGTTGTCACAATACAGAAGAAGTCCAGAGATAATGTTTTCCCCGCACGTACGGCCAAAGACAGGGCCTGGAAAGGAAGTGTGATTTTTATGTGGGATTCTTTGAAGAGTGAAAAAAAAAAAAGCCTGATGCAGAGTACAGATCAAAGTTGCAAACATGGCAGAAAGCTAGATGCTAGTCTTTACGTTCATGGTGGGACCACCCAGCATTTCAAGGTATTCACTGGAATAGTTTTATGAATGTATCTCCCTTTCTACCACCACATTAACCAATCAGGCAAACCAGGGCCCGGGGAAGGACAACCACCTGCAGGACATACCTCCATAGAGAGTTGTGCAGCGTGCTCTTCATGGTGGTGTGAAGGTTTTCTAGGAAAACTCATGAAGCACAGGTTTTGGGTTATGTGAAAATGGGAGAGAGACAGAAAAACAGCTGCAATTTAAGAATGAAATTCTCAAGAGTCTTGCAGAAGAGCCATGTAGATGGTTCTGTAACAACACTAGAACGTGTGGCCTTGGGCTGAACTTCAAGAGCTTTTTCCATCACACTGTTTGACCCAGTCTGTACATCACACGGGTGCTAAAGGAGCGTAGATCAAACAAAGTAACAGGATTAAAAATAGCCCCAAGAGCAAATGGAAAGCATTTAGAGTGAGATCAACAACTTTCACCACAGTGATAAGAGTCTGAGTATTCCTAGACTGGATGCCTTTGGAAGAAGAAAGCACTGACTGGGTAAATGGGATGCTAGGAATGTTGTAGTAGCATCAGCTATTTTAAGAACTCTATTATAGTTAGAAATTACATATAGCAAACCCTACATTAAGCCAATAGGCAAAGGAACAATTAAAAATGCTTTCCTAAATCTGTCTGTAAACACAGCAAGGAATTTGACCTGAGGAACTGAAGGGATTCTCAGAAGAACTATAAGAAAAGAGCATGATTAATCTGTGTATACCTCTAAAAACTATAGTCTATCAGGTACTCAGGAAATAACACAGATCCTAGGGCAAGTAAATAAAGCCATAGATGGAACATAAAAGACATTTCTTTGATGCAGAATTCAGATCTGCCTGCCAGCTAACTTTATGGGAAATTCAAACTCTCTAGTTTCAGCCTAAAACCAGCAATTCTGCCCTGTTGGCAAAATGGGCAAGTCTCTAGATGACATGTAACCAGAGTAAAAGGGCATAAAAGAAAGTGAATTCAGACCAGATGTGGCTGCATTTTATGTCAATGAAAAGACAAAGCAATTCAGCTCATCATTTAGGTCTTTATTATATCGAAATCTAGCCAGATTGGAGGGGTGCATGTCACCATTATTTGGTGATGTACTGGGGGACTCAAAGGATAACTTCATAGAAAAACAGTTTGTAATGCTGTGCTTCTGAGAAGGCAGCACTGGAGGTAGTGATGTTGCACTCTTCTCCGAGACACAAAAACAAAAGGCAGCGTCCAAAAAAAGGAGTTCTGCAAACCAGTATAGAGCATGGAGGATTCCTGCACCACACACAAACAGAGGTAACACTAATTTCAGCCACAAAGATGTCATTACAAGGAGGGGAGCTACTGTCTCATGGCAGCTGCACGCAAAACTGCCTTTGCTGTTCCTCATCCATTTTCACTGGGTAGCCTTCGTTTCCAAGCTTCATTAATCATTCAGTTTTGCAAATCTTTAACCTTCACATACATAACCCAAATATGTGTTGGAAGTGACAGATTCACGTTGCTTTGAGGAAGCACCAAACTGAGACGCCTTTCAAGGGACAGCTCTTGATTTATAGAATTGCACAGAATCCCCAGGAGAGCTGCAATCCAGCACTTCAAGAAAGGAGCCTGGGAGAAAAAAGATGTTATTCACTTATTCACAGACCCAGCCTGAAGAAGTCACTTGTTCTTCTAATGCCTCAGTTTACTGTTGACACCACAGTGACATCACTGTGAACTGCTACTATAGTTCATAATAATTACAAAAGGGGCATTAAGAAGTCACTCAGCTCAGAGGCTGAAGTTCGCACACTGCTGTAAGCCTCTCATAGCGACAGTAGCACTCTTGCGCTGTGTACCGTCCACCTACAGTGCGCTTAACCTAAACATAAGGAGTCTGCAGAACAGCACACACACACACAGAAATGCACAAAGGCATGTAGTTTGTCCATATTAACACGGCAAGCCTGTGACACATGCAGGAAGGTAGCTGCTGATTCAATGTCTTAGCTAGTCACCCTGCTTTTGAAACGCAAAGGGTTATTTTCTCAGTACTCTGGACTTGAGGTTTGCACAGTACTAATGCTTCAGCTCCATGAACATTCTTTGATCTTCCTGTGCTGCTTTTAAGCTATACAATCCTATTCCAGGCATGGAGGCAGATTTGTTCCCAGTCCCATAATTATTAGGCTGGATCAGGACACCTGTCGGGTTCTTATCATGGTCCTACAAGCAGCTAGGCCAGCTAAACTGAAAGCAGGTACTGGATTCAGAGAGGAATGACTGTCAATAGTACCATTTCAGCAAAGTTTGGCTGGTGAAGGCCGATTTCAGATGCCCTGGCATTGCTCAGAGCAAGTCTGGAGTGTATACATGATTCAGTGGGGAGTCCTCATCCCTACAGTCAAAGAATCCCTACCACAAGAAAAACTCATGTGCAGAAAGCCAGGGTCTCCACATGGCTGCATGGTCTCCCTCTGCTAAGCAGAGTCATGCAGAAAGGCCTATAGTGCAGCCTCTGAAATGGGAACTGAGAAGGACCAACACTGCAGAGTTGAGTGCAGGGAGTAAAGGTTACTGAAAAACTGGCAGCTTGGTCATGTTATAACAATCACCTGGATTTGTGTTAGAAACTTCATGGTTGAGGGATGTGCACCGCCTCTATTCCCTATTCCCAGAAGTCTGTCTCCAGGCACTGTTGTCAATCTCAGAGTTCATTTCCTAGTTAAACAAACAGCAATTAATTAACAAAGACAGGGAACGCCTCGAGACACTGTCTCCAACTTGTCTTAGACAGGCCATGTGACACTGGAGTCCCTGTGTTTTGTCTCTTAGCTAAGACGTATAAATCACAAGAGGAATTACAAAGCATGACAATACATATATGCAAAAGCAGAATGGGCCTGGGCCTGGACCACTGGAGAAACATACTTTGCCCCTTTGCAGTGTGAAGCCAGGCTTGTTCACAGAGGATGCTCGTTCACTTGCACTGCTGAAACACTTTCATTTGCTCTGCTATGCCTGGTAGAGGAAATGAAAGAGAAAACTCACTGCGTCTGGTATGTTCCTCTAGCAGTGGGGACAACCACGAGGAGCACTCTGTGATCTTCAAGAGATGCTCATAAACTGGAGCCAGGAGGAAAAGGACAATGAAATCCTTCCAGCAGGAGCAAGAAAGCATTGTTTTTCTAGCGCATTTTGTTAAATGGGAGTGCTGTTCTTGAAAAGCAATTCAAAGAGTCTCTTGGCTCTCATAAGCTGGAGGGAACACAACATTAGGGGACATAAGCTTAGACTCCTGATGCTAAAGAAGAGATGCATCAGATATCTAAGAGAATGAACAGTTCATCATTTCCTTCGCCTCTTGCAGTCTTCTGTTGTTTCCTGGTAAAAGTACACAGAAATAAGTTAAAGATGCAAAAATAAGGTCACAGAATGGTTGAGATTGGCAGGGAACCTTTGGGTCCATCTTACCCAACCCCTGTTCAATCAGGGACACTCAGAACGTGTTGTACAGTCTCATATCCAGGCAGCTTCTGAAGATAGCCAAGGAGGGAGACTCCATTTCCTCTCTGGTCAGCTCATGCCATTGCTATGTCATGTGCACAGTGCAGAACTGTTTCCTGCTGTTTAGGCAGAACTTCTTGTTTTCCAGTTTGTGCTCATTGCCTCTTGTCCTGGCAAAGAGCACTGCTAAAAAGCGTCTGGCTATGGTCATTGTGTTTATTTTCTGTACGTGAAGCCTCATTCATGTCATTCATCAACCCATCATCAACAGAGTTCTAGGACTTTTTCCCTCATATTCACTTTGATAACATACATCTCAATCATCATTGGGGTCCATCACCTCCAGAGTGAAAACCCATGGAGGAGGAAGCCAGGGGTCCTTGGTCTCCTCACAAAAGGAGAAGCATTTCCTTTGCTTACATGTGCAGTCAGACATTATTAGCAGCACACTTTGACTGGCCCTTTGTTCTTCTGGAATGGGTAGAGATGAATTTGCTTGTTTGAGCATCAGGTTTGAATTCCTTGCTTTTGTAATCAATACCTAAGGTTGTTAAAACAAAAAGAATCTTACAAATATAATTTCTCTTCCATCACATATTCCTCTGTTAATTTTTGGATATTGGGTGGTGAAATCATATTGATTATGTTTTGGTTGACCTTGCAAGCGGGTTTTTTATGTTCCAAGTATCCTCATGGCTGTACTTAAGCTTCCAGCATTTCAAGGAATGTTTTGTTTTTTCCTCATGATGCTTTCAGTTCACTGCAGGCAAAATGAACCAGAAACTTTGGGAGGAAAGAGAACAGAATGGGGCATCTAACAGCTCAGACACTACATTATCATGTGTCCAAAGGGACACCTGCATCCAAAGGGATTGCTAATGGGGAAAAGGGACAGAGAGGAGAAAGTCTATATTTATGTTCCACTGGCTTAGACATTTTTACTGCTCAAATCTGCTATTACAGTGTAAATCTTAATTGTTTATCTGAATTATCAAACTTGATTTGGGAAGTCAGCATTTACACTATTTCTAAGGAGTCATGATTAAACTTAGTGTTTCTGACACCTACCAGCCCTCTCAATACAGAATCAGTGGAGAAGGTCTAACCACAAATTTCCCACCTGACTGTTGTGCTAAGGGACTGCATTACATCTCCACAAGTTCCAGTCTCTCCTGGTGGTGGTTTCAGAAACAGGATCTGTAAGCAATGGGTTCCCAGAACTGCTGACCTGACACACGATGTCATTAAGTCTTGCTACTAACCGTGTTTCCCCCTGGGCCCACTGTTGATCACTGAAGGCTACTTTGCTAATTCAAAACTACTGTTTTAGTTTCCTATTTCAACACTGCTAAATAAGTCAAATTTCCTTAGTAGATTCACTGTCGGAGAATACTTCCATGCTTTGTTCATAAGGGTGAGTGATGACGTAGGACTCAAATACCCTAATTAGTGATTTTCACCTTACAGTTACACATTTTTCTTCTTTCTAAAGTTTTTAGATCTGAGATGTTTGCCAGTTAAGGGATGCTACTGAGATTTGAGACAGTATTCTCTGTGGGAATAATAAACTGTTTGTTTTTTGAAGATGTTTATGGCCATTTTATTTAGCACAAAGTAAAGCTGTTTGCCTTCTTTGCTTCCGCAGGTTTTACAGCAGTCAGAACACTTTGGAATATGACCATTTTGATACAGAATCCCCATTTCTATTTAATTGAGAGTACTAAACCCGTCTTACAAGCCTCAACAGCCATGAAGCTATAGCTTAATCGAAGTTAAGCACTTTCCACTTCTCTGACAAATTCTGGACCTGTAAAAATCAACAGATATTTTCTGGATTTTTTTCTAGAAGAAGACAGTTTTTCAAACTTGGCATCTCCCTTACCATTTGTTACATTGTACTATGCTATTAGTGTATGAATAGCAGAATACCTTGTCATGGAGAGGACTTCAGGATGAGTAGTAAAGAATAAAAACGTGGTCCCTATCTTTATCGAAGGAATATGTCAGTTCTGATTGCTCTCTTAGTCTGCTTCCCATCTTGGCATGACACATCTCTTAATGATCTCTGGGTTTTGCTGTTTACAGAAACAAGGCCAGCCTAGAGCTTCCCTCATTGCCCAGGAACTGATGTCTTCAGAAAAAGCGTGAGTTTACTTTCACAGTCTGTCTGTTGCTCTCTTAAAACTGAAGCTATGCAGTCCACCCTTATTTATTCAGCAATTAATAAAACTTTGTGTCTTTTTCCAGGTATGTGGAGATGCTCCAGCTGCTACGTATGGTAAGTAAATCATTTTAATCATTGAAACCTAATTGTCATCTAAGAATCACAGAATCTTAGCTGTAATTTAGGAGACATAAAAGCATTGAAGGGGCTGAGATGAATTTGAGGAAGAATGGCTTACACCTGCACAATGCTTTTTGAAGCACTGTAAAGGAGTATGCCACTAATCTCCTCTTGCTACAGGTTCCTCTTGCTAGCATTTCCCATTCACAGGGAAAAGGGCTGGCCAGCAGCACTTAAGGGACACTGAGACTGGTGTAATGTGCACAGTAGGTCCAGATCAAAGAAGAGGGTGGTGAGGGTACACCCTGTTTCTTCAGAAAGAGTTAGACAGGAGCAGAGCTTAGAGACATGGGAGGTTGGTTTCAGTGGATTCACTCAGATTCCTATTAAGCTGCTTTTTTCTGATAGTGCAATTCCAGTAATATTCAGTGTGGTCCTGCTTGGAATAGGGCAGCTGTACAAGCTGGGGCTCACACTCTAACACAGGTAGTCACAATGAACAAAACTAGAGCTCTAGGCTCAGAAGTTAATGAGGCAACACACACATGTCTATCAAGAATCACTTGAAATGCCTGTATGATATAAACCTGCTAGTGGCTTTGTTGCAGAAAATTTTCTGTCCCTGTAGCAGATCTGCCACTGCCTAGGTAGCAGTGAACACCTTGGATCTAAGTTATGAGGCAGTAGGCAATGACAGCCATCAAAGCGAGCATGCTTACCACTTGGAAAGAAATTGCCTGAGAAGGCAAAAAAATAACCCCAGGTTATCCTTGTGACTCTCAAGGAGAAAAAAGTAATGAGGTCAGCACTGCACTGTTATTTGCTCATTGGACCTCACAGGTAAGCCACAAAAGCTGAAGAGCCTTCTCAGACATTAGCAGCAGAGACTTGAAGGAGAGCAACCTTAAACATGACAAACATCTTGCAGACAACTGCATTTCAGCAAATCAGAAACTGCCCAGCTGGAAACCATACTTTTAGCTGCTAAGCTGGAGTCCACCATTGTTTTCGTAAATTGGTGGTAAATGGCCTGTCCATTTGTCTTACCTATTCCCGTTTTCTCTGACTGCTACGTAGCCAAACACATTATTTGATACTAGTGAAACATGCTTGCATACAGTTTCCATGTTTCTACAGCATTCTGATTTGGAGATAGCAGTTCTTCAACATAACCTACAAAGATGTTTTCAGGCAGCTAAACAAACAAAACGTGCTGTAGAGAATATAGTGAAAGTGCTAAGTTGTAGCCTGAAACAGTGATAAAGTACCTGGTAGAAAGCAGGGCCAGCCCAGGGGAGCTCAGGTGCATGCAATGTACATGAGTGACTGGAAAGGTGGAGCCAGGATCCACCCCCTCCCAAACCTCATTTAAAGGTTGGCTGTGGAGGTAAAGGTATTTTGCCAGAGATTTGTGTGTATCTGGGGCCTTCCAAAGGTAAATGGCTTTTTTTTTTTTCTCCTTTGTTTTTGTGTCTAAAGCTGTTGCATTTGGGCTTGTTCTTGTTTGCTGTAGCTAAGGTCTTTGCTACTGCGCTATTATTGCTGTGCTTTTTGTTACATTATTGCATTATGGGGACTTAATTCAATAGCAGGGGTGCCTTTATTTTCTTGAAGAGCTAGATCAAGTTTAGACTATTGCTTGCAGTGTTGGAAATAGTGGTGAAGGTACCTTCAGCTTCACTGTGCATTTCTTTGAAGGAATTAAAGGCAAGCCTGGTGTTTAGTTACTTGCTCTGTTTGGTATGTCATAGAAAGCATGTGAATTCAAGACTGAACCAGAGTACATGTATAGTATGCTGTACTTTAAAAGAGTGTCTAGGAGAAGCCTCTCCTTTGCAATATGTTCTACCTGACACATCTTGCATATTTTCCTATATAGTGATGTGCTTTATTGCAATTAGCCATGCTGTTAATGGCTGCACACCATTATGGTTCCTATAGTGCTGTGTTACTGTTAGGATGGCTTTCTTGCCTATGCTGTAACTGGTCCAGGAAAGGGATGCTTCTAGGCTTTCCCAGTCCCTTTAGGATTTTGCCTTCTTCTGCTCCCTCTGGGGAATATAGTGAATTTGGCTCTGAAGCATGTGTTTAAGCAAAGTAGCTTAGGCATTTTAATAGCAAACCTATTTTCTGCCTGTAGAAATTACTTGAAAATAATAAGAAACATAATTTTTGCTCTTCTACGCTTGTGTCTTCAACGTGGGGTAGGGGTTCTAGTTTATAGGTACAAGTTCCTGCTGTTCCCCACCCGAGGGTCTGCCCCTTCTTCACTCAGGTGTGTTAGTGGCACCTGAGCTCCATGCATTACCCAGAGCTCCTTGTCTGGTGCTCAACCATTGGTTCAGGCTGTGACCTGGCAATTCATGTGCAGCCTTCAGAGAAATTGTCACTGTTTTATTGATGCTTCATATTAAGTTAGGATACTGGTAACTGTTAAGTTATAACTGGGAAAGTTCTTCTATTTGAGTAGATAATCATTTTTATTTGGAAGCACTTGTTTGGGTTCTGAATAGGTTATAGTCCTCCATATACTGTCCAGATTATTCTACTGAAACCTGTCTTGCTGGAATTTTGTTGCTCTGCTTGTCCATCCCACTGGAATGCAAGGATTTTCTCAGTGTTCTGCATCTGCTCATTATTTCCTTAGTTGTAAAAGTTAGAGGACCAAAAGGGGAGTTAAAATACAAGATGAGCCTGAAATAAACATTTGAATGCAGTAATTTGTGCAATTAAGCTACTCAGGAGTTGAGAAGTGGCAGTTTCCCTGTCTCATTTTCCATCCTCTAAAGTTAGAAAATTCAGTCTCTTTCAAAATGAGCTTTTGAGTATAAAATTTTGGTTAGTGCTTTTTTCTTTCAGTGGGAAAGTATCCTTCCTCTTCCATCACCAAATGCACGTGTTCAGTTAGAGGCTACTAGATGCTTTCCAGTGGACTTGGCAAGAAAAATTCTCATAAGATTTGACTGCCCCTGAGTTGGCTTTCTTAATTGTGAGGATGTATGAATAGCACCTTGGTTAGAGACTGAGGGAGAAGAATGTTTTTACTCTTAACTGCTAGTTCATACACTCCATAGTTCAGAAGAGGATAAAAATCTCTGGGGAATGGGATCAGGGATTTCATTTGTATTTTTTTATCAGGTGCCTTCTTTACTCTGCTGGTGTTCGCATGACATCTAAATGCTGTAGTGGCATTCAGAAATAACCTGCAGGTTTCTCTGTTGCAATCACATTTGATCTAGAAAGCACTGGTGATGGAAACTTTACCTTTCCTGCACCAGTTACTGTTGGATCTTCATATTCACCTGTTCTGAATATGACACTAAGCAACACCTAGAGAAACCCTACTAATTTCACAATGTGTAAGTCCCTCAGACTGCAGGGGTATTTTGCCTGGCTGAAGTTTCCCAGCTGTCATAGTATTAAAGGTTATGATGAACTAATTCCTCCTTTCTGCACATTTGAGTGGCATTAGAAATAATCACGTCAGTAGAAAATGTCACTTTGGTGCACACTCAGTTCTGGCTCAGGTCACACTGGCAGATGTCACAAGTAATCACAAGTGGTCACAGAGTCAACAAACTGCCCTCAAGGTGCAACACCCTGTTGATGGCAAGCTAGGACCGGAATTTTCCTTGTCAGCGTATCTCAGCTCAAACACTTATCTCTGTTTCACCTTGTTCTCATCACCACCTTTTTCAAGAAAACAGATTCAAAGTGCTCACTGTCAAGTCTCAAATACTGTCTTAAATAAACCCTTATGTTGGTAATAAAGACAAGGAACCTAAACTGCGCTGTAGCTGCTTTCAGGAAGGAAAAAGCTTCTCAAGCATGCTGCAGTAGCAGTTTCCCATCTCATTTCCAGGCTTGACTGGAAAAGATATTCAGAATAACAGAACCTTTTTGGCCTTTCAGTGTAGACTTCAGTAAATTGATTTACTGCCGAAATGATGGTATTTTCATACACCCACTCTGTTACTGAACTGAAAAAGTGGAAGTACTGTGTTATCTCACAATGCGATATCAGTTGGTGTGGTAGTAGTGATAATAACCTAAGTAGTTAGCTGTTATTTGCCCCAGTTAAAGGCAGTGTAGTTAACTGAAGCTGAGAGTTAAGAATTAATTCTGGAATGGACAGATGGGACTGGTGGGTCCTGGCAGTCCAAAGAAGTCCCTGATCTCTTGTTACCAAGTTGATTAGCCTTGCCTTTGCCTGTTGTATCTTGCTTTTTTTTTTAGTTGTCCCAATAATGTAGACTGCACTTCCCAACTTTTTCTCAGTGCTTGGTTCTAAACAAAATTCTTGCAGATTGCTTTCTAGTATTTCACCCATCAACTCAGAGGAATCTGGGTTATTTGCTTTCCTTCAGCCAGTTCATTTCCAATGACTTTATTAAAAGTATACAGGTCAAAGTCAGTGTGACCTTGATTTAATCAAACCAAAGTGGACTATTTAATGTAAAATATGGATCCTCAGTGAATCATAGTCTGTGAGCTGCTTATGGCTAAACGTTGCCAGGTTTCACTCCTCCATCCATCATTACTCTATGTACTTTTAAACTTCTTAATTGACAGAAGTCAGACTCATGAGACATATTGTGGTAAGTCCCAGTGCAGCCTAGGAAAGATCATAAGTTTGTCTCTAAATGTTCAGAGAACAAATTTTGAATTTTTGGTAATAAGTTTTATGTTCACTAGATCCTGATGGAGGAATATACTCAACCTGTCTCACCCTATTTCAGGGCTAGATAAGAAGCAGCTTGGCACCTTTCAATGCACTGTGCAACCCTAGAGGTTTCTTTTTATCAAGCCCCAGTTTACTTTCACAGCGCATTTGGCCATACCGTATGTGAGGCCAGGAGATGGTCTCTAAGTGGAAAAATCCAAATGCCTTTTTCTAGAAACTCAACCAGCGGAATTACACTTTCAATAGTTTTTAAAACCAAATGGATTTTTTTCTGGAGAACTGGCTTCTGTAGGCAGAGAGACAAATTTTTAACACACCTTTGAAAAACTTTAGTTTCAATAACTCACTGTTTATGGAGTAGCGTGGTAAAAAAAAAAAAAAAAGCATTTGCAACATGAATCTCTCCAGTCTGCTTGGGCACTGAAGCAGTTCTTCACACCAGATTTTGGACTGAAATGGAGGTCAGCTCTGAAGAACAACTCCTAAAAAAAAAAAAAGCAACAAAATAAGGTCTTTGAGGTCTGTTCCAACCTAAACCATTGTATAATTCCTGATATGAAAAATCAAAACGATTAAAAAATAAAAAAAGCCTGAGCAGGGCTCTAACACTAAGTCTGCTGTGACTTGATGCTTGGGCTTTATATGTGGTTATGAGCTATCTGACCCTTCAGGAGATCACCAAAAGCCCCTTTTGGGTCTCTTTTTTCCTGAGGAAGCACTGTTAGTGTATCCATAACAGAGTATTTCTGTAACTGAAGTTGTTTTTCCTAAGAAAGCCATATTCTGTAAGTCTTGTGGTCTTGTCTATAGACCAGATCAGTCTAGACTGTGTCATATCAGTATGCTCCCTCCTGACGTCATAGCCAGTGGACATATGTATATTCAACTAAGTCCCTACTGAAGTGTTTTTAATGGTGAACTTTAAAAAAGTATTAGCTAAGATTTTTTTCCTTTATAACTATTGGAACACTTGTCCTTGTTGAAACACAGTAGTACAGCAGTTCTCAAGTTACCATGTTAAGAAACAACAACCAAAACCTGCTCCAGATAAACTATCTCTTCCAACTGTAGACACAGAATAAGCATTCATCTTAAAAGACTGACTGACTTATACAAGCTGGATTCTCATTTGTCACAAAAAAGCACACTTATAGAAGTGATGTTAGAGTCTGCATCTTTCTTGGGCTTCATAGACTGTATTCTTAACTTGCATGTCTGAGCATTTGATTAACATCCTATATAGCCTTAGTGGATCTCTGCCATTCCCAAAAAAGCAGCCTGCCAGTGGTATGTTCACTGCACAGAAGTTTAACACATGTTGGAGCTGTTAGACAATCTCTTCAGCACTAATCATAGACCACAGCTGTAGCCAGAAGTTTTTGGATGTTTCAGGAGGGTTTTGGATGAAACCTACAGTGACGGATCTGGTGATTTGGATGTACTGCTGTTAGTGCTGCTCTGATCTGATGGGAGGTAGGGCCTTCTGCATATGGTGTGCAGTTGTACTGACTCTTCTGGCTGAAGATACTGTTTAGATTTCTCCACCTGCTTTATTTGGAGCTGTTTTTTATCCAAAGAGTGTTTTGATGAACAGCTGATATGTGGCTGCAGCTTGTAGAGTCAATCTAATGATCTAAGGCAAAAAATATCTAAGTCATAGTAATCAACACCATCAGGCTAACATCAGTGGAAAAATACTAACATAGCTTCCCTACTTGGCCCCAAGACTGACCCAATTTGAGATACTAACTAGAACAACCCACTTGTGTAGGCTGGCTAGCAACAAGGTAGAACACTGCAGTCCCATAGACTTACATTCACATAAACACAAAAGAAAGTCAGATAAGGTCAGATGGTATTTTTATAAGGCAGGAAGCTTTGCAACCTGGTCTGCAGCTGCTGTGCCAAAACAAGTCACCAGGAGTTTTCAAATGTCATAGTTAATGTGGTCTCTCTATTGAAGTTTTGGTTATTTACTCACTTTTTCATTCGCATCTCCCTCATCTCATGCAAAAACTCCAGATACTTTGTGGCTTATTGGGATTCAGAAGTAATTGGAGAAAGCACTCACAAAATGGGTTCTGAGCCACTCTACATGACTGCTCAGTTCCTGCTCTTATCACAAAGTGGGATGCGCTTAGGTTTCTAATTATTCGCTTATTTTCATAGAAAAACTGAGGTACAGATATTTTACCCATAATGGTCAGACTACCAGAAATGGGAAATTCAACTCTAAACTCAGCTGACACTGGTGAAACACACACCTGTCTGGCTCAGTTTCAACTCCTTGTAGAGAATACAAAGCATAATTAAGCCTGCAGTAGTGCTGCAGGACCATCCTCAGACAAGCACAGGATACTATGCTAATGCTATTCAATTAGCTGCACCTTACAGAAACACTGAAGTATCAGGTGCTGGAATTACTGCCATCTAATTTTATTGAAAGAAAGTTCCTGTTTCGGGTTGCCAGATAGGTCTATGAAGATAAACAATCTGTTTACAATGTCCTCAGTCATGGGAAAGGTGGCCAGGATCCACAACAAATAGTTACGCCTCTGCATAGCACTGGCATTCCTGCCTTGCTGTTTTGCATGTGCACTGCCTTACGCCCTGTTGCCACTGTTTTCATTCAGACCTCCATAAAGCCTGGCAGATCTGAATGCCTAAGAACCTCTTGCCACTATAAAGAGGGGATCTGTCTGGCAGCAGGAGGCAGGGGAAACATCAGTGTCTAGAAGGAACTTGGAAAGAGGCAGGGCATTGCAGCAGCCAAAGTTTCCTGAAGTATATCCAGGTTCCAGTCAGGGCTCCTTCACAAATATGAAGCAGGGAAGGTGGGTTCTACAGGAATCAATATCGAACCTGAAAACTTTTCAGCATCCAGCTTTTCAGAATCCAGAGCTCTGGATGAGGGAGATTTTAAGTAATCTTTTGGATAGAAACAAATGCTGTCTGCTCTTGGAATGATTTTCTGATGCCTGGAGAGCTAATACAAACTATGCCTGCAATTTCAGATGGGTGCCTTATTTTCCTAATTTCCAGGTCTAAACTGGGAAAACATTTTACCATGCACTATTAATCAAGTACTTTATTATGAGCCAGAATAGAATAGAGTAGAATAAAATAGTTCAATTGAAAGCAACCTTCATATGCCACCTAGTTCAACTGCCTGACCACTTCAGGCTAATTGAAAGTTAAAGCTCACTAATGAGTGCATTATATAAATGCCACTTGAATGCTTGCAGGCATGGGGCATCAACCACCTTGCTGAAAAGCCTGTTCCAGGCTTCTGTTCCAGACTTTTTTCTAATATCCAGGCTGAACCTCGTATATCTTTGTGCCATTTCTGCATGGCCTGCTAATCAGTTCCCAGGGAGAAGAGACTGCCACCTCCCTTCTCTGCTTCCTTCCTCAGGAAGTTACAGAGAGCAAAGAGGTTGCCTCTTGGCCTCCTTTTCTCCAGACCAGACATCACACGTGTCCTCAGCCTCTCCCTGTAGGATGTGCTTTCTAGCTCTTTTACCAGCACTGTTGCTCTTGTCTGGATGCTTTCAAGAATCTTAAAATCCTTATTAGATTGTGGAGACAGGAACTGCACACAGTATTTCAGGTGAGGCTGCACCAGTGCTAAATATAGCAAGAGAACTGCCTCTTGACCTTCTGGCTGCACTGTGTTTAATGCATGCCAAAATGCGGTTGGCCCTCTTGGTTTCCTGGGCACACTACTGGTTCATGTGGAGTCTGCTGTCAACCACCTCCCTAGCTCCCTTTCCAAAAGTGGATACATTTCAATATTGAGGAAATTATGCAATTTATTAACCACTTCAGGGTAAAATACATGTTTCAGGTGATGAAAAAAAAGTCTCAGTTAAGTTTTATGTGGAAAATGATTTGTTTCAAAGCTTAAACTTGCAGCTTCTTTGTCTCTTCAGATTTGTATCTGGAGATGAATGATGTAATTTATAGTACAAGATATGTAGAAGTGTTTTTTCTTTCATATTGTGCATCTGTGAAGTGATGGGAGATTCTCATCTTTCATTTAAAAAAAAAACATATTTTATAGTTTCTTAACCAGAAATGAGATCAACTGCACCCAGAAAAGCAGGAAAAAATAGGGAAATAAATAAGGTAAACTCACTGCATACACAAGCGTCTGATGGCTTTATCAGGTGAGATGTTCAGTTCTGGATTGACAGTGTTGGGGAATTTATCTGCAAATGCATATAAACAGTGGATGCAAGAAAATATGTGGTGATCTCCTTGCTCTACTGCAAATGATCTATCACTACTGATAGTGTATCTTAGAATTCCCAGAAAGTGTAGTTCAGGAGTCAGAAAATTGTAATGGTAACTTCATAAGATCTCTTAAGTCTGTCTGCCTAATCTCTGTGTTGTTGCTTGCAGGATTTATATGAAGGTATCTTGAAAGCACTTGAAGAAGAAGATGAACAGGAAGTAGTTGAACTCAAGAAGGGCTTAAGCGAGCTCCCTGAAATGTATGAACTGCACCAAGAGATCTTGGGAGAACTGGAAGAAAGAGTCCTTAAATGGTAAGTAAGTAATGGCATGGTTTGTTCAGCCTGGAGAAGAGAGGGCTGTGGGGTGACCTCATTGTAGCCTTCCGGTTCCTAGGAGGAGCCCAAAAACTGGAGGGGAGTCAACTCTTTTCAAAGGTAGATAATGGCAGGACAAGGGGAAATAGTTTTAAGTTGAAGGAGGGAAGGTGTAGGCTGGATATCAGGGGGAAGTTCTTCACCAAGAAAGTGGTGAGGTGCTGGAACAGGCTGCCGAGAGAGACTATGAATGCTCCATCCCTGGAGGTGTTCAAGGCCAGGCTGGATGGGGCCCTGGGCAGCCTGGTCTAGTATTAGATATGGAGATTGTTGGCATGCAGCAGGGAGGGTTGAAGCTTGATGATCCTTGAGGTCCCTTTCAACCCAAACCATTCTATGACAGCCTTGACATACTCTCCTCAGCCCATTGTTTTCTTGGTCCCCCTAGCAGAAGCTGGGATAATTGCAGGAATGAAAAGAAGCTGAACTACTGTGGCAGATCTTGCATACAGGAAGGAAGTAAACATATAGGCTGTCAGGCTGAGAAACTGAATACTGAAACACTCACACTTGTGCAGTGCATAGCCCACAGTTCTGCGATGGCCTCGTCAGTGTAAGGACAGCCTGCTTCATATGCATTATCCTCTTGCCTTTGTCTTGTGTATTGAGTCAAGTCAGTTCACAGTCTTCACCAAGAAGCTTCATACACATCTGTGGAAGGCAGGAACAACTTCAAAAATCTGAACTGATCCTAAAGAAAAATCTCCATTTGCAGAAATCTACACACAAGTGTATAGCTCTCAGACAAGCACAGCTTACTCCCAACATCAACATGGGACTGCGCACAGACTAGGCTTTCAAGCCAAGCAGACACTGCTTGTCTGCTGAGGGACTCCAGCTAAGCCAAACACCCTTACACAGAACAAAGCCTTTCCATTTTGTAAGCAGTCTTGGTTAACTGGGGAGGTCTTGGTTGACTGGAGTCTAGTGAATGTGACACCCATCTGCAAGATGGGCAAGCAGGGAACTAAACACCTGTCTGTCTGACCTCAATACCAGGAAAGGTTATGGAGCAGATAATCCTAAAGGTCATCAGGCAGCACACAGTGGACAACTGAGTGATCATATGCACCCAAACATTAAATTAATGAAAGGCAGGTTCAGTCTTAACTTCATCTCCCTCTATGCCAAGATGAACCACTTAGTATATGAGGGAAAGGCTGTGAATGTATTTTTCCTTGCTCTTAGTGAACCTGTTGTCCAAAGAATTCTCCTGAAGAAACTGGCTGTTCATGGCTTTATCAGGTTGTACAGTTCACTGAATGAAGATCTGGCTGGATATCTAGATTTAGAGGGTCACAGTAAATGAGGCTGAATCCAGTTGGTGGCCAGTCATCAGCAGTGTTCCTCAGGGCTCAGTCTTGGAGCCAGTTTTGTTTAATGTTTTTGTCAAGTATCTGGATGTACCAGTATGTTCAGTATGTATCAAGTATCTGTATGTTATCAGATGAGATGTTTCCTCAGGAAGTTTGGAGATGACATTGATTTAGGCAGGACTGGTAATGTGCTTGGGGTAGGAAGGCTCTGCAAAGGCATCTGGGTAGGCAGGACTGATGGGCTGTAGCCAATTGTATGGCATTTGTCAGTCCTGTACTTGAATTGTAACATTTCCATGCAGCAGTACAGGCTTGAGAAAGAGTGGCTGGAAGGTTGCCCATCAAAAAAGGACTTGGAGATACTGGTTGACAGTCAGCTTAATGTGAGCCATCCGTGTGCCTAAGTGGCCAGAAAGGCCAGTGGCATCCTGGGCTGCATCAGAAATGTGTGGCCAGAAGGACAAGAAAAGTGATTGTCCCTCTACTCTGCACTGGTGAGACTGTACTTCAAATATTGTGTTCAGTTTTAGGTGCATCACTGTCACTACAAGGAGAATATTGAATTGCTTGGGCATGTGCAAAGAGGAGCAGCTAAGCTGGCAGAGGGACTAGAAAACAAGACTGAACTATATAAAGGAATTGGGTTTATTTAGTCTGGAGAAGAGGCTGAGGGTAGACCTCACTGTACTCTACAACTACCTGGATGACCATTGCAGCAAGAAAGGTGCTAGTCTTTTTTCTCAGGTGACTACTAGAAGGACATGAGGAAACAGTCTCAAGTTGTGCCAGGGGAGGTTTACGTTGGATAGGAGGAAGAATTTCTCCATGGAGAGGGGAGTTGAGCATTGGAAAGGGTTGCCCATAGAAGTAGTTCAGTCCATGTCCCTAGAGGTATTTTAGAGATGTGTGGACATAATACTAAGAAACATGGCTTACCAATGGGATTCAGTAGGTCAGGTTGATTTTTTTGGACTTAGTGATCTCAAAGGTCTTTTCCAACCTAGGTGATTCTGTAAGAGAATAAGAACCTGCCTAGAACAGACAAGACTCCAAATACCATTCAGCTGAAGAAACATCTGACTTAATCCAGGATGCCAAGCTCCAGCCTATCAAACTCCCAGAATAAGTGTTTGAGAAAATCACCTCTGCGGTCCCAAGCTGACTAAATCTACAGCAGCCAGCATAGTCCCTTGCTTAAGCTGATCTCCTCTATGACAATTGATGCAGCCCCAAGTTATCATGCTAGGTTCCAGCAGGCAGTATCAGTCTTAGTGGCTGATCCCATCCCTGTGCTGCCATTGAGTTTATGAAGTCAGTTGTATCAGGAGAGCTTTTCAGTAATGATCCTAAATGCAGGGCATGAGCCTTATTTCAATTTGAATCACATGGTAAGGAAAGAGAAGGCTACAGAGAGCTGTATGTTGGTTTGTGTCCAGCATGGGGCTACTATGAATAGTGGAAGGATTGAAAAAAAAAAAAAAAAAAAAAATCAACACTTATAGTTTATAGAATCTTAACACAGAGATGCTTCTAGCTGTGATCTAGAATGACTTGTGCCTTACAGAAGTCATATCCTTACTCTAACAGCATGTTGACTATTCCTCAAGGCAGAAGGAACACAGATGAAATGCCTTAAGCTCCTCTACAGTACAGAGCTACAGGGCCCCCCAGCCACTGTGGTATGGGAGGAAAAAAATGGGTCATGCTGCCTCAAACCAACAGAATCACATATGGCGTAGGGCTGCACTCATAGAGGTTCCTAGGTCACCACTGCCCATTAGGTGTACAGTAAGTCATTCCTTCTGCCTGTGCTCCCATTGACATTTTGTTGCCCTGATATCCCCCAGGAAATCACATTTGTCTCTCAACTATGATTATTCTTGTGGCATCAGTTTTTTATCCTCTTTTCTCCTTCATAAATATTTCAATGTTGTGTTACTGAGACAACTAATTGTGGGGCAGTATTGAGCAGGGGGCATTGAGGGAGAACTGAAGATATGATATTACAGCTGAAGACATATTATTCCCCACAACCAGTTCTCAAAGCCCTGCAGCAGCTGAAAGGTCTCCTAAGAGATGAAGAAACTGTGTTCTGAAAAGAGACATCCTGCCTGCTACATACATACAGTGTTGTGATGCACTGGCACGGCCAGAGAATTGACAGCCCTTCACCAGTCTCTCACTGTGCCTGATCTACAGCAGATCGGTATTGTTTGTGAAGTATTTCAGATTTCCTGCCATTTAAGCTAGTTTTTAGCTGCCACTGTGGGTCTGATGAATAGAGCTGCTGCAATGAGTTTTGTTTACCTTTTATTCTTTCTGTGGCCTTAGGGAGGAACACCAGAAAGTTGCTGATGTTTTTCTCTCCAGAAAATCAAGACTGAATCACCACACAGCATACATCATGCAGTTTGACAAGAATTTGGCTCTGCTAGATGAAACCTGCCTTAAGTATTCCCAGCTGGCTGCTGTCATTCAAGAATTTGAGGTAAGGCCCCCTTATTTTTCCACTTGTGTTGACACATGGCTGTGCCATGTGGACTCACTCGAGGTAATTTTTTAATGCAACTCCATCAGTGTTCACAGAGGGTAGAATGGGAGAAGACCCCTCCTCACATATCTTGATAATAGAAGTGAAGTGGGATGTTCATTTCTACATCACGTGCTTCTGTGTCTGCATCTGTTGCCCACACATTCTTCTATGTATACAGAATATATGTTTGTGAATCTACAGACTTGTGAACACATCTTGCTGAAATATATGCCAGTAGTAGAATAGCTTCTCATTTATATGTTAACATATAAATCCCAGTGTGGCTATGTTCAAATTAATAACCATTATTGTTACAATATCTTCTTTCACTGCACTTTGCATCATTTTTATTCTGGGCGTAACCAAAATGAAGTTAGGGTTAGACTGCATGAGTGTGTTAGCTCTTAGCTGGGATCAATCCACAACATCTTTAGAATTGGATTTCTCTGCATTTTTAAATGTCTTTTAATGCTTCCTCTGCTTACAGAGGATCTGGTGACAGTCAGCCAACTGAACTGCAGAGGAAGACACCACCACCTCTGGCTCAATGCAGGGTTCTGTTCATCCAGACTACTTGAATGATTTATAAGTTTTGGGCCTGTATCAGTAAACAAGAAACATATTTTACATTGTCTTAACTCAGTTTGTTCTTGTTGAATGACTAAACACTATCAAGATACAACTGACAAAAATTGAGGCCATGATTCTTTATTATATTTTAAAGTATTTGCAATATAGGCAGTTCATGTAATTTCAAAAGTGTGAAATTATTTGTCGGAGGAAAAGTTTAGTTGGATTACACTAACTCTATTGAGATGAAATGGTCCAAGTCATGGTGCTATAATATGTATTTAGAATCCATGTTTCTTTTTCTCTTTATCTGGTAAGACAAGTGACAATGATTACTTGGGTAGAAGAGGGCCTGTGAAGATAAATTAGTGATTGGACCTTAAGGGTTACTTAGCCTGCAGCATATGTGAACTATTTAAAAACAATAATTCATTTCAAATGACATTTGGAAGTCAGCATTTATAAACAGATACCTTGCAGTTGCCATAATTATTTCCTGTTAGCAGGTGAGGGGAGCTCTGATGGCTCACATTGCTCTGAATCTGGAAAATGCAGGTTTTCTACTGATAGCCTGTGTTCCTAGCATCCCTCCTGACCGCTAGGCTATGAACTCCTGTCTTAATCCTGGAGACTGGATCTTATTTCTAAGAAAGCAGATGGAGCCTCTCCTAGGAAGAGAATAGTAAGATTTTACTTTAGAATCAGTAAGCTTTGTTACTTCTTAGCCATTTGCATGTGTGCATGCACACAAACATGGGAGAGGTGTCTATGAGACCTTTCCTATCACATTTTTTAAAAACTTGACAACAGTTAACTTTCCAGTCTAACAACAAAGAATCAAGGTCTTCATGTTGTTTCTCTCACCTATGACTTGAGCAGTTAAGGTAATGCAACAACATTAAACATTTCTTCTGCCTGGGAAAATACTGTCTCTTCCCAGTCCTTAAACAGCTAAGTTTCCTATTTTCCCTTTTGCCCTGCCCACCTTCCCAAAGTGGCAAACATTGCAGAAACATTAGTCAATGAACACTGAAACCCCTGAAATTTGAATTGCTTTTGAAGTCAATTCTCATGAAGAACTACCTGGGTTTTGTGCCATTCCCTCAGGGTCCTGCAAACTTTGTTTCATGGTTCCTCTGGAGATGTGGAGACTTTAGAAAACTGAATTTTGCGCATTGCTGCTGGTTTTGCAGCAGTGTTGAGACACTTCACAGATAAACAACAAATTTTTCCGATTTTAACTTGGTATTTCTGTAGTCGCAAGCAATAGGTTGAATCTGAAGGGGAAAACTAAATTGGAAAGTGCTTCTTTTCCATGTGTGTATTAAATCAGACCACAAGTCCTAACTAAATCACAGGAAGATGCTTTGTTGTATTTTGCTTAATTCCATGTCTTGAAATAAGGTACTAAAAGTTGGAGGCAGAAGAAATTTTCAGTAAAAAAAAAAAGAGCTTGTTGATATCTGATACTTCTGACTCTTCATATGCCATCCAAAAACCTTTACCTTCTGAACAGTTCTTACTTTCCTCCCTCTTCCCTCTGAGTCCAGACAACTTGTGAGCTATGCCATAGGAAATAAATTGTTAAAAGTACTACCTTATAATTAATAAATACTCCTTAGTACTGTGAATGATTCAATAGAATTTTTGCATTCAACTGTTAGTAAACTTTCAGGGTACACATCAGGTGGAGGAGATGGCAGTTTGCTGCTGAGCTCACACATCCTTGATATGTTTCCTCTCCCTTCCCTTGAGGACAGAAGAGCTCTGGTGGAAGCCCACAGAATGTGAAACACCAGCTTTTGAAAGTGGTGCAGCGTGTCTTCCAGTATCGTGTGATGCTCACAGGTCAGTAAAACAAATTCATTCTCAATATGCCATGTTAGGTGCCATGACAACTAAATTAGGGCTGGAGCAGTATGGCTGAGAATTCCTGGGAACTTCAGTGTACTTAATACAGGATTCAGGTAATATCAGGGAGCCTGGGAAGGAGCAGGCACTTCTTCAGATCAGCCATGCTTTAAACATCACTAAAAAGTGTATGCCAGGTTTTTTAAGCCATTCCTTCCTGCCTTTCCCCTTTCCTGAGTCAGGAGAAGCAGAGTTCAGGAACCTCACTGCCAGCAGGCGGGTTTGATTTTATTTGTATCAGTGGTAGTTGTCAGAAGTAATTGGGCACAGTAGTCACTGGCAAAGGAAGACACTCTGCAGTGTGTGCTGTATGGCAGTGCAAGCACCATTGCCTCCTACTCAATCAACAAAGCAGCTGTACCCAGTGCTGCATCCTGAGCCCTGTGTTCAATAGACCTAAGGTTAGTGCTAAGTTTAAGTCAAGATCCTAGATTAACTTCTCCACTTTCTAGGAGGCAGAAATCCAGATTTACATCAACAGTGTATCAAAAAGTATCTATGAATCTCAGCCTTGTGAAGTTTGTCAGATTTAAAAAAAAAAAAATCCATACACAAAAATAGAGAAACATCAAGAATATGTATGTGTGTGGGTGGAGAGGGTTGTTAGATGAGTTGTGTGGGACAGTAGAAAGGAAGCTACAAATCTTGCTTATACTTACCAGCTGGTGAAAGTCATGACATACTAGAAAGGGCACCTAAAAATGCATCAGAGCACAGGGGCTATATGAATTTTTATTCACAGCACATATTAGCAGCAGCTCCATCTTGCTCCAGATACTTTGATCAGGGATGCGAGTCATTTTCCACAATTGATTTTTCCTTTTTAGGGACAGCAATGAATTCTGGATGCCAATAGTAGGACTCTTTTTGTCTGTCTAGCTTTTCTCTCTAGCTTTCCTACACTAAGGGCTACTTCCCAGACTGAAGGTACCTAATTGCCTCACATGATTCTTACAGTCTCTTCAGTGCACGCACACAAACACTGCATCTTAAATGTGCTCTTCATTTCCCTTTCAGGAATACCCCTATCACACTCCCAGTTTCTCTATCCATTTCTGTGGTCAAGCAACTTGAGCTCCTCCCCGTCCCCTAGTATTGGCATTAACTGGAAACATGAAAGGTTTTTTGTGCACTGGAATAATTTTTGCTTGTTCAAGATATTCCAGAAAATCAGCTACTTGGTTATTAGGACTGTGTGGGTCTGGAACAGTGCAGTCTTTCACATCCTCTAGGCAGTGTAGAGAGAGAAGAAAGGGAGGGGAAAAAAAATATGCAGGTGTTTTTGTGTGTTCATAACTGTCTGTTCCTATCAGATAGGGAAGATTGTTTCATTGGGATACTGGTTGCTAGTTACTGTACGTGAGCCAAAAAGAGCTACCCACTCAGTTAAATGTCTACAGCCGAGGACAGAGCTTGCAGCTATAAAAAGTAACATTAAATATTGCCTGATTACACCAAATAGCCCCTTCCTGCATGACTGAGTGCAGGCAGAAGCTTTCCTGAACTCATGAGAAAGCCAGGCAGTTATTAGAGCACCAGGGAGAGGACAGTCCCAGAAAAAGAAATGCAAGATAGTCAAGAGAACAGATATATGAGCAACGCCATTCCCAGCACATAGGCCTTTTTTTTGATTGATCCAAGCTCTTAAATTCTACAGAGATGAACAAAACATGTCATGGTTACACTTTTTTTTTAAAAAAAAAAAAAAGTAGCACTCTCTATTACAGCTATTAAAGACTCGGGCAAAGAACAGACTGCTTACATCAAGTAGACCAAAGAAAGATGACAGGTAAAAGTTTGTAGATAATACAAACACAATTCCTGCAAATGTAAGTCCTATTGTATGTAATCTACAGAACTTATTTTCAGAATGTGATGGAGTTCATTAGTAATATCAAACTCTGCATGTACAGAAACAGTTGCTTTCCTGTACCTACAGAATTTGTACCACGCATTTCCTATTAATATATAAAATGTCATTACAGTCAACACTGTTTATTTGGAGGGGAAAACAGAATTCATGAGAAGAATAATTATTTGAATTATTTGTCAAATGGTGCTACTCAGCAATTATCTTGGCTGAGAAACAAGGAAATACTGTTGTTCTGTTGTTTATGCTGAGTTTTGTGGTGAGTTCAAGTGTGAATCAATTCTTTAGCACTGATTTTCAAGGTAGAATACTATCAAAGATGTTTCACTTTGGAAAGAGGCAACATAAATCTAATTATTTGGGAATAAAGTAGTATAGGACAGTAATATAAAACAGTTTAGAATTTTGCTAATCCAACTACAGATCATATGGATTTGAATTTTGATTTGTTTCATTATTTTCTACAGATTACCTGAATAATCTTTGCCCTGATTCTATGGAGTATGAAGCCACACAAGGTGAAATGAAATGGGTAGAACAAAAAATCCTGTTTCACTAACTCTGCTTCTAAAGAGGTGCCAGATCTATATGGGAAATATATAGAAGGGGGGGTTATTCTTAAGATTAATATTAATGGGTTAGATGTAAGGTCTACAGTAATTCATTACTAATTTAAATGAATTATTAAAGGCAAGAACCCTATCTTTTTCAGTGAAATGAGTGGACTTCCAGTAGTTCTTATGTGATTAACTTACAAAAGAAGAAATGATCATGTATACAGATGTAGTGCTGACACCTTACTTCAGCCTCCATCATATGAAAAACCCTAGTCCTCTTTGTCTCCATCCATGCTTGGCCTGGTCATTGTAAATCCAATTGGGAGTTGTCCACCTTCTTGTTTGTTTATCATTATCTTGAGCATGTCTGCTCTTCTCTTAGAACTTTGGAGACACCCAGATTTGAACTATGTATCTGTATACTGTATTATTTAAGACTAAGTAAACCTGACGTAAAGTGCATAAAAATCTGTTCCGCTTAATGAAGAACAAATCCTAAAGTGCAGTTGCTAACACCACCCTTTCTAACACATCGGATGGATAAAGCCTCCTACTTCCACTGAAGTCAAAGGGAGGTTTAGCCTAGGTATGAGTGGTAGTACTTCCCAGGCTGAAGTAAAAAGGATAACAGTGTGTTGAGGAAACCAGTTTGCCTCTCTTATACTGTGAATCCAAAGCAACTCACAGCAAAAAGAACTGTGACTGAAGGTCAGTCTGTTAGGACCAATAGTAGAGTCTCTCACAAAATGTAGGACCCTAGTCACTGACTAGGTACACTGGCTTTAGCAGCAATTTAAGCCGATGTTCAGGCTCTGTGGCTACATTTGCCTATCTTGTTTGTGCTTAGTGCATGCTTGTCACATTTCTGGCCAGCAATGGTTCAGATGCTCCCAGATTAGGCCCAAAAATAGGTAGGATGTGCTGCTCCACAGGAAGAGAGATTTGAAATAAAGATCTAAACTGTTATACTGTTGCCCTCAGGCCAGCTAACAGTGGAGAATCCAGATATTAATTCATGTCAGCATTTCATACACACTTGTCAAAAAAGCATGACCTATGCTCTCCCTTGGCAGTAAGGGAAATTAAGTCACCTGGACTGCCATACTTTTAGATGGTGGAAGCTGGATTACATGAATCTATCCCTGCCATCAGCTTCTACTTTCATAAGTCTGTAGCTAGAAAACATCATAAAATGCTTTTGCTTTAAAAGAACCTCATGAGCTCTGTGTCAACACAAACATGATGCAGAGCTTTCATTAACAGAAGGATCTCTCTTCTGGGTCCTAAATTTCTTGGGTAGTTGCATCTTGATGATGCCAAAAGATCTACAGAGCTGCTGCTAAGGGTGGCTTTTTAATTAAGGATATCCTTGTAAACAGAACTTGGGTTTTCTTCCTCTCTTGCATTATTTGTGGCCTTTGTTTTACTTTGTTCTTCAGCTGCCTTATTCATTGTTTCTGAAATCGCGGATCGAGCCAACGAGAGCATGCTCCAAGGGGTGAGTGCTACCCTGCTACCCTCTCTCCTGATCAACAGTCTTCTCTGTACATATGAAGTGACTTCATATCTGTTAAATTTTGAAGCTTCCTCCAGGGTGAAGCTCAAGAGTTCATACAGAACTGGTTTAGACCACTGCAGATATGGAATAGGTAGTATAGCTGTGCAGGATGTAAGTCACTGTAGCAAGCAGCACAAAGTGTTTTTTTTTCCTCTTGGGATTGCTGAAATGGGATGTGACACAAGGAAGTGAGAGATGGGAATTTTCGGAGTTAGTTTTTAGTCTAGGATGGTTTCAGATATTAAATGCTGAAGACATTAAATATGTGCTGTTGGAAAATATACTCTGAAGTCATTTATGTATGTTTTCTTCTCTTCTGGAATCCCATTTTACTGAAGAATTTGTCCTGGTTTACAGTCTTGTAAATGTTCAAGCAGCCAACTGGCCATGATTTTCATAGGGTATAGCTCATGGCTAAACTGAAATCTACGTATCTAAATTAAGTTATGTAGTTCTCTGAAGTAATGAACATTCACTATTAAGTCACTGATATATTTTTCACATGATATCAAAGTCCTAATTCACTGGCAAAGATAGCTGAAGCATAACTAGCTTTATCACCACTTGTTTCCAAGGATCTAGATCTGATTTTTATCTAAGATGACAGGAGTTTTGCTGCTGACATCAGTAAGGTGTTGGCTGGGAGACACACAGGCAGCAGAGAAGGTCAGACATGGGGATGCAGCAGGTTCTGAAGAAATTCAACTTGGTGGACATCCAGGTGGTATCATAGCTAGAGGACGTATCTCTTTTTGCCATAGTAGCCACTCACACATTCAGATAAATTCTCTACATTATCTCCTGAGGCTCATTTATGTAGAACCATGTCTTTGCACAGATGTAGCATCCAGAGAAAGTATTTTGTTGTGTTGAATCACAGTAATTCCAAGTGATGGGGAATGCATCATATCTTTTTGGGAAGCTGTTCATGTTTTAATTCTCACTTAGACATTGTGGACTTCAGCAGTCTGCCTTGGGATTTTGCTACGCCTTTTCTAAATTAGAGATATCTTTTGTGGTGCAAACATCCTTCCACATAGTTAGTTACAGCTGGCAGTCAAGTCACTTCTTCAATATTTCATCTGCTTAGCAGAAGATGGTTATTAACAATTACTCAGGCATCATAACATGAAATCCAAGGGACAAAGAGGAGAAACCTAAGCATTACAGGGAGAAATGAAGTATCAACTCATCTTAGTGGGAGTTTGTTTTCGAATAGGATTTTAAAGTTGAAAGAATAGGGAATTTATAAGGAAAGACATGCTGGGGGCCATTACAGACGCATACCAGCACTGCTGGCTCAGCACATTTCCTTTAATGCCGTTGCCTTCTGGCTGCAGGGTGAATGAGAAAGGCAAATGAACCCAAGAGCCAAGGTTCTCAACTTCTGCTCACATCCGAAAATCCCTGCTGCTCAGATTTAAAAGCAATGTCTCTGATGTGTGTGCCAAAGTCATAAATGCAGCCCATGTGTTCATGGGCTGTTTTAGAGTACCACATGCAGTGATGATCACTTCGTGGCCAGAGAGAGAAAAGAGCTGAATCTGGTAATAGTTGTATCAGAAAGACATAAGTTGTAGTTAAAAGTACTTACAGTTTTGTGAATAGGAAAACCTGGCTTTGTGAATCTGATTCCTATACCTTCCAATATCTAGAAACTGAAGCTAAGGCTCTGGACCTGCTTTTCCTGAAGTCAGTAGCAAAATTACAGCAGATCAACGTGAAGCCCAACTAGTAGGTTTCTGGTTTTGTGTGGAGATAATCTCAAGCCATGGGAACTGATTAAAACTTTGAGCATCCTGAGGTTTAAGGTTAAGCTACCATGTTTGTACAAATCTGTACCTGAGGAGGTTACCCATTGTCACCACTGCTAAAATGCACCACCCACTGCTCACTGTCTTATGTTCACTGTTGGGCCTACATAAGTATTCATTAATCATCAGTCACGGTCAGTGGGTGCTGCTTCTTCCACATGGAGGAGTTCAGTTCCATGCTTTTGCTTCATATACACCTCTGTGTCAGATGCCCTTTTGTCAGATTGGCCTTCTGCTATCATTTGTCACACAGCAACAAAATGAAATGGGATATTTTATATCTCATTTCATAATGGGTTTAACCTTAGGCATTACTATTGGAGCAGCCACTGTATCAGGCAGAAAGAGGACAAAAGTTGTGAGGGAAGTTTTTGAAGGTGGAATGATAGTTGCATTACAGTCATGCATGTAATAGTGAAAAAGAAGGAAAGGAGAAAGAAGCATAATAGAAAAGAGATGCGTGGAAATAATTATATTATACAGACTATTCCCAAATAATTTTCATCAATAATCAATTGATTGCTATATAAACACTGTACTGCTACCAAGTCAAACAAGCACATGCAGACAGCAGGGAGGATGTTGTTGAACAAGCCTAAATTTTAATATAAAAAGAAATGTAATCTAGCCACTCTATGGAATGACTCTGAAACCATGGACTTACTGGACAAAGCTTGCAACAGGTTTGATTTTCTTTCTCATCAGGCTTCCCAGTCATCCTTTTTCATTAATAAAACATTATTTGTACCAAAATAAAAAAAATATTTAATTATATAACTGAGATCTCAGGTTTTCACCGTAATCTCACAGGTTTGGGGATACTCATATTAGAGGCTGAGAGTTGTAGGAGCTCAGATCAGAGCAAGGTCACACATATTTTGTGGTACCTCTGCTTTGTTAGGTTTTACTCAAATATATGGGAGATTTGTATGAATACTTCTCTGTGTAAGAGAGTGGACAGAATCAGATTTTCATTCACACTGCAGTGGAGTCAGTGAAGTTATATTACTGGTGAAAATAGTCATGAAAGTTGAAATCCTGTTTTTTTTGTATCATGCTTTTTTTTATGTAAACCAAATAACTCAATTTTGGATTTTGCCTATGGGGAGAACCTCGAAGAAGATATCACCAGAGGGCATCAACATTGGGCTCAATGCAATTGCACTAAGATGTGGGTGTTAGTTTGCTGACAGTGCTTACAAATCTTTCAGCTGATTCATTTTGACAACAGCTGAGTTTTGTGTGGTATAGATTGGCTCTGCAGGAAGCCACGCCACGCAGGAAGGAAATCTGGTAGTAAGCAACAGTTGTCAAAACAGCAAATAGATATTCCCTGATACTTATGGCTAAGGAATAAGCAACTTCCTTTGAAGTGGTAGTGATTAGCTTGTAGCTCTTTCATACTTTTTATGAAAGATTGATATTTACTGTGGTGCATTGCTGTGAAATGACTTTTATCTCCACTAATCCATGCTTTAATTTGAAGAACATCACCAGACCCTCTGTGTTTTACGGACAAAATAGGCTGTATAATATTTACTTTATGTCTGTTTGGGAACAATTTCACCACGCATTCCACATTGACTTTTACACTTCATTTTTTTATCGTATTGTCAGAGCATGTCTGCTCTTTTTGAAGCTATGGCCTGGAAGAGGTGAAATAAAATTTCCTTCTTTCCTGTCTGTGTGAACACTGGATTTTGTGAAGATTCTCATGTTCATGAGGATCAAAGTTCAATATTCTGTGATATCAGAGGCTGTCCTCTTAATATCCCAATGAAGAAGACTATAATCAGAGGTTCTGTTCTTTCTCTCGGATTTTCAGAAATGCAAAGAATTTTAGAAGTGTCTTTAATTACAGTGCAATCTGAACAAAGTAACATTTTAGTGTTAGCAACTTGACACGCACTCAGCTGAAGTTCTAGCAATAATTTTGGTTTGGCATGTATCTGGTAAGAGGAAGTATTCTGCTGCTATTTATTAACTGATCAAACTATTCTCTAAATATCAGATGGGAATACTGAATTATGATCTATGTCTTCTGCAGAATCTGAAAGATTTGTTATTGGCTTTCTTGTTTTATTATAATAACAGTTCAGCACACTTCCCCTGGGAACTATTAGCCCAGGATTTTCAGAAATATTGGCATATTGACTATCTGCATAGCATTCTTCGCAAGTATGAAAATAGTACTGGCAGTTTACAGAAGTGCAAGTAGAGGCAGAAGTTGTGCCATCACCATATAGCATTGAGTCTATCTGTAATTCTAGGAGACATCCACTACTTGAACTCAGCAGGGTTTGCATTGCTTTTTGAACTTCTTCAATCTTTTAGAGGTCTTGCAACGCTAAAAGAGTAATAAGTTATTGTAGCTGTTACCAGCTGGTGAATTTCTGAGTAGGCAGTACTCCTTTGTAGATGCAATGATAATGTTGCTTGCCATATGGAAGCTGCAGTTCATTGCTAACCTCTCCAGAGAAGGATTTTAGCCACTCTGTATCTGCAGTACTAACTGGGTGGAGCTTTATTTTAACTTTGGAATTCCAGCTTAGGAAGGGTATTTAACAGGAGAATGAATAGGGTTTTAAGAAAAATGAAAAAAACTGTGTGTAAACAGAGTGTTTTAGGGAACTCTAAGGAAATTGTACCCTCCTAAGCTGCCCACATTTCCAGATAAATCATAATCCTTCACATGTAATGTCTGTTTGACTTCCTACAGGAAATCAGTTTGATACATCTTTGTCCATTTTCTGGTGAACATATGTCCATGTTGCAAAAGTCGGCATTACAACAGGCATGTCTACGAGCAGTCCTAAGAAAAGCTGAAGTGTATCTGACCTGCAGCAACTGAGTTCTTCTCTCATGCTTGTAGAAATCCCAAGAGTGTGCTCACAGGAAGGCAGTGTCTTTTCTACAGATGAAGAGTGGGCTTTTATTCTGGAAGATGTCAATTTGACAAGTTTTGCTAGGGCCAAAATACCTTTTAGTGATGGAGAAATCCTCAGAAAATGTCTTTTTCAAGTGTCAGCTGTTGCATTATAGCTGATGATTCCTGTGCTTTTAGTTTATATATTGTTTCAATTTTGTTAGCTTGGAGTATTTTAGAAGTTACAACAAGAAGTAACAAGAAGTTACAACAAAATTCCATTTGTTGGTTGCAGCATTGCAAAAGAGATACCTGATGGCTGAAAGTGTTGAAAATGTCAACTGCTAGTTATGTTGTGTGGTCACAATACAGCCTTGTGCTAGTCAAGGCTTGTAGGTAGTCTGATGTGTTTGGTATGTGGTTATTGATTTAGAAGTAAACCTTTCTAAATTGGCGTAATTTTTCACCAGAGCAGTAACAGTAACATAGAGAGGTATTTCGGGTTTATCTCAAAAAGCAAGCTGAGATAGCTACATTAATTGTTAGCTGAAATTCAACATAAATTAGCCTGAAAGAACATAATGCTGACGTAGATGCGCTCCTTCTGATATCTGTGATGGTTTTCTTAATTAGCTCATTCTGTAGACGTCACTGATTTATGTATCTCAGATATATCCTTGATTACACTGTACAATCTAATAGAATCTAACTAAGCCTGGGGATAGCTTGAAGTCAGTCAGTGCAGCAAAGGTGAACATGTCATTGTCTGCCATAGCAGAAAGCAGTAGTTAAAGGCTTCCAGATCATGAAACTATGTCAAATATGATGCTTAGTCAGTAGCTTTTGTGTGTGTGTAATCAGGGAGTTAGAACACAGTGGCTAACTTGGACAAGAGAGTCTTAACTTTTGGACACATTCTAAGTGATATCTTATTGCTGTTGCACAGCCCATTTTAGTGCTTAGACCAGATAAAACCATAACTGAAACCTGTGTACAAGCCTGGGTTTTAGCAGCAGCATCTGCTACTAAAAAAAAATCTAAAAAGATTCTAGCACTATTGCTCAGATGCAGACCCTCCTTCCTCTTCTACATATTCCATCCAATGCGATCTTTGTTTTAATGATTGTAAAGACTTAATTAGATTAATTTAATTTACCATCTTCAGATAAATTAATGTCATGTGCACGTGCCCTGTCTGTGCTCTCAAGTCAGGCAGGCAGTTGTATGAGAACTGCTAAGTCACAGTCTGAACTGATGATTGAACACCTGGTGAAGGGACACAGTCAGCCCTGGAAGCACAGGTGAAAGCAATTTGTCTGTGCCACTGGAAGGGCTGGAACCTAGTTCCACCACTCCCTAAGCCTTATTTAAGGGCTGGCTGCCCCAGGGAAGAATTTCTCTCTACCTGGAGATCTCTTCTTTTTGAGTATTTGGTGAGCCCCCATCCTCAGGATGGGTAAGCAACTCTTTCTTTCTTTGACTGGATTGTGACTATCACTTTTTTGGAGTGATTTCAAACTGGTTATCTGCCTTTGCCTTTCCTTACAGTAGTCAACAGTATCAGAATCTGCTAATGAGCTTCTTGATCTTTGCAAATCATTAAAAGAGATGCAATGGTAATGCCTCCTTACTAGTTAAGCTTCTGAATTCCCTAGTTCAAAGTCACTAATTTGCTAGTGCAGAATATAAACCTCCAGATAATCCTAGCAATGGCCTTACTGTATCAAAGCATGCTTTGAATTATTCATGTTATGCCACTAATAAGCAAGCGTTTGGAGTAGTTGCTCTATTTCGTTCCTGCTTCCAGTTTCTTGGTTCCCAGATCAAGAAAGCTAGTGAAGATGCTAATGTATAAATGCTGCATGGAGTGAGCAGGCTGTTCTGAAGGTGAACTAAAGTACAGGGGGGTGGGTTTTAAATAGTTATTGAAGATGTCAGGAGTGTACAGTGTCACAGCAGATGTGAATGATGAGATTTCATAGAACCTCTGAGGCTGGAAGAAGACTTTCTGGACTTAAAGACTGTGGGCTTAGTTCTTTCTGAAACCTAATTCTCTAATATCATTTCACTGTTATAGAGAAACAAAATGGTGAGGAGGGATGAGGGACATTTGCCTGTTTGACTAAAGAGCAGTCATCTAAATGTTGTTTCTCTCCCTCAGGAAAACTTGCAGAAGCTGGTACACATTGAGCACAGTGTGAGAGGGCAAAGCGGCCTCCTCCAGCCAGGAAGGGTGAGTGCTGCAGGCAGAACTATACTGATAAGGACATTGTTTCCGGCCAGCTTTATCTCTCTCTGTGTGGATAGCAGGATTTCAGACATCTACAGGTGTTGTTTTCTGCCCCACTGTGATAAGAGTTGTAGCGCTGGTTTATGTAAGCAACCATCACTCTGGCAGTGCTCCATGATTTCACGTGTGTGAATGGCTGTTGTACTTTCTGCTCCCACTCTCTTAAGCCACCCCATGGGTACTGTGTTCTGGAGAAGATGCTATTTTCCTTCTATACTCCTGCTGGAAGGTTTGAAATGCCAGCAGAAACTGCTTGCAGCCTATAAAGGTTCAAAACTTTATTTGGTTAGGTTTGATTAATCAGGGATTCAAGATTAATCAGGGGGATTACATACTTTCAGATCTTCATTCTTACTGTTCTCAGTGTGCTTTTAATACAAGATATCACTTCTAAATGCTAAGTCATAGCTTGAAACAGTGATGGAGCACCTGGTAGGAAGGCAGGACCAGCCCAGGGAAGCTCAGCTGCATGCAATGTACCTGAATGACTGGAAGGGATGGAGCCAGGATCCACCCCTTCCCAGACCTCGTTTAAGGGTTGACAGTGGAGGCAAGGGTATCTCACTGGAGATCTCTGCATACTTGAGACCTGTCAAAGGTAAGCAGCTTCTTTCCTTTATTCCTGTGCCCAAGGTTATTATGTATGAGCAAATCCTCACTTGCTGCAGCCTAGGATCTTGTTGCTCTGCTGTTATTGCTGCACTTTCCATTGTGTTACAAATATATGAACAGGAACGCAGGAAAGAGCATAGTTGAAGAACCAAATGTAAAATTTTCCTCTTATGTTTCCAGTCTTGCCAGTTTTCTTAGGTCCAAACTGCTCTATACTTTAAAAGATTTATTTCTTGAGTTATTCAATCCTACATTTCCATTCAGTCCATCTGTCTAGTATGCATTTTAGCTGGTTACATATACGTTCCTATTTACACACATAGTAATAATATCAACAGACAAGGTATTGTGCTTGCAAATATGTACATATATGTACACAGGCTTAGTTATGTGAATAGGTCTCAATATTTCTTTTTGGTTTGTCCAATTTTTTCATAATTAGGGGATGAGTTCTTCTTTTGAAGCCCACTAGATGTTGACTGTGCAGTCCATGGTGCAGGAGAGTATGCTGAGGACTGCCTGGTGTCTCACAAGGGAGTTTCTAAACTGTTAGAGACAAATGCAAGCCATAAAGAGCAGCAGGGCTGACAAAGGCATAGACTAAGGCTAATCGTGAGGAGGGCTAGAAGCATGTGTTGAGGTATCCATCCCTTACTGTGCTGACAAAAGCAGTTGAGTGCTTTCTCTCGGAATGTATGTTCTCTCTTCCCAGTAAACTTCAGTATGAAGTCTCAGGATTACGACTCTTTTTTTCCTTCTAGATCTTTGTGAAAGAGGGAACACTGATGAAAGTCTCTGGGAAAAACAGGCACCCTCGGCACTTGTTCTTGGTAGGATTTTTTTTTTGTTGTTTTTACTCTCTTTCATATCTTCTTCAGCATTACGTCATTTAATTGTCAGCAGTGATGTGTTGAATAGGCTTTGGTTACTACCAGGATGTAAAAGTCTGTAGGCCTTCCATATCTCTGTTGACACTGCATAGGAATAAGGGCTATGCAGCCTTCTGTTTTTGCCACAACTCTATACAGCTTTGACTAGGCCATAATTCTGCAAAGGAATGCAGGTTTCCAACGTGCTCAGGAAGATGGAAGCACTAAAGTGCACATTTCCAGTGGTTAAGCTTTTTTATATTTTTTAAAATTCTCCTCTGAAGCCCTAGGGGAGATCTCATTAGAAACAGAGAACAAACCCTGTTAGTAAAGTTTATGAAAACAGCCTTTGGGCTTATTTGGGCAAGATTTCTATCCTTGAAGCTCAGGGGCTAGGTTTTAGTTCCTGATGTCCATTTCTATGTAAATCACCTGATAACTTTGTGCACTACCTAGAGACAGTCCTTCTGAAAGCACACCTTCAGATCTCTGTTGATTTGAAGCAGCAGTTTTCAGTAAGGGCTTGCAAAATTTTAAGACAGTTATGAGAAATTAACCTGTAATCATTTGGCTGGAAAGCCCTTTACATGGATCCAAACTGTACTGGAAAAATTTAAGCATTCACAAATCAAAACATGAGATGCCACTTTTGTAGATACAACATTAGCACTGATGCTTTCTGTTTTGCATTACAACACTGAAAAGTTATAGAGGATCTGAGACTCCAGGCTCATGAGTTCTGTTCTTTGCAGGTAGCTCACTGTATAACCACAGTTATATTTATGCTTTCATTTGTATGAAGGGGAAAATACTTGCTTGTCATAAAATTTTTGTGATGATTACCTGTTCATGTTTGTGAAATTGAAAAGCACCATAAAGTATTGAGCATTACTGCTAATATTAACATTAAAGTATTGTTTGCAGACTTCATTTTAAAATAAATGGATCACATGCCTGGATTATATATTTACTGCAGCCTCTGTAAGTGTTGACAGCTTTTCCCCCTAGGTCTATTATGAGGAGAGATGGCTTATCATAGAGTAGATTTTGCCATTAATTCTTTTTTTCCCCCTTATTCCTACTTCTACATAAGTAGGATATACAAGCTTCTCTGCCAATTTGCTCACATACTGCAGTCATAATCAAAGGTCAGATGAGACAGGGCATAGTGCTGGCACTGCACTTCTCTGATGGCTTCATTAGTTTGTTTAAATATTTTCAGTAGAGAAAAGTATGAATTTAAGAGATTTCATTCAAGTCTGCATCTTTGGACTATGAGAATAGTAAATAGTATCAAAACCATGATTTCCTGGCAGCTGGAAGTGCAAACTATGACCAAGAGTGCTGTCGTGCAAAGTATATGATGGACTAAACCACTGTGAATCAGAAAAGAATCAAAAGGTGCATAGAGGTTTATTTTCTCCTCTAACATGCAAGCTGAAACCACTTTAGACTTCTTGTACTGTTTCTTTGAAGGAGGGGGGGGGTAGTTGGAACTTGGACACGGTTTAAAAGTCATAGGCAAAGATCTTTCCTTTAGTTCAGTGATCTAAAAAAAAAAAAAAATTTCCCCACACCACCTGCCCTTAATTGTCTTCTCCTCTGAAAGTTTCTTAGGCTGCATAGCAATGCCACCTGTTGTGAAAATGCAGGAAAGAAAATCAGTGTGGAATGACTTAATTCCTGCACTAACATCTGAATGCTTTTGCATTACCTGGTAACACTGCAGATAATGTTTCTGTAACGCTGTCACCATCCAAGTGATGTTTAATGGACTACTCAGTCTTAAAACAACTACTGCACAACTCTACCTGCAAACTTCGAATGTAGCAACTTTTCTATGTCAGTCTTAAGAGCCTACCACCCATCACTGCCTATGCCTTTTTATAACAGCTTCCTTTGCCAGTGTATGTGGCCTGACTGATGTACTATCTTGATTCTGACATCCAGGGGACATAAAAAACACACAAGGCCCCAAGAATAGAATCTTCTAAATATTGTCTTTTGAAACTTAAATAGATTTTAATCCCTCCATATCTAAGTATTTTGTACCACTGGCAAAATTCAGGTAGAACAATAACTGTATTTATCAAAAAACTTCCAGAATACTTAAGATGTTCCAGTTGCCATACTAGAAAATTATTAGACATGAGTATGTACAAGTATAATTTAGCTTAGTTCTGCATGTAATTTTTTCCTTTGCTCATATAACCGTTTTGAGTAGCTCTCTTTTGTAAGTTCTTTGTATTGAACTTACACTGACTATAGTTGAGTTAACACAGAAAATATCAGCAGAAGAGTATACACTGAAAGATAAACATGAGAATTCAACCCCTACACATCTTGGGAGATGAGCTCATCAAACTGAAGTTCTAGTTAGTACGTGCCAGAAGAATTGGGTATGTACCAAAATTGTATTTGGCCTGTTCATTCAGCCTGTGTTTTGATGGTGTGCACATGTGTGCTTTGAATATATGCCCCTACAGAGAGATCCATCTGTGTGCAGCTCATATGGACATACATGTGTATTACATGCATTCACACGTTTTTGGAGTGTGTATTTTTGTGAGTGTGCACACGATGTGTATCACAAGTTTACTTGCGCTGGTGGTTTTGGGCAGGCTGATGATATTGTTGAATGTGGTGCTTCCTGGCAGGATGTTTGGTGAAGTTTGCTGGATGCCTGTTTCCTGAGTCCAGTGTGTTTACAGGGATGTTGGGGCCTCTTTGCAGTTCACTATGGGGCTGCTGATGCTGGCAGGCCCCCTGACTGCCCCACAATCATAGAACTTTGCAACTCATACATTGTCTCTTATCTCACCCTTCCAAGAATTTCTCTACAAAGGCTGCTTGTGTTGCAAGCGGGGTGTGGGAAGCTGCTATCAAATGAGAGATTGTTTAATGCTCTAGCCAGCAGGACTGGAGCATAGGAAGTTTCTGAGTCACAGCCTGGAAAATGTAGCTGCAGCACACGTTCAGGCTGCTCTGCTGACACTCAGAAGATGTTTAACACTGACTTGAATAGGACAACATAGGGTTCATAATGAACTATCCTTCAAAAACATTTAAAACCAAGCATATGGTAGGAGCTTCTAGGCAGGGAGTGCACTATGGCACTATATAGGTGCCAGCTGTTCATCAGAGCACAGATAAACTTGTCTCTGCTGCGGCCAGCAGACTTGATGCTGTCAAATATCTAGGTGAATTCTGCTAGCAAGGAAAGCCAGTTACTCCTCTCACATATCCAAAGCATTCATTTCTGAATCATTCTTAGAAACCTTGACACTGTACTTCCACTTCCTTTTTGCCCAGAAAACAGAAGTCTGTGAAACCCAGCTCTACTTCTGGCCTTGCCACAGCTTTACTGTTATGGGACTAAGAGTCAGAGCTGCAGAATCCTGGGCAGTTAGTTGGTATTGCCATGTAATAAATGCATAACCTGCACTCCTGACTTGGACACAGCACTGCCCTTGAAACAAGCAGCTATTTCACCAAAGCTGAATAAAAAGGAGATGATTATCTACTTGCTTAGCTGCTAGCAAAAGTCAGAAATGGGAAGGAATCAAAATCCTTAATCTGGATTTCACAGAGCTCTTTGGAAATGTAGGACTTCATCTAAGCTGTGTGACTTGGGCCTGCCTTTAGTAACAGTCCTAGCAGTTTGAGTTATTGCTTGTTCTAGGAATCCCCCCCTGGGGTAATGGTCAGACTTGCAGGTCATGTTGCAAATTATTTGTTTTTGTCTTTCTCTTTATACAGATGAATGATGTTCTGCTGTACACGTATCCCCAGAAGGATGGCAAATACCAACTGAAAAACACGCTGGTTGTGTCAGATATGAAGGTAATGCTTTATCTGTATCATAAGCTGTAATTAAAATTGTATACTGGGCACTTAGTGCTTTTCTGGTTTATGTCTTATTTCCAGCTGATGTCAAGGAGATAGAGGGGGTGGACCAGGAGTCAGAAGGAAAAAAATAATATGAAGTAATTATCTAACAGATTATCTGTAAGGTTGTGACTTTCTATGACAGTTTTATTCAGGCTGGTAATTAATAATGCAAAATCAGATTTACCATCTGATCATGAAATTTGAGACAAAAAGTTTATTATCCCATTACATCCATTCTCCTTTTTCTTTCTCTAGCCCATGCATAGTTGTACCCTACAACACGTTCAGCAAGGCCCCAGGTTGCCAACCAACCTTAAACATTTGCCACTCACAATTTACATAAGCTTTCATTTGACTGTTTTCTACATGTCTATTGATTTTTTTAATAAAAAATATTAATGGATTCTAAAACTTCATAGGGAAATGGTGCATTGGGTGATACTACATGCAATTAAGCAGATATAATCTCTTGTTCAGTAAATTCCATAACTACAGGTTGTAGAAACTGGATACAATTGCCCTGTTCTTTGGTCTTTCCTTAAGCATCCATTGACACTAGTTCCTATGCAACAGGAAATATTGGGCAGGAATGGTCTTTACTTTTGACCTAGTTGGCCATTTTATACCTCCCTCCAAGAACTATTCTGTACCCGATGTGCCAAGTTGTACTTTTAAGAAATAAGACTTGAAGTGGCAAGTCAGGAGGCTGGGGCTGAAGAAAACATGCAAGACATGAGTTACTAATAACTTCAGCAAAATGACACAAACTGTGTTGGGGTTTTCTGAAAACATGGAAGGCTGATCATCCCAAAGACTTCATAGTCTAACAATAACTCTAGGTTCCTTGCTAAAGTAAGAATCACCAAAGTGCTCCACTTCTAAGTAGAAAGGAGTTGTGTAACAGGTACTTATTGTAGAACATTTGAAATGCAGAGTGATTTTATAATAGATGCTTGTTAATAATATCACATGATTACTATGAAGCTATGTTTCATCTAAGTAGCTTCTGCTATTAGTAGACAAATAGTATGGTACATGGCAGGAAACGGTTTCAGCTGAGCTGTATCTTAGGCACTTTTTGACTCTTAAAGAACCTTGCTGCAGACAGGCATTCACTGATCTGAAGCATTTCACAGCTTATAGTCTACATGTCCAGAAGAAAATTATTTCCATTCTTTACTGAAGGATTCTACCAGACATGCTCTGACATTTTTCAGACTAAATATCTCCTAAGCTTGTCATATGAAAATTAAACTCTGACTGACAGCTTATCAGTACCTCTGCAGTTAGATTAAATTCTTTGTTTTCCCTTTAGAACCGGCATCATATCGAAATAGAGAACATTCTTCATTAAATTAGCAAAAGAATAGGCAGAAAACCCTACCTGCCACCTCTTTGCATTTAAATATGAAACAGAGGGCTGGGATATCAGAGATCACTTTGCTTAGAGACTTGTACAGTTTAACTCATGTCCACCCTTATGTTCATGATATTTGTTTCTAGGTGAGCCGCCCAGTGACAGAAAAAGCCCCAAATGTCCTGAAGATTGAATGTGATGAATGTTGCCTGACACTGTCAGCAAGGTACTGTCTCCAAACTGCCATAGCAGAAGCTACATTCTAGCTAAATCTCTCTCTCAGTCTAACCAATATCCTATTCTTAAATAGTGTTTAATTCTTTTTAAACTTGGTTTTGGACCATGCTGTTGGGATAGTGTCTGAGTGCTTGATTCCACAGCTATGATATTCATTATAAATGCAAAGATCATAAGCTAATTCAGTTCATTTAACTAGTGTAGATTAGAACTCAGCTCCTGACAACGTTTTCAAGAGAGGAAAGAAGAAAATCTCTTAAGAAAACTGAATTCTTTCAATTGATCTTTCACATTCTTTTCTTGTAATTCCAGGAGTATATTACATCTGTCTTTCACAATTACACTCTTTAGTTCATACCACTAATATTACAAAATTGTTGGAGAAAATAGAAACTAGGTAATATTGTGCATTAGATATAAAAGCACTTAGTAGTGCATAAATTACAAAGCCAAAATTAAACTTCACTGGCAACCTCATGGGTCTTTCTATTAAAAAGATCTTCACTATTGTATTTGTGTAGTGTTAGTACTAATTGCAACTGGGAGTCAGTATCTCTACTCTGGTATTATAAACTAATGGCAGAAAGAGATTATAGGTCAGTGTTTGACCAAAAGATGAAGACAGACAAGACAGACAAGCAGTGTACTGTATTTTCATGCTTCTTGTCCAAAACTATCTTGCGAACTTAACTAGATCTACAGCAGAAAGGTGGATGGATTGATTTTCAGATGTAGTTTACTATAAAAGACATCCTGGTAGCAATGGTATTAAAATTCTTTAAATAAAAAAGCCTTCAAAGCTTTAAGTACTTTTACACCATAGGTCTCTAAATACAGCATGGCTGGAAGCATCAGACTTTCCTTAACTACACAGTGCAATAAGTAGACAGGGAGGGCACTTTCTTTTTCAATCAGAATTTGAAGCTCTTATTTTCCTAGGAACACTTGCAGTCTGTGGGCAATGCTCAGATACCTGTCAAAGCCTTTTTGTCTGGTTCCTTTTATAACCAGCAAAAGAGAAAGTATCTGAGATTTTCTTAGATCTGCATTCTTATCACAACCTTCAAAATATGCACACAGTACTTTTGAATTACCTGCTGACAATTACAAAAGCAAATGGAAAGAGTTTCTTTGCTGTAGAGGGGAAGTAGCTGCTGCATGTGCCCTCTATCCTGGGCGACTGAAGTTGGCATCTCTAGGAAGACACCTGGGATGCTCTGCTTTTGTGCTCATGTCAAGTCTGCTTAGTTAGCCCAAACTAAACATGTGTGACCATCAGAATCTATGTTTCTTCAGTAGTAAACAGAATCAGGGCTGAGGCTGAGGTCACCCTTCTGATAACAGCTGGATTGAAATTGACTCTTATCAGAACACTGGGATAGAGATCTTTTGTTTTCCTTGTGCTGCTCATTCTGGGACCAATCTGCCCTAGGAACAAACTGATATTTCCTCCTCTCCCTTTCTGTGCTGGCTGACAGAGCTGATGAGATACCAGTGGGACAGCATACCATCCTAACCACAGTGCTGTACTCACCAAAAGGAGCACCAAAGACAGAAAAGTATTAGAAGGCTTCAAGCATCCCTGAAGACTGCATCTTTTATCGTTTGCGTGGCAGTGCTCCTGGCCTGTGCAGAAGGCCAGTTGTTGACAATCGCAACCCAAGTCTCTGTGCTTTTACACTTGCAGAAGACAAGGTGAATGTGCACTGTACAAAGGCAGTAAAAACATCAAAAGTTGGCATAAATATATGAGAAGGCAGCATTGCAAAGCCTTTGTGTCTCCCGTTGAAAAGTTATGTTCTGACCTTACATTAAGCTGACAATAGATCTGATCACAGAGCCTTTATGGAGAAAGCCGATACTGTTGTTAGACTGTTATTTACACATCAAAATATGCTTGGACGCAGGGGTAACCGTCTAGTGCCATTATGAAACAGCAGAGCACCGGGAGAAAGCAGACAGTATCTCTTCCCTAAGGGGCTAACATGGAGCAACAGTGACAAAATCCCATCCCAGTTCAGCTTTTTGTATTCTCTGGCTGCCCCCTGCTGGACGGGAGAGTGCAGTGACAGTGTGACCCTCTATTTGCCTGAGGAAGAGTATAGGGGGCAACACAGGGATAACTGATAGTGTAGCACAAAGGTGCAGTCATACTCAGGCTGAAACGTAGCAATGATGAATCAAAGTCAGAGGTTCTTTGAGTCTCAGAAGTTTAGCAAAAACTTATCTGAGCCTTCTTATGACCAGTGAAATAGCTAACTGAGAGGCCAGTGTCCAGTGACTTAATTTATCTTATTCATCAGCAGATGAATGCTATTCCCACATTTATTAGGTTAATAATCTGTGATTGCTGACTGGAGATGTTTAGTGAAACAGAGGAGAGGTTAAAGGTATGCATTAGATAACAGGCTTTTACTAGCAGATTTCCCTCTTGTCTGTCTTCATCTCTTCACCAAAGAGGATTTAATTTACATCAGTGTAGAATTTCTCTTTGTTTGTTTTGCACTGTAAGGGACTTATTCTGTTTTTCAAATCAGATCTTAATTTGCAAGAATTAGGAATTCTCAAAGAATTTCCAAGAATTATAAAGGTTGAAGCCAGGACTTGCCTCTGTTAGCGCTTTGCAGGCTTTGAACATGTTTCATCTTGAAAATACAGGTATCTCCTTGAGATTTTCTAGAAAGCATAATTTGATTAAACTTCTGATAGTAATAAGGACTGATTAGTAGTGTGACTCTTGTCAGAGGTTATCTCCTGTATCATAGGCCCTTGGCATGCAGAGGTTAGCAAATATGATTTACTCTTTCGGGATCTCTTTGCTGCAACAAGCCTGTTGAATTTTATAGAAGCTTTATGCTCAGAGTGCAGAGGAATGCCAAAGTCAAGGATCGTTGATCAAATGTAGCATTTCCTAGCTCTCATTTTTTTTTTTTAATTTAAGATCACAGAAAACAAATTATTCTTAGATATCTTGTTTGGTGGCCATAGTGTGTCAAAGCTACAGCTGAACAGCAATTGGCAGTGATGCCAAATACTAATTTTTAAAAGCAACTCTAGTAGGTAGCTTTCATGAAAGTGGCTGGTATAGCTCAGAGATGAGAACACACTGAGATATATCTGTTCCATTGATTGATGCTGGCAACAGCCAGAGCTGTGTACAGTTTTCAGATAAACAGTATGCACAGTTTGAAGTCATGGCATGAAAACCATCTAACATCCATCTAACACATGCAGCACGGCTAATAGTTCAAAAAGAGCAAATGCATTTGATGAGTAACAGGCATTAAGGGCCCTGCTGCTTTTCTAGGATGGCTGGGCTAGTAGAGAAGCAGAGTGCTTCACTATTTCATCTAGTGCGAGGGGGGCAGCTTGGGGCCAGATTGGAGAACTGTTAGCCTCCCTGCGTAACTGCAACTCAGGGGAATGCAGGATTTGCTTTCTGAATTGCTGTCTTGGTCTCCTGCCAGGAGCATGGAGCTTGTCTGTGATTGAGCTAGAGAAAAATGAAAGCATTCACAACTTTACCATGAGTGACAGATTTCTCATTTCCTAACATGCAGATCACCTAAGCATCTCATACTATGTGCCCCAGAGAGCATAATAACTAGGATGAACACAAAAGAAGAAACACTTTTATCTCCAATGTTATCTAGGATTGAGCAGTTCATAGCAAAGTCAGAGACTACTTTGAAAGAAAAAAAAAAAAAAGAGAGAATGCAGTGCCTTCTCAGTCACAGTAATAACCGTAGAGCTATCCTAATCATCCAGCTGAAAAAGTGCAAGTCAGTTTTGTTCTTCGCTTTGAAATTACTGATTCAGTGCACTAGCGAGTAAAAGTTCAGAAAGTGAAGACTTTCTCCTCTGATCCAAAAACTGCTTGTTTTTGTACTTATGTAGATGGCATTAACTGCTTTGTTGTATTTCATTCCACAGCTCTTGCTTGGAAAGGGATGACTGGTACAGCTGTATCAGCAGACACATCCCAGATGACTACAAAGCTCACAATACTTCCACCTTCCATAGCAACGTGGAGGTAAGAAGAAGCTGAATCTTTCAATGCTTAAAGGGGAAAGAGAAATGGGAAAGGAAGAAGTTAGAAAATGCTAAAATGCAGTTACTTGGGCAAGATATCCTTAGTAATTCCATTAAGATCAGAATGCCAAGCCTAAATGACAAAGCTTATTACAGTGCATGGCTTTAGCTTTAGAGACCACCTCTGGAATGTTAATCACAGTCTGTATTCTGTGGTCTTTGCTTAAATACAAGTTCACCTGGAGGAAGACTAACAAAATTTGTTCCCAAACAGTAACCATCTTGAATGGTCTAAAAATAGGTACAAATTCTTATCCTGGTTTCAGATGGAATGGAGTAGATTTTCTTCGTAGTAGCTGGTATAATGCTATGTTTTGGCTTTTAGAGAAAAATGAGCCTATTTTAGTTGTTGCTGAGATGTGCTGCACACAGCCAAGGACATTTCAGCTTCCCCTACTGTACTGTCAGGGGGAACTGGGCGTGCACAAGAAGCTGGGAAAGGACAGAACAAGGACAGCTGACCTAAACCAACCATACCTTATGACATCATGTGAAAAAGCTATAAAACTGGAGGTGTTTGCTGGGGAGAAAAGAACCATTGCTTGGGAACTAGCTGGGCATTGTTCAGTAGGTGGTGAGCAATTGCACTGTGCATCACTTGTTTTGTACACATCCACACACACACATAGAGAGAGAAAACTGGGATCAGTTTCATATTGACCATGGCTCCATAGGCTTTAGAGAACAGGCAGACACATGCACAACTGCAGCTTTGTGTACTCTGAGAAAAAGGAATAATAAAATATTTTATATAGTTGTTCCATATATCCAGATCTGCCATGGAAAGCACAGATTATGTTTGGATTCTGTGGGGATAAATTCCTTTTTGTGCGCATCATGGTTTGCACTGGAAAATAAACAAGTTTGTACTAATTTTTGGTACTTTCTCTTCTGCATTCATAAAACTGCCCCAAAGTGTAATGAAATACTGAACTTGGCTTCTTTGCTGCTGAAAACTATGGAGCTGGAGTTTTTTAGGGTCGGCATTTCAGAAACTGACAAGAAAAAGATGGCTCATGACCTTGTCTGCAGTTTGCATATGCAATGAATAAGGTCCTTGCCTCACATGGAAGGTTGTCAGTGACTGACCAATAACAGATCTATATTCATTGTTATCTGTTTTGACTGCCTTTCACAGCACCATATATTGATGGCCATAGACTTTCAGTGCAGAAGCACCTGCTGAAGCACTTAGAATCTGTATATCACTGCACCTATATCTTACTGCATTAAGAATCGAAAAACTGGCTATTCTAGCAGGTGAACTGTAATGACAGAATTGCAGTATGGGGAGGATTGAATGGGTGTACTTTGGGAGTGTGGATGCTTCTTGATTTGTTCTTCTTTGATTTTAAGTTACGGGAAAGGCTTGGAATACCCTTGGGTGAGAGGCCTCCTACTTTGGTACCTGTATCCCATGTTATGATGTGCATGAACTGTGGCTGTGACTTTACCCTCACTTTGAGGCGACATCATTGCCACGCCTGTGGGAAGGTAAGAGCTGCACAAGCTCCTTAGGGAGGCTTTATTCACACTACTAAGATGGTGGCTGCCACCACTCTAATTTCTGCAAGCTTTTTGCAATATCAAGACCAGAATTTAACTTTCCACAGAACTTGTTAATGCACTGCTATGTTAGGTAGTTAGGTTTCTAATGACTAGTATGCAACTAAAATCTGTGTTGTGTGATTCTGGTTGGCTTAGATCAGTGTAAATCTACAGTAATTATAGTTCAAGCAATAGATTTACCCTGACTGACACAGATGTAGCAAAGCTGTATCTGCTCCACCATCCTTCTCTCCTAAACAACTCAGAGGATTTGTTTTATATGTGCATATATATCAATTAAAATTATATCCTTTCTGGAGCAGATTGTATGTCGAAACTGTTCAAGAAACAAGTACCCTATGAAGTACCTCAGAGATCAAGCAGCCAAAGTCTGTGACAGCTGCTATGTGGAATTGAAGAAAAGAGGTAAAGTTCCTCCATTCTTGGCAAAATTGACAAATATACTGTCTATTTGTATAACGGAGACGCTTTTAGGACCTACCTGCTATATTGACCTTTGTGACAGAGGATTTCTCATTTCAACCACAATTCTTGTGTATTGAGGTCCCAAAAGTCCCAGACTGTAAGGCAGCTAAAATTGTTTTAGCAAGCCAGGTTCTCCAAGGGTTTCCCTGGCCTTTTGATAAGCCAGTATAACAGCAAGAAGTGTGAGATGTAAACATTAGAGCTGATAGCTGTTCCCTGTAATTTCTAGTGAATTATCCATCAAAGAAAAACAGTGGCTTCACTGTACTTGTTTTGTCCTTATCCTTGTTGCTTTTACAACAAGGAATGATGAGATAAAGTGCAGAGCCACTAAGAGCTTTTCACATAGGAAGTCAATCTGGAAACAGATGGAAGCAGAAATTCCTGACAGTAGAGCTACTGCCTAACTAGAACTCTCTGTATTACTATATGAGTCCATGTTCTAATTTAAATACGCATTCAAATCAAGATAAATTGGGGGGCAGTTGAGGGATTTATATATATAATTGTGGGAAATGGCTCTATACCCAGGTGGAGGCCAGGGATGAGTATTGTCCTCCAGGTGTCTGTCTTAGGACTGGTGCTCTTCAACATCTTTATCAGTGTGACTGGGATAGTGTTACTGAGTGCACTCCCAGCAAGTTTACTGATGACACCATGCTGAGTGGTGCAGTTAATACAGTAGAAGGAAGGGATGCCATCCAAAGGGACCTGTATTCTTGCTTTGCCAAATTCTCTTTCAGACTGCTTTCAAGTAGCTGTAGGTTATTACCAGTACTTGAGGGTGCTATGAAATCCAGCCAGCTAACCAAACTTAACAGTAATGTGAAGGAAATGCTGAAATAAAAACCAGCTACAGAGGAGATGGTTGTTTGTGCTAGTGAGGCATGTATCTCTTACCCCTTGTATGACATACAGCAATTCATCCATTTCTCCCTTCCCTTCTGAATTTTCTTTATCTTCCAGAGCGGCCACTAAGTATGAGCTTTCCTCCAACTTCATCCAGGTGTTCAAGCAGTGCCTTCTCTTCGGTCTTCCACAATATCCATTACTCATCTTTCAAGAAACAGAAAAAGATCCCATCAGCTCTTACAGAGGTAGGACCAAGCTGACTAAGAAAGGCAAGGAACTGCTGAGAACTACATGCTGAGATTTCAGCAGCTGTGTTTATAATTTATTCTGCAAGCAATGGGCTCATACCATGCTCTAGTCATCATCGTGCAATTATTTTTTTCTGTTTTTCACACTAATGTTTCAAACATACAGTACTCTGAACTCTGGAGACAGCTCACAAACTTCTTCAGCCTACTGAGAAACCCGAATTATAGCAGTGTGTGTTTCCTCATCAACCTGTATCGTTTTTAGAAAACTAAGACCTCATGGTATTAGCTGGTACAAGGAGGCTGGTACAAGGTACACAGCCTTCACAAGTATCAACAGAGCACGATTTGCCATTGACTAGTTACTTTTTACGAAATTGACAAGAACCCTTATATCAATAGTATCAATAGTATTAATCTGTAACTTTTTCTCATTAGCTTTAGCCAGGACCTGGAACGCTTTTGTTCTGCTACAAAACACTGTTGTGTGATACTGCTCAGTCTTCTGTCTTGTCAGAAAGACTGGTTTTGAACCTCTGGTATTTTTTTCTGATTTGGTATCCTTGCAGTTTGATACTGCAATTAATTGTATATACTGTGTGTGTGTGTGTATGTGTACGTATACTTCCCTCTACCCAAAATGTGGATCTTTAAGGTCATTAATGAATTAGATCTCAAAATAGGTCTGTGAGAGGGGTAACTTTCCTCAGAAATATTATTTCTCTAATGAAATCAAGTCATAATCAAGTTATTAACATAAGTTAATATAAAAATATTGTGAAGTCCAAAATATAACGACGTCTTAAAGGTGGACTGTCCTTCCTTACTGGAAGCATCATTTTTTACTATACTACCTCACCCAACAAAAAGAGCTGGGAGGAAGGATGAGTTCATTTTCTCAGAATACAATTGTAAACTTGTTCTCAGTAACAAGTCAATTGCACGTTTTCCACGTGTTACTAAGAACAAAGTTTAACATCTTCAAACAGTGGGGAAAAAAAAAAAAAGAACAGAAATAACATAAGTGTGATATTACTCTATCCATTCATATCAGGAGGGAAAAGGCCTCTGCTGTCATAAATCCTGATTTCTCCCACTCTCCTTCAGGTCACAGCCTCAGGAGAGGGAGCTACCATCAGTGGTTACCTGGCCAGATGTAAGAGAGGCAAAAGACACTGGAAGAAACGCTGGTTTGTCATCAAAGGCAAAGTCCTCTACACCTACATAGCAAATGAGGTACTGTGCAATCTAACTTAAAATTCAGTAAGGAAAATATTTTATCATTTACGCTCTGCAGTCAGCAGAAGTAAATGTGAAAGGTGTAAGTGGTGGTTCGCACAGCCAACTGCCTCTAAGAACTGGTTCTAATGGACTAGGCCCCTAAGCAGTTACTTCTAGCTGAAAGGCTCAGCCCCATCCCTGGGTGGATCTCAGCAACCTTTTTACAAACTGCCTTTCATTATTTGATTGATTGATTTATTTATTTTTGCTGTTCATGTTGCTATATACTGTCAGCCTGAGCCTAGGTATTTACATATAAAGACTTCAAGGTAATTGACAGATTTTTTTTTCTTTTCTGTAGATATAGGGTGCTATAATCTATTTCTGCTGGAGGGAGGAGTCTTGTGTGTGTACATAAGATATACTGATCCTACTGGTATTAACTGGGAAAGATAGGATAGTCTGCAGAGATGAGAATGCAGCTTTCTCTTTTGACCTCTAAGTTTCTCTTCGTAGCTGAGGAGGCTGGCTTTCCAACAGACTTTTAATGTATTTTTTTTCTCAGCCCAGTCCCTTTTCTCAATTTTATTTCTTCTCCAATTGAGTAGCTGCAGTGCCAGTAAGCTTGAAGTGAATACATTACAAGGAGTGGTTGTAACTGACAGAGTTTGTAAGTAGAAGCATAAAAAATGATTTTGCTGGATACAGAATGCTAGAACTGTAGTAACAGCAATACTTAATATTTTAAGTCTTCAGAACACTTTGGAAATATCAATCACTTAAATTCAGCAGTGTGAGGAATGTAGCATCATTAATTATCCCTCTGAAACAGATGAGGAGATTGAGACAAAAATATTCGTGGTCTGGCCATCACTGAAAACTTAACAGCTTTCTTCAGTAGTGTGACGTATAATTTGTTACCTCCTTACTTTTTCTACCTGATTTGTTTCTACGTAGGCCACATAATCTTGAACTTGACTTTTTTCCAAGGCCCTGCAGTCTCTCAGCAATTCAGACTGTTAGCATCCAGCTCTGTATTCAGTACACTTATCTGCCCTAATCTTAGAAGTGATCACTTTTGTTTGGTGATAGGGAAAGAGCAATGGATGGCTAGTTACACTTTTTATTCCCAGCTTACAACTGAGCTTCTAAGAGCAGAAGCAAAGGCAACATACACATATAAAAAACATTATAGTGACCACAGTTGCGGCTTTCAGTGAAGCTAAAATTGAGTTTGATTAATACTTATTGTTATTGGCAGAACAAAAACCACAGCTGTATACTGGGGGTAAGTTAACGCTGAATTACATAACCAGTTCCAAGATTTTGAAGCAGTGTTGTTCAAAGTGAGCTATGCTATCTGATGTGCAGAGTTTTAAGAAAAAACATTGCTAGTGCTATAAAAAGAAATTATAAGGTACAAAGCAGACTACTACTTGCATTCAGCAAACAAAAATAGCTTGAAGTAATACATCTAAGACTGAGCCCATTTCAAGCTTTCAAGAGTGCTTCTGCACTTTCCCACATTGCCAGTAACTCATAGGTTGCTTCTCATAGGTTGCTTCCTGGACCATTATGTCAAAGTAGTCACTGAAGTAATGGGTAATTTGACTTTCTGGATGGCCACGAATAACTGGCTTTTTAGAGGTGCTGCTAAAGTTGAAGACTATATGAACATGTGCATTGCTCCTGTTTAAGAGTCACCAGTTCAGCAGAAGATTCATCTTACTGCTTTTGCAGCACAGGCAGTGTTTACATATGATTGTTTTTCAGAAAGACCCTTAAACTGCTATAGGCTTCTCTCTAATTTTTGGTTCACTTCTTCTTTGCTTTCAGGACAAAGTTGCCACAGAAAGTTTGCCTTTGTTGGGTTTCACTGTTGCCCCAGAAAAGGAGGAAGGATGTATGGGTACAGTTTTCCATCTCTATCACAAGCAAACTCTGTTTTATAGCTTCCGAGCAGATGATAACTATTCAGCACAGAGGTAAGGGAATAGATGTCCATGCTAGTGAGCATGTAGATCCAAAAGCTTATGTAGAGTTTCTCCTCTTCTTTGCTTCCTACCCTAACAGAGGAAAACAAATGGCTTTCAGAGTGTTGGCTAAGCCCAATTGCATGCAACTGCCATTAGTGATGAAAAATCTACCTTTTTTTCACTCCTCTGTTTAAGTAGAAAGAAGGCTGAGCCTCAAGAATCATAGTCTTCCAGTCAAATATAATTTTTGTATGGGAGCTTCCCCGATTTGTGTTCTATTTATCCACCTCTTAGTTTGCTCATCAACAAACAATTGTACAGATTTTGCAGTTTATTGCTACTCTAGTACTTCTATATAATAAAATAATCATGAAACTTGTAATAAAAATGCCAGTGCCTTAAGGCACATGAGAAGAAAATTTGTATTTATGGGAGATTTTGTTTCTTTTAAACATAACTCAGTCATTTCATATTTTCTATTCTAATTACAAAACTATAGCTACAGTCCTCTTCAGGCTTTATGTTCTTAAAATATACATTTTTGAAAGAAATAATTTTTCATGTACCACTCTTTCTTTCCTGCCCTTTTTAGGTGGATTGAAGCCATGGAAGAAGCATCCATATTATAGCAACTATCACTCAATGGACTTAGAATACTAATTCTCAGATTTCTATACAATCCAAGCAATCTTATGTCTTACAAAACTGAACGGTGTATTTCAGGCAAACTGGCGACAAACACTGGACATGAACTGTTTCCAGACTGCTGTCTGCTTCCTTCCTCCTCTTCCTCTTACTTTTCCTCCCATCCCCCCCCCAAAAAACCCTTTTAAAATAGGGAATGTTTTGGTGACCCTTTATGCCGGTCCAAGTTCAGCCCGTGCTGTAAGCTTTCCTATGATCCCATGGTAAGCTAAATTTAACATTAAGGAAAGAAAAAGCCATGGAAGTAGTGACTACAGTAAGCAGCAGGATCACTTTTACTTATTGTAGAGCACTGTCATATTTCACTGGGTTGGTTTTGGAGTCTACCATGGAATTTGAAACAATGTAGTAAACAACAAATACTCATTTAAAGCACTTTATTATTTTCACTCAACTACAGTTTAATCTTTTCATATTTCCATGGAGTTTGGTGGACCGATTTATTGTTCATCCATTAACAAATGCCAGCATGAAATTATGCCACGCATATGGTGAATTGTTTCTACAGAAAAGGAATGAACAAAAATGCTCCATTTACCCAGTCTTCCACCATTGCACTAGCTATGATCCAGAATAATTACTTACTATCCATTTATAATTCGACACAAATCACTGTATAACTTATTTTAAAGTGTTTACTTTCATATCACTACAGTATTTTGAAATGCACTATAGTTGCTCTGCAGTCCAGACATTGAATAGTATCATGTCACCCTGAATACCGTGTCAGATTCAAACCCGAAAGATATTTTAATTTATTATAAACCCACAGACAACTTTTATTTAACACTAATCTACCTATCAGTGTTAAGATTTGTATCATTTATTTAAATATTCTATCTTTATTTTCAGTCCTCCTGATGTTTCTGCCGTTGTTGTTATGGAAAAAATGTCATCAAAACTTTAATTCATGTAACAAGTGAATCATTTGAAATATGCTGGTGGTGTGAAATGTGCTTGTCTGAACCTTCTCTGATAAGAGTGCTTTGGAACTCCTCTGGCTAAATGTATCTTACTACACTGCCAGGGCTGGAGTTCTAGCAGCCCAGTGGCACAGCCCAGTGGCAGTATGGCTTCAGATGTGTGCTGGTTTTACACTAGCTGAAGATGTCAAAGTTTTGGTTTCTGTTTCTTTTTTTTGGCTGGTTGGCTATTGTTCAATGAAGGTTGAGAAGTGATGTTATCATTGCAATAAAATGATTTTGTGTTCTATGTTTGTCATAAAATCTGACTGCGAATAGAATGGCAATTATGATTAAAATATATCTTTCTACAAAAATAAAATGCTCAAGAATTTTCTTACATTAAAATACATTGTGGGGCAGAGGGAGGGGAAGAAACTTTACTACCTTCATTTTTCCTTTCTTCATTAAACTTGATTAATAGACTGGCTAGAATTTTTCCTTATTTTTTAAGATTTGTAATATATCTCCAAATGATAAAGGTAGTTCAATTTATCACCTAGAAAACCAAGCTTAAAAAACAAATACAAGTCTACCACTAAATAAAAACATACTTGTATTGTCTGGGTTTTTTTTTGTTTATGATACATCTGCTAGTATGATAACTCTGAAATGAAACTAACTGATAGTTTCATAAAACACAGATTGCCATAGGATAACAGAAATCAAGTATGTCTCATGTTAGAACTTCAGCCTTATTAGCAAAATTTCTAACCATGGCCCCAAGCAAAAGTCTGCACTACAGGACAACAGTACTTTGAAGATTTAGGTGCTGACATCTTGTGACTGTTGTTTGAAGTTTTTCAGTAAGACACAGGAAATGAATACACAAAAATATTTTGTTGTAAAAAAAATAAGATACAGTGCTATTAAGCATTGTCTGATATAATGTGTAAAAAAAGAGCAAAATGTAACTGCAGTTCTACAGGCTTTCCCTTTATATTATTTTTACCTTAACTCCAATTCCAGTTATTGTTAACAGACACACGGTATTAACCAATTCTCTAACAAACTGAGTTTGAATTAGAAGACAGTAGTTGAGGTCTTCTTGTGAAGACAGGATTCAGACAATAGCAATGAACAAGTGTTTCAATTCACATTAGATTTAAACTTGTTGAGCCAGGCTGCCTGTCAACACTACTTCAGTTACAGATATAAATGGGCTTAATATATCACAAAGCAAGAAAAATAATAAAGAAAATGCCCTCATATTTTCAGTTTAATTGAATCTAATTTGATCAAAGCTAAGCACCAAAGACAAAAACTGTCTTAATTTCAAGAGCTAATCCAGTAATCACTTTTATAGTTTTAACATTGAAATAGAGGTTTTTGGACAGCTATTTATTTGCAAGTAGCTCAGTACATTTCTTCCTAACGTGTACCAAGCCTCGCTCTCTCTGAAAAAAAAAATTCACAACTTTGTAAGCATAAAAAAAATCTGTAATAATGCACAACGTACTAGCTAATCAGTCAATAGTTTTGATGCAAACTGGCTTAGTTTATCATTTCATGTGTTTTTGTTTATTTTGCCACCTACTGGAAAGCATTATGTGGATTAATGGCTTCCTGCAATCAGTGTTTAGATATATCTTACAGTACATGCCTATTTAAAATCCATCTTTTATACGGTTATTATAATCGTTTTTCCAAATCAAAGTATAAATCATACAGCAGAGTTAGAGTGCTCCATCGTGACAAGATTCCATGCCATTGTAACCAAGTACTGCTAGTCAAGAAGGTCCTGGGATCACCACCCCTCTGAGCTGATCCTGGATCACATTTAGGATGGAAGAACAACACAAAGCTACAAACACCAAGAGGGCTTTTCCCATTTGCGTGCTGCTTTGGTGCAAAACAAACAAAGACCTGTCTCTTTATAGCCACATAAAAACAGGAGAAAAAGCTATTCCCTGTGTCAGTCTTAAAACACTAATCTAACTTCACAATTTACCTTTATAATTTACTATATCAGATAATCTTCTGTGTATTAAAAACAGTGTGATCCTTCAGTGTGAATGACATTAAGACAACAATTTGGATCAAGGTTTGAGAAGAAAGTTTCTAGACTTCAGGGCAGGCTTACAGTCCCACTTACGGCAACTATGATAACATTAGACTTTTCCTGAAAGCACTGTTGCACAAATATTCTGCAAGTCTTCCCTTTCTACAGAATACAAAACACCTGGAAGCAATAAAAATTAACAACATTCTCATTCTTTGCCATGCTTTATTTTTATTATTGTTACTAAGTGACAATAAGTTTCGATAGCTTGTTTCCAGAGAAGTTTTGCAAGTTGTTTCCAATGTACACATGCTTTGGAGAGGCATGGAGTACATTTAAAATAAACGCATTCTGATTTTTTTTCATCTATTTGCTTGTAATACTACACTTTATGTTCTTTCCTCACTCCTTTTTAAGTTAAAGGAAACTGGAAGGACAGATTAAACTAACTAGCAACAGTCCATATTTTTGTTTCACCTGCTGTGTGCTACATTATTAATAGCAGTACTTCCCAGCAGATAAGCGTTATCTTCAGGAGAACAGCAGGAGAAGTGAAATTACTCTGTATCCATACTGACAGCCACTATAGAGCAGTTAGGTTCTGCACTAAGTATTCCAAATTGAAAGTTTGCTTCAGGTGAATTTGGGGACAGGGTTAGGATTTTACAGTGCTCTTGCCCTCCACAGACTTTAATGGACAGCATTTCTCTTAGAGCTACTTTTTACAATTTATATAATTTACTTTTATTAATGAACACATTAAAAAAATAAAATTAAGAAAACACTTCTAGATTATTCTCAGCAAAGTTTCATTTCAAATTACAGCCACTACATGATAAATACTAATTTCTTAGATCAACAAGTTGAAATTCCTATAGTCAGAAATACAATTCTCACAAAGAGCAGATAGAGCAATGACAAAGCATAGCAAGACTACATAACCACGAGTCTTTATCTGGATGTGAATGTGTGTAGCGTGGCCAAATGCTTCCCTGGACTACACTGTGGTATCATGTATGTTATACATTCCATACTTCTACATGCTATCTGGAATATTTTTGCCTTTCTTCCAATCTCTCCAAAAGCCTAATGGCTGCAGTCAGTGTGGGACTTCACTGCTAACCAAGATCTTTAAAAAATTACAGTTTTTTTTTTTTTTTAAAGTTGTAAACCAGCAAAAAACAAAACAAAACAAAACAAAAAAGTGGAGCGCCTTTCACATGAAGTATGCTATGTACATCAGCTTTCACAGCACTTGATTCAGATTCCTGACACAACATCTCCCCATATTTTTCACCACAGCAGCAAGACAGAGTCTGAAAGTGTTTGACCACATTAAAGGAAGTCTTACTTAATCTCTGCAATTTCACGACTTTCTATTCTGCCTCAGAAACATTGAAACTGCTCTGCGTGTTCGTTAGTATGAAATTGATTGCTTTTCAACGACGTATGTGCCTTCCCTTTTAAAATACAATTTAAAAACCAGGTCAGTTCACTTGTACTTTCAGAAGGCCGTAACACCACATCAAATAAAAAGACAACAGCCGCATACAAGCCTAAGTGTGCAGGCAGGATTAACTGAGCAATGACTTCAGTAGCATAAAGAGGGCCATCAGACAGGTTGGAGCACAAGACAAAGGAATCAGCGGAGCTGTAATATAATGAATTAGATGGTGGAAAATAGCAGAAGCACTCAAGCTCCTGAAAAATAAGCAGATCTGGTACGAATATAAGCGTGGCATTTCAGCACAGAGGGAAGCCATCGTGTTCTCCGGCATTCTCAGTGTCCTTCTACAGCACTCCGTGCTTCTACCATTTTACATTTCTCTGCTCTCATGCTCGCAGAATTACTAGAGAGAACAGCTGAAAGGCAAATGCCATGAACTGGATAAGAATGCCTAAGTGACACTGCATCTTTGACACTACACATTCATTTTTTTTGTATTGTGCTAAAAACTGTTTTCCCTGAGTTTATAAAACATTAATTTGTATTTTTTAATTTCCTTTTTTTAAATTATTTTTTAAATCAACAAGTAATCTAGAGCTAGTATTTGTTTTGTTAGCCCCAGAATTTCCTTGTACATAAGCGTTTTCTTTCCCTTCCTTTTTTTTTTTTTTTTTTTTTTTACATTTGCAGTGTTTTTCTCAACATTTAATAAAACTTTCCACGTTTAGATTTTTTTTTTTTCCCTTCAACATACAGCACATAAAAGATAAGATCCAGTAATATTTTTTAGGATATTTTACTCAGAGGAATAGTCCCCTGCTATACAAGCAAGACTGCAATTCCGGTCAGCACATGAGTATCATGAGCCCAAGAAACTGTTCCTCCTTCATTCCAGAATAAAATACCTCACCAACAGCTAAATAGCAGTTTGCTTGGAAATGCAATTAAGACTATTTGGGACGCAAGCTGAAGTAAGATTTTTCTACAGTCCACAATGCCTATAGCAGGCAGCAATTCATTTTGCAAAGAGACAACTAAGGAGAAATGAGGGCAACCAGCCCAAGAAGGAGGTCACTACTTCCCTTAGTGCAGCACAGCCATGCTCAAAGCTGGACACAAAGCACAAGAGCTTATGTTCAAAATCATCTACTAAACACATTAAAAGAGATTTAAATTGAATGTAGCATGAACAAAACCAAGTCGTTTATATTGTTAAAATCTTAGTCTTTTATAACTGTGTTGAATTTATGTACATCCTGAGTTCTTCTATGCTAAATAACAGCTTTGCTCATTACATTTTCCTAGGAAATTTCAGGAAAATTGTGCAAGAACTTCAATCATATGAAATGACAACTTTTAAAAGTTCAGAAGAGCTCTGTCGATCCCAAAGATTTAAAACACATGAATAACCTTAAATTCTGCTTTCATTTTGTAGTTCTTGGCCTCTCATAACTTCCGATCCGCTCCTCAGCCATGACATACTTTCACAGCCAATGCCACCTCTATGACCGGAGGAGGGTTCGTAGCCTGTGCCACAGACACACATACAGCCCAATGTTTGCAGTCAATGGTTCTGCCCACATCTAAAACAACCTTTCCTCTCTGTGAGCACGTACATTTTCCCACCTCAGCTCTGATCCACGATGAAGTCAATCTGTTTTCCTGGGCACAAAGCCGCTTATATGAGGTGTCTCCCCTCCTCTGCTTCTGTGGCAGTTTGCAGAGCATTTTTCTTCTCAGTCATATATTGCATAGAAAGGACAATGGAAAACATCCAATGGTATTGGAAGCAGAATTTGAAAAAGGCCACCACTTAGATACCTTCTGTACAGTGGATGGGAACAGTTTAATACTTCCTTAAGAAAACATAGCTGCAGGGATACAGCCCACCCTGGAGAAGAGGAAACACATGAGGAGGAAGAGGCAACAGAAAAGAACAGGTATGTACGGAGCATAGCCTTCATGCACTGCTCCAGGGCTGTTACGTGGGCGAGGGAAGGCAGATGTGGGTCGGCCATGAAGAAGTGAAGTTAAGCCTGGGAAAAATGGGCAGAGGAAGGTGATGCTTTAGTTTTTGCCCTAGTTTAAATAGATATGGATGCTAAGAAATTTAAATTATTTTTCTCCAGGTCAAGTCCGTTTCGCCTGTAACAGTAACTGATATATGATAAACTCAGCCTGCAGGCTATTTTACCCTATTTTCATTCTCTACTCCATCAAGAGAAAAGCAAGCAGCAGGGTCAGTACCTGGCTGCAGTCCAAAGACAAACCTGCACAGTGTGGCAGACAGATGGATCTTCTTTGCTCCCAGTATAGTTATTAACCTTCACTTCTTAGAGAGCTGAGATTCTCCACCTTTTTCACCTCCAGCATATTTTTCTTTCCAGTTACAACTAACCCCAAAATGGGCCAATACAAATACTTTCTAATAGCACTCCCTTTGAAGACTGCATATATATGTTTAGCAAATCAGATAATTAGCATTATCTAATACAATATTGTTTATTAAGGAAGGGCATGGGGGATAGTTCTACATTTCACTGATGTTCTTGCAATAACCACAGCAAACCACACTCTCGATGTGGCCTTCTTTATTACAATTTGTTGCTAACCCATGAGCATGGTGCAGCCGCATGGGAAGCAAGAGTGCACTCCATACCAGTTTGTTCAGAGGAAACTGTCCTTGTGGTGGCAGAAATAAGAACAAGGAGACAACCACTGTCTTCTAAAACTTTCCTCAACCTGCCAGGCAAGCAACAAAGAAGTGCAGAGTAGCAATTCACCTCTAGTTTTGGCATAAGCTATTCTTTCTTTCAGTCAGAGAGTTATTGATAAGGAATGAAGAGGAGTTTGAGAAAAGAGAAAGAAAATGGAAAGCAATACCAAAGAATATATAACCATTTGTTATCTTCCATTTGCTCTAGAACAAAATTTTGGAGTCACGTTTTTCTGCTATTCCTAGCTTTAAATAAGGCTCATTAGAGCACAGGCAGAATGTTTACGTTTAAGTCAGCTACTTCCAGAGACTTCCCCAAAAGATAATAAGAAAAATGCCAGACTATCTCTACCACAATGAATTACTTGTGAGAATTGAACATTTCCAAAATTTCAAGTAGATACAGACAGTACAACACACTACATAACTAAGAATTAGTTCACTATTTTTAAACACAGGAAACAAACTAAATCACGTACACACAACTTAAGAGATACCAGTATTTTTATTTGCATAGAATTACAGAACAGCCCCCTATGAAAACACACAGTTATAACCTCTGATTACATTTTTTCCCCTCTGAATCCTCACAGCTGTCAATTCACTGCTTGGAGCATTCTGTTACATGACACAAAGAGACTGCTCATTGTGATGACCAGTTTTATTTGGCTTGTTTTCAAGCTACTGTGCAAAACAGTCAATATAGTATCCACAGGCTTTATTTAATAAGATACACAGTTCTCATTACTGCATTTTTATTTCCCATACGACTCAGAAGAAAATACATCTTTAAAGCATTTTTCTACATTTCCTTCCAGCAAAGACAGTAAATAATTCACTCACTGACAACATTCAAAACTAGACAGAATAATTAGTTACATTCAGAAATGCACTGAATTTTGCTTTAACAAATTAGGCCACTGGTCTAAGAGCAACATCCTAATTCCCATATTATCTCAGATCTCAGGCTTTAACAAAAATAAATAAGAGCCACATGATCAAAAGCACAATATCATTAAGCAGACCTAAAAGAAAGAAACAAACCTCTCTCAATCACTACATCAGTTAAGTTCCAAAGCAAGAAATCTTCAGAATCTTCACAGTCTTCTCTGCCACCTCCTCTCAAACAAAACTTTTCACAGTGCACGAACTCTAAGAGAGCCCTGGCTAAGCAGGCTGCATGCTCAGGTACAAGAGGATAAAGAAATAACATGCTCAGAAATTATTATCAGCACACATTCGCTTTACATACGCAACATTCCAGTGATTGCCAGTCTTTTCCCACTTGCTGCTTCTTTCTCCTAAAGCAATTATTTCACAGAAAACATGGATTTGGTTGCCAATATATATTGCAATACTGAGAGAATCTGCCAAAACCAAAAATATCAGTTTATGGAAGCAAATGTTTCCATTTTCCCTTGAGCTACCACAGATTATTAATATGCAATGCAAGGATAATACAGTTATTTAATTGTCCACAATTATATATGGATCTTTGACAAGACCTGATGGACTTTAGAGATAGAATTTTTTATTTCCAGTTCTTCCTCAAACAAATATCAAACTTACTTCAACAAGAATTCTGTTCATATCAAAAAATGTAATGACGAGTCAGAGATGGTTTCTTAATCACATTAGTGGCAAAATGCCTTAAAAGGCTAAGAAATCTTAACTGTAATTCTATATGTGAGGAAGAGAAGAAACCTTCCTAGCTAAGCCACCAGACTGTCTATCAAACAGACAAAGGACGCAGTGTGCACAAGCAGTATTATGGCACTAACCATGAGCCCTGGAGTCAACAGTCCAAAGCTACAGAAATGCAGAACTTCCCTGTCTAGGAATCTCAGGCATGACAATTTGCTACTGAGCAAGTGTTTTAAAGTATATTTCACTATCAATAAAACAATAACTGCAGACATTTCTAAATAAAGCATAAATTTAACTGAACATGTTGTAGTCTACTGTCTCCTCATCCTATATATTCTGATGCTCAGAAAGAAAATGTGAAAATTGCAAGCTTCCTTATTCATGGTAGACTTCTCATCTCTGGTTTATTCAGCATGCGATAATTTATCACCAAAGACTGAACAGATGAACTTAATCACTGAGAAGAAGTACTAGATCTCATAAGAGAATCTCTGACCAGAAAATTGAAATACTTTTCTACCTAACCATGAACACAGCTGGTGTAGAAAAAAAAAAAAAAAAAAAAAGATGAAAACTGATTAGAATTCTGATAAAAGTTTTTAAGAATAGCAAATAAAAGGCAAAACTTAAGATTCGCTTTAAGTTTGCTTACACTAGTCACAGAATCACCAAAATTGGATAAGGCCTCTAAGATCATCCAGTCCAACCATCCACCTATCACCAATATTTCCCACTGAATCACGTCCTTCAGTACAACATCTAAACATTTCATGCAAAGTTTAATGCACTGAACTGTCATTTTTTCACTCAAGTTACCAGTTTAAAAGACAACCTGTGGTCATAGACTCTGTTTCACAACTCATTATTCTTGATTTACAACAAGAAAAATACAGTCCTACCCTAAAATCTAATTTATACACAAATTTGGGTACTATGAGGATACTGAAAAATTCATAGACATATATTCATAAGGGAATGGCTTTTTATGAGGGTGGACAGTGATAGGACAAGGGGGAATGGTTTTAAAGTCAGGGGAGGTTTAGGTTGGCTATTAGGAGGAAGTTTTTCAGCCAGAGGGTGGTGAGGCACTGGAACAGGTTACCCAAGGAGGCTGTGGATGCCCCATCCCTGCATGCATCCAAGGCCAGGCTGGATGTGGCTCTGGGCAGCCTGGGCTGCTGGTTGGCGACCTGCACACAGCAGGGGGTTGGAACTGGATGAGCATTGTGCTCCTTTGCAACTCAGGCCATTCTATGATTACATGATTCCCTTCACGCTCCTGAAAAAAAGTATCTACACTTTAAAATGGCATTTTATGAAGAAAAATAAATTGCAAATGCATTTTGAAAAGTCTTCTTCTGGAGGAATGCACATATCCACATTTTGGAAAATATGAAAGGCTGTCTTTCTGTTCCACACTCTTGGCCTCAGGAGTTATTATCACATTTCCCATTTCCAGTTCACTGTTTGTCTGACCACTCCTTAATTACTTAACCAGACACATAGTAAACTTACTAGAAGGACTAAAATTAAGTTAGATAATTGTGATAACCATAGGTGAAAAAAACGCTACAAACACGACAGAACCGGGCCCGTGAGCTTCCGTCCAACAGCCACGCAGATGAGAGACGAGGCCGCACAGCAGCGAACTGCTAACGCCCGTCAGCAAAGATGGCAGACAGCACCGGCAGTCGCGCGTTTAGAAGCGGAACAACTTCACGGCCAGCTCCACCGGGCGAGCCCTCATCAGCGGCAACAACCGGATAAAATTAAATAAAAATTCACGACTATTTAGAAGTAGCTTCAAAGTACCGAACCTTTTTGACTCACCGCCTCAGCACAACGTACCGGCACCCCGCGGCCCTCAGCGCGCCGGGCTGACGAGCGCCACGCGCCGCGCACGTGCACGGACGGCCCTTCCCGCCGCCGCAGAGCGGGCCGCAGCCCGGCCTCGCTCGTGGGAGCGTTGGCGCGAACGCTCGAAGCGGCCCAGGTAGCTCCGCCCCTCCCCGTCGCCATCCCCGGCCCCGCCCCGCGAGAGGATGGAGGGGGCCGCGGCCGGCGTGGTGCCGGGAAGAGGAAGCGCTGGAACGCTCTCGGGCGGCGGCGGGCGGGGTCACGAACTCTGACCTTTCACAGGGCCCTGAAAAATAACACAGACCCCCCCCCCTCCCACATACGCGCTCCCCCCTCCCGGTCACACGGTTCCACCCCCTCACCCCTCCACGGACCCCGTCGAGCTCCCGCTGCCGCCGCCCCTCGTGGGGGGGCTCGGGCCGCCTCTGGGCACCGTCAACAACGCCGGCCCGCCCGGGCCCGGCTCAGGGCACCGCCGGGCACGCTTGGCGCCAGTTCCTGAGGTAAAAATCGCGGTTTTCTTTTTTTTTCTTAGCTGGAGACGGCCGTCTGGGCTGCTTCGTCGCGGCGGGCCGAGGGAGGGGGCGCCGGGGTCCCGCTGGGGAACACCTCCGCGAGCGGCGGAGGGGAGGGGTGACGCCGGGCTTTGGGGCGGTGGGGGCACTAGAGCTCCGCCAGTCGCTGCGCAGCGGCAGCCAGCGGTGCCACGGGCCTGGCCCGCGGCTCCCGGAGAGAGGGCGGGTCGTCGCGGCGCCGGGATGAGCCGCTGCGGTGTCCCGGTGCGGAGACGCCGTGCTGGGACGCGGGCCTCGTGAGGCCGGAGCCGGTCCGGTCTCGGTGAGAGCCGTCCGCCGTCTGGGCGCCGCTGGGGCCGCGGTCGTGGAGACGCTGAGCGCGAGTCGCGGGCGGAGAGGGAAGATGGAGTCTGAGCGGGCGGAGGCGGCGGCGTGAACCCGACCCTTTTACCTTTGCCACCGGGAGGGCGGAGGGGAGGGGGCGGCGGGTACTTTGCATACGGGGCTGAGGCCGCCGCCATTTTACCGGCTGCCGGCCCAGCGCCGCGCGCGGCTCTCTTAGCCCGACATGAGGGGATACCAGAGGGGAGGGGGCCTAATGGCGGCGGCGGCCGCTGCCCCGCCTGGGATTTGGCCGCCTGCCAGCGCGGCCATCTTGTGCTCATTCGGGTCCCTCGGGTGTTTTCCCCCTTGCTCGAGGGGCGGTGCCAGCCGCGTGACAGGCGGCCCTCGCGGCCAATGGGCAGCGCGGGTAGGAGTGCCGCATCTCCGACGAGGTCATTGGCTGTGGAAGGAGGCGGGAAGGAGGAGCGCGGCCGCGGGGCGCCGTGCGCCCGGGGAAGCTCAGTGATAGGCTGCGAGGAGAGGGGCGGTGGGGGGCCGTCCCTGTCTGGGCCGCTTTTTGGAGGTGTTGGGGCTGCACCTTTTCGGGTCGTTGACTTTGTAGTTTTCTGTCTTATCCATTGTTTAAAGGTTTCTGCTGCCTTCTTACCACCGCTCGTAGCGTAGCGCGGGTTCCCGGCGGAGCCGCGCCTGCCGGCCCCTCTTCCCGGGTTGTGCTGCGGGCTCTCGATGGGGAGGTGCTGAGCTGCTGCTGGGCCGGCACGCAGCGTGAGGAAGGCAGCCTCACTGAGTAGCAGGAAGAGGTTTCAGTACAGCTGAACTCAGCCTTCCTTTGTGTCAAACTTGTAGGACTGTCCCCATAAAACATTGAATGTGTGTGAATTTCTTTGAGGTTGGTCTGCGACTTGGCTGAGAGAAGCGGTTTTGTCTCCTGTTTTGGACAGGAGATCTGTGTGTGTTCAGTTGGCTGCTGTCCTCTTGTAGCAGAATTGTTTTCCTGGTGCTGTTTTTTGGTGTGGGTTTTTTTTTTTTTTTTTTTTTTTTTTTTTGCTGTTTTTGTGTTCTGCCTTTTTTTGTTGGTTGATTGGGGTGGTTTTTTATTTTTTATTTTTTTCTTTGTGAGGGGTTTTGCAAGGCAGCAGATTCTACTTTTTGTGTTACTCTCTCAGGAATCGCGTTTTTAACAAGCTCACCTGGTATGGCTGCGCGTAGTCCCTCAGTCGCCAGTTATTTTGCTTTATTTTTGATAGCCCCCACTGTCGTTATGGGAGGGTTGAAAGTGCAAAGAACTTTGGTGGATAACAACACTCAAACACTCACAGCAAGTTTGTTAAGAGAGTTATCATAGGAAAACTTGATTGAGTCTTAAAAAGGTATTCTTAGGAACAAAATCTCATCTTCAATGCTTCCTTCATCTTAAAGCACTGAGAAAACAAAAGTATTTCGTGTTTTTTTTTTAATTGACTTTAAAAAAAAAAATTCAAAACAAGACAACAAAGAGCAATTGCTGAATAATTTGGGAAACTTATAGAATTAAATAAGCCTGGAGGAAATGGTAAAATGAGAAGGTGCATGAGACAGTAACACTAGTACAATTACACAGAGGATGTCTCAGTTTTGCTAACAAGGTGTTTCAAATACTCTTCCACTGATACATATGCAATCATTTATACACTTAGCACGGTAGGATTCAATCTTTTACGAATTGTAACATTTTAAACAACATCAGCTTTGTAAAAGTTGAGTTTGGGGGAGGGTGTTATGCTGGAGACATGAAATATTTTTCTATTAAGTGTTCTGCTGTTGTTAGCAGTAGGTGGTTTGCTGTGTTTTTCTTTTTTAATTTTATGTGAAATTATTGCTTTGCAAGTATCGTTAGAAGGTTGTCAATGAAACATCAAATATGCTGCTATTCAGGAATGCAGTTTCATTACCTACACCTGGGTTGTATGAACTCTGGCTTTGTAAGAAGGAAGTCAGTGCATGAATTTGAAACCTTAAGTAAATTTATCTTCAAGGAAACACGGCCCTTATAAGTATCATTAATAAGATATAGAAAATAGTTGTTCTTATTTCTTCTGTTTGCTTCTTAAGCCTTGAAAAGCATAAAGCTCAAGGTACAGACAGCCACATCAGAATAAAGCAGTTCTGAGGTATTTTATGCCAGACTGACAATACTGCCACATTATAATTAAGATGTACTTTCTGTTATTGAAAATATTCTCTAGATGTAGTAGTTTTTTACCCGTACTGTGGTAGATTACTGTAAGAATATGAGTGATCATGGCAGTTTGTTGGAATGACTCGATAGAAGTTTATTCAAACACAGTTCTCAGTTTGCTGTTTCCTTGTCCAGGGCATAATCAGGAGCTTATCTGCAGTTTCCCATCCCTTGAGTTCAGGAGAGCACTTGCAAACCACACTGATAATCAATGTTTAAATTGGTTCTTTCTGGTTTATAAAATTAGCATCTTATGCTTGCTGCTTAAATAATAGAGTAAAAAAATTGTATGAGAAACTTTCTAAAGTAGAAGAGTAACTGTGCTGCGAATAGCAGAATTCAGCTTTTTGAGTACTGTATTTCCTGTATGCATGTACTGCATATATACATGCATGTACATCCACACCATATCTTATTTTTCAGATAGATGCAATAGTGTTAAATTCTTAAGTTGTATCAGAGACTTGTTTAGCAGTAAGGAAAAAGAAAAAAAACAAACAAACTTTTGTGCCTGATGGAAGTTGCTGGCATCTTTTTCAAACAGGTTTTCTAATGATCTTGCTTCGCCATGGCAACCAATATGGAGGTGCTGGCTCAGCAGGTAATGGAGACTCAGCAGGTGGCTGAGGTGAGTGAAGATAGCACAACAATTGGCATATGAGCTTCCTAGAGGAAAACTTCTTAAGATTGTCTTTGCTGTTTCCAGTTTGTAATAAACAGAGCAGATCCTCGTAGAACAGTACTGCTTTATGCCTGGGGTCATACAAACCAGTGCAACTGATGATAAATGCTCTGTTTCATTCTAGTGACCTCTCTATCAGGAATGCAAGTGAGAAGTTTACCGTTAATTGCAGAGATGCTTGTTTGTATTATGGATTGTTTAGAAGAATAATATTAAAAAATTCTTCTTACAATTTGATTTTTTTTTTTGATCATGAAAGGTTTCAGCTCTTCTCTTGAGATATCATCTGAATCTCAAGTGTTTGAATTTACCTGTTTTACTTATGTACTGTATTGAATTTACAATAGGATGGTTGATTTAAATCAAACTTTATATTTCATATCTCTATATATGAGATGACACTGAGTAGATTTTTGTGCTTGCTATTAAGTGATGCTTTTAAATTCACTGAAGCTTGGATATGCAACAGGTAGAATGTCTGAATGAACTCGTAAACATCCAAACTGCGTGTATTCATGTCCGTAGAAGAGAAGTAATTTGTCTCTTTAAGTTTGCTAACTATAGTTTAAAAAAAAAAGACAAAAAACTTGGTTTTGTTTAAAATTACTTAGTTCAATATCTGTCAAAGTTGTTTAACCGTGTGATTTTATAATTGAGATTTCATAAATAATGAGGGGCAGATATGCTCAAAGACTTCTGTAGACAAGACCACTTTTCAGACATTGGTTTTGGTTGGTGGTTTTTGGTTTTTTTTTTTAACCTGTTAAACTAAGATTATACCTTGATATTAAAAAGTATGATCAATTCAAGAATAAGCTACGTAAGGTAAATGTACATCGTGTTTTCAGAAATGGATTGGAAATCCTTTGTGGTGTTATTTTTCTTTACAATTTTGGTTCTCTTAAAGTCCATAGTAACAATTATTATACTACAGTGTGGAAAATGGTCTACCAAGTATTCTGAAAATAACACCTAAGGCATAGTTTAAAAAAAAAATCCTGTAATTTCTCAGTGAAAACTGACAAGTGATTGTCACTCAGATTTGCTATATCAGATATCAGTTTGGCAAGCACTTTTTTTAAAACAATAACTCTTCCAAAACAATTGGGAATAAAAACCTCTAATGGAAATACTGCAAAACTTAAACTGTTTTGGTAGAAATTGAGATCTTTAATCACATCTTAGACACATAAAATATGTGACATTTGTAATTCCTCGTGCAGGAAATGCACCGTGGTAACATAGTGTGATGGTTGTATCTTGCCACTGGAGAGATCGCTTCATCCCAAGAATTTATGAAGCTCTGTGATTTCTTCCTAGCCGGTGGGTAAATAGAGGGCTTCATCTCTTTACAGTGTTCAACTCCTCCTTAAATTATACACCTGCTTGGTGCATAACCCCATGAAAACATTTTTCATGGAAAGGTAGTTGCGAACAGCATTGTCTCAGTAAGAGTTAATTGATGTTGCCTATAAATTTTGAATAATTTTTTTTTTGTATGAATGACTGGGTGTCTTTAGCCTGATACAGTTTGTAATACAACAAAATACGTTACTGGTTCTCTTGAAGTGTACTATATCCGTGCTCACTGATTACAGTAGAAAATGTGGCATAAAGCTTGGCATTAGCCTTAAATGAGAGACTTTTTGGAATACTATAAAATTAAATGAAAGGAAAAGAGTCATTAATCATGTATAGAATTTTAAGTTTTGAATGTTCAGAGGCAAATTGCAAACAGGATAACTTAATACATGTTCAGCTATTTCTGCAGCAGGTTTTCAGTATAGGTGTACATTGTGCATGGCTGTATTGAAAACTACGATGCAAGCACCAAATCAGATTGCTGTGCAAGTAGGCTATATGTTGTTTTTCCTTCTTGAGCAACAGTTAGTCATGTTTGCTTTCCATTATACTGTGGCTGCATCACACTGACTGTATTTTCAAGGGCTTTATAAAATTGTCCTTTTAATGGTTTCAGATACTTCCATTGCTTCTGGTTTCTCTATAGCAGTGTTGCTTCTTGTGTTTTTCCAGCTGATTGTTTCTGAAGAGATTGTGTGAGAGAGTTCCATTTTTTTATGTATGCAGTTGAGTGTACATAAGATTGCAGAGTAGAGAGCAGCTTGGGGATTCAGAGGGAATCTTAGGAATTCTTCCTCATTCTCAGTTAGTTTTGAAAAGCCCAGAAAATGCTTTAGCCTTAATGCAGAAGTAAGTAATGCTGCTTTTCTTAAGTATTTATGTAGTACCATTACCATGCAATGTATCAATAGCCCAAGTTCAGTCTCCACATCAAATTAATTTGTGTATCATTAAAATGAATTTTATTATGCATATGTATTTTATGCACAGTGCCTTAGTTTTTAAAATGTAGTTTTTAAGCAGAGCTGTCGCTATAGGGAGTAATAAGGGCTATTACCTCTTTTCAAAATTGGATCTAAACCATGGATCTGACCATGAAGAACCTTTAAGTCACAAAGAATTCCCAGTGTTTATACTCCCAGTTATTATATTTCAGATTCAGTTCTTGTTCCGTGTAAGACAAATGTGAATTAAGTATCATAAGTCTCTTTCTTGAGAGACCAATTAAAGACTGGTGTCAAAAGGTTGTTAAGTAATAATAGTTTCTTCGCACCAAATAAATATCAGGTCAACTAATTGTTGCACTGTACTTGTGCTGTAAATACAATCTGGTAGTTACAGTAATTATTCATGGCTACTGTTTTCAAATAGAGTTTTGTATCAAGAGTCCAATATCGGTCAGTAGAGAGCACGTTTTAGTGGTAAGGGTGAGGGTCCTTGAAATAAAATACCATAGCTACTTAAATAAACCCAAGTCATGCATTTGTTGCATAAGGCTTTCTAATGGTAATTCAATGAAAATTCAGGTTTATTTTCATAAAACTTGTCAAGTTTCATGGTCGATTTTCCAAAAGTTCAAGTAATATAACTTAAAAATTTCCCTAATAATTTTTTTTTCCTTTTTTTGGTCAGCCTTTATTGCAGCTTCATACAAATATTTTATCATGGAACTTAAGCAAGTGAATCACCCAGATGTTACAAACTTACTACATAAATTCTTATCTGTAATAATAGTGATTAGTGTTATTTGCAAGGCCTGGACAAGTTGAGAGAGGAGTATATTCTTTGAAATATATTAAGTTAATGTTCATAAGGCCGAAGATGCTCCACAAGAGGTATGGTGGATTTACTTTTTCAATTAATTGATTTGAAAATACTTCAAGCTACAAGCAAACACTTGTCGCAGATTTCATTTTGCTGTTTCATAGTTCACAGAAGGCATGTTTAAGGGGCTTAAGAACAGAGAGACGGTGGGATGGTTAAGCTTGACAACGTGGGAATATCTCCTAAAGATGAAATTAATTTTACCGTTAGACAGACTCCTTCAGCAGCTGGCAAAACAGCAGGAACACATTGATTCTGCTTCCTTGGTTACAGGCAGTGTTAGTGCACTTGACCTTCAGAGGAGAAGGGTCGCAGAGAATCTTTTATAACAATTCTGGTTGCTTTCTGTGATTGGAATCTTCATGAATGGACACTGGATGCAAAAATCTTTGATCTGACTAGAAGTGAGTTCAACATTTTTTTTCAGATTGATTTGGCCTCAGAGACTTGCTGAGGAAAAATGTAAATAAGGAAGGATTTGACTCTGTAAGTACTGGAGTCAATACAGCATACAGCTAGGGAGCTCCAGAAAGTAAACAATGTTACATACATTAGAACATATTATTTTTCCCATTTCTTAAAGTAGGTGTATTTGATCTGTCTTCTGTAGGGGAATTAGGTGGCCTTAAGATAATTTTTTTACATCACATTCATAATTTTCTAACTATCTCTAAGTCATGACATTAGTGTGTGTGGTTGTTTTTTTTTTTGTTTGTTTTTTGTTTTTTTTTTAGGACTGTGAATTAAGCCTGTATAAAATGTGATGCACTGAAGTTCTGTGATATAAGGCTGATTTATTTCTTTCATCTTCTCTGGAAAGCTTCCTGTCTTAAAGAAAATTGGGGCGCATTTAATTTTTTTAGAATATAATTCAGAATTACAAAAATGTACAGTCAGTGACTTTGAAGAAGTAGGTCTTTGTATGTACAGCTTCCGTAGTGGTTGCTGTAAGCATTATACAGGTTTTTCATGGCACGATGTTTGTTTTGAACAGTATGTTATATAGTGAACAGTAAGTGTAATCCTGAAAATGAGCCTAATGCTAAACTGTTATCTTCCTGAAATGAATATTTGAGTAATTTGCTTTCAGAATATTTTTATTCGATTTGTGCTATCTTTAATTAGAATCCCAAATTGTTTCTATAGCATTTATGTAAGCTATCTGAAGTCAGCCTAATAAATATCTAGCAGTTCTCTACACTGTTGTTTCTTTCTTCATTTTCTACTTAAGAAGTCAAACTTGTTACAGCTGATGAGTATAATCATAAATCATCAGAATTGTATCTGTTCTTATTCATTGTAGGTGTGTGAAAATATTCAAGGTAGAAATTTAGCTGACAAATAATATTGCAGAAAGTTTTTTTTTCCTTTCTTGTAAACTGTTCCATTTTTTGCATTTGACTTTCTACCCTGGTTCTTACTTTGCTGTCAACTAATGGCATGTGTATTCAGTCTGGAAAATAAACTTGATATTTTCAGTAGCCATTGAATTTAAATATGGAAGCTGATGTTCAAGTGTGTCCACTGGGAGTCTCATGATAGGTGTTTTTCTGTTTCTTGTTCGTTGTTTTCTTGCCTAGGTATTTTTCTCTACTGCTGGATCATCTACTGTCATCTAATAGTGAGAATATACTACACCTGTATGTTTGCCTCATTTGTCATTCGACTTCTGTGCCCTTTGTTTTAAATACAGATTTAGATTTTACTTCTAAATGGGACTACTTAGGATATGGGCAATAGGAGAGTAAAACAGTATGGCTTCATGAAAAGTGCTGTGCATTTTAAGACGTTTTTTTTCCCCAAGGTGACTGTGCAATAAATTTTCCTTTCTATCAAAACAGTTTTTTCTTTCCTTACATCACAAATTAACTTTTTTGCATATTAAACAGGAAGTGATTAAATTGACACTAACCTTTTGTTCACCTATACAAGTTCAGATGAGTAAATCATTCAGAAGTTATTTGAAATAAGATGTAATAAAAACAACTTGAGTTTCCTAGGTTTGGTCACTTGTCACTGCAGATATTGGGTTATTTTGATACTCTAATTCCAGTATAGAATGTTATATATTGCTGTCTACAATCACCTGAAAAGAGGTTGTGGTGAGGTGTTGGTTGGCCTCTACTCCCACGTAACTAGCAGTAGTGTTAGAGGAAATGGCCTCAAGTTGCACTGGGGTGGGTTCAGGTTGGATTATAGAAAAAATTTCTTGCTGATGGAGTGGTCAGGCACTGGAATGGGCTGCCTGGGGAAGTATTTGAGCAGGTATTCAATAAACGTTTAGAGGTGGTACTAAGGAATGTGGTTTAGTGGGGAAATGGTGGTGGTAGGTGGATGGTTGGGCTAGATGATCTTGGAGGTCTTTTCCAACCTGGGTGAGTCTCTGTGTTAAATGCAGCCCTATAGATATTGTGAAACAGTGTAAACTTGTATTTGTGGGGAATTTATGAAAACACAAATTGTTTACAATTAAATTCTTAATTACAGTTATTGTAAATTATAGAGTTTACAATATGAAAATATTAAAATTCTGAAACTATCAAAATGTAAAATCCGTTAAACTGAAAATAAGGTTTATTTTACATTAAGCAGATGTATGTAATAATCTAGGCATATAGTTTGTTGAGATTAAAAAAACATTCTTCCAAAGAATAGAGTTCTGGCCTATTTGCCTGGTTTTCAACAAATAGTTACGGCTTAAACTGGTTGTAGAAGAAACCAGACTGCAATATTCTGTTCTTTTTTGTATGATACATCACTGCAGTATTTTATTGCCACTAGGATGGAATATCTATATAAGTGTACCATATCATAACAATTCATAATACTTTGTTTTCAGACATGCTGCATGTGTAAAGTTTGCAGTCAGCAGTCTTCCAAAGTATTGGGTTTTTCTGTCACTTTATATAATAACTTTCAAAAAGAATATGACTAAAAAGTACTCATGTCATGCTGTTGCGGGCGGACAATAGTGTCACCTCTGGAGTTGCTGCAGTGTTATTATGGTAAATATTTATCTACTGTTTAGAATTGTGTTACTTTCTGTAACCTGTTGCAACAAAATGTCATGTATGCTGTTATTCAAATATTTTTGTATCCTGTCTGAAAACATTGGTGAGCACGTGCAGTATATGGCTTTAGAACGGAATTATCTTTTGTTTGAATTTTCTCACAAGTGTTAAACTATCAGTTCAAGTCATAGATTACTGACTTGGAAAACGCACCAGGAAAGCAGAGCCAGTCATGCTAGTGAACTTCTGACCAGAATAACAGAAGTTACCCACATGCACTTGAATATGTGCTAAGTCCACTGATATCTGTAGAAGTATACATTTGAACAGCACACAAAAACAAAGATATCCAGATTACTAGCTGTATTAAATTTAACTTCTTACCTCTAAAAACATTTGCACTGTTAAGATTTTTCTTACTTTTGCTTAGAGAGTGAAATTGCCATTTTGTTCACTTGGGCTGTAAAGGCACCACACTTTCAGAAAACTTCATGGATAAGATCAGAAACCAAAATGAAGTGTCAGTTCATTCAGATAGAAGGTCTGTGTACTCTTCAAACAAATTCTGTGTATCTCTTGTCTGTGCATCTGTGAACCCAGGATTGAGGACATTTTTATTTTAAAATTTCTAAATAATGAAATATTTAACATGACACATTGTAAAACAAAATACACAAAAGAAAAAAAGGGATGAATATAAAATTGTAAGTTGAGAAAAGTGCATTTCAGTAAACTGAAGACTAAGGCAATTTAACTATGTTTACTTTGGTTGTGAAAAATTATAATTGTTCTGTGATTTTGAATATGCCTTGATTTGGTTTTGTGGGTCTTTTTGGTCATCTATCAGGTTCATTGTATTCCCCCCCTTTGTTCCCCTTCCCCCCACAAAAAAAAACAAAAACCTGTAATTCATTAAAAAAAAAAAAATAAAATCTGAGTTGGTTTAATGGTTGTAACCTTTCCATTAAATGTAGGTTGCATGCTAAAGCCATCTGATGTTTAGTAAGCATCTGTATTTTAAAATGTGTAAATCAGAATTCTGTGTGTTATTTTACAGGTACAGACTGTTCAGAATTCACTATCTGATTCTCCAGTGATGACCAGCCCTTCCCAGCGTATCCAAATTATTTCCACAGATTCCTCTGTAGGCTCACCACAGCGCATTCAGGTAAAAATCTGTTGGTTTAGTAGTGAACTGTTATGTCTTCATTTTTTTTCCTTCTCCTGCTCTCATTTTATACAAAATAGCACTAAAATCTATTGAAGGCTTCTTCAAAATTTGTAAGAATAGATCATTTCTATCGCAGACCAGAACTCTTTCTCTCAAAAGATACAATTAGTGATGGCTGGTTGGCTGTATATAACAATTATATTGGTGTAGTGGAGTGAGGAGTATTTTCAGGGGTTAAACAACCTACATATACAAGTTGCATGAGCTCTAACCATACCAAATGGGCAGACACTGTCAACAGACAGTTCAGAACATTTAAGGTCATCTCTAAAGACTTCTTTCTCCTTTCCTCCCTCTATCCCTTTCTTCCTCCCTCTCCCTGTCAGATTTAGAAAGAACCAGTGGCAGACTTGCCTGCAAAGGCTGAAGTTAGTGCTTGGATTACTACATGATGGATTGTTGTTACTCATGGATAATATAAAGATAGCATTAACATATCAGAATTCTAAATGTATGCAACGTCAAATGATATGAAAACTAAGTATAAGCGTTACTAGAGTGTTGCAGTGCTACTTTAGCCATCCTTGACCTTGTTTTGTGCCAGTACAATACTCTTGTACTTTTGCCAGAGGTGGTGCAGGAGAGGCATTTGAAATGGTCCTGGGCATACAACCTCCACCACAAGATGAACTCCCTCTTTTCAGAAGGTTATCTAGTATTTCTCTTCTGTATGGTAGGTATGAAGACAGAAATATTCTAAACAATTTGTTTTGTTTATATTATTTTGCACTTACAACTTTGCACCAATCTAGCAAAGCAAAATAATTAGTAACAAGGGCTTTTATGAAACAGCATTTTATAATTGTGACACAGAAACATTATTTATGTTTTATAGATTGTGACCGATCAGCAGACAGGTCAAAAAATCCAGATAGTGACAGCAGTGGACTCATCTGTGTCTCCAAAGCAACAGTTTATTTTAGCCAGTCCAGATGGAACTGGTGCGGGAAAGGTGATTTTGGCAGCACCTGAGACATCTAATGCCAAACAACTTATCTTTACCACCGCAGACAACATTGTGCCAGGCAGAATTCAGGTAAATATAGTAAACAAGGTTAACCACAGACTTTTCTGTTTCAGTTTTTGACTTTTCAGTGCTTTAAATGTAGAATTCCTTTAAGACATCAGGAATTGCGATAATTTTATAACATGGAATAGATGATAAAATTGTAGGCTATGGTAGTCAGTCCTAAATCACACTGTCTTCATGTTTCTCATGCATTCGATTGTATTCATTCCTCTCACTGAAATTCCAATTATGAGAAAGCATACACAAATAATTAAGCTGGTGCTTGTGAGGGGGTGCCAAGATTTCAGATCTAGTAAAGATTTACAAATGTGCAGTGATAGAACTTACCTGGGCAAACATAGGTTCACAGTGCAGTGTCACAGTATTGGGATTGATGTTCTTCAGTGCAGAAGCTGTCACAGAATCACAGAATTGTAGGGGTTAGAAAAGGCCTCTAGAGACCATCTAGTCTGTGAGAAATGCTTGTGTTCAGTATTCCAGACTCAGGCAGAATTTGCTTTAAATCACAAATTATTTCATGCTTTTGCAATAGCAGGTGACTTCAAGGATAAAAGGATGCAAGGAGTAGAGAGAGGAGACAGTTTATATTTCCTACTTCCTGGTGCGAATTCCCTCCTCTGTTTCCTTGTTGGTTGAGGACTCCAGGACTTACAGCCTATCCAATGCTTCTAATTCCCTCAGTGGATGACTAGTCCCTATTTACTTTACTGCTTGGGTGACTCCTCTATATTGTCCTCCCTTTCTTGTTTGGCTTTTACCTATAATAGGTAAATATTATAGGTAAATAATACCATAATGGTATGCTGCGATAACCTCTCATAGTTAACCTTCCCCTCTGGCTGTCATTCATACTACAGAACCAATTTGTACTGGTACATCTCCTTACATTACTCAAAAATTCAAGGTCTTCATTTCTGCAAGCAGAAATGTATCTTGTATCAGAGCTCCATGGTGCCTCTTCGAACACTTTGCAGTCATTACATCTTTTTGTTATGCAAAAACAACATTTATTTCATTGTAAGTCCAACCTTCCTGCTAAAGAAGGTTCCCAAGAGCAGGTTGCAAAAGAAAGTATCCAGGTGAGTTTTGAATATCTCCTGAGAAAGAGACTTCTTTACCTCTCTAGACAGCTTGTTTCAGTGCTCTGTCATTCTCCTGCTCATATGGAACCTCCTGCATTTCAACTGGTGTCCACTTGCTGTATACTACTAAAAAGAGCCTGGCCCCGTCCACTTGACCTCACCACCCTTTAGATACTTAAGCATTGATAAGGTCCTCTCTCAGCCTTCTCTACTCCAAGATAAGTACTTCCCAGGTCTCTCAGCCTTTCCTCATAAGAGAGATGTTCCAGGCCCTTCATAATCTTTGTAACCTCCACTTACTTTCACCAGCCAGTCTCTAACTGCCTTAAACTGAGGAGCCCGGAAGTGGAGACAGTACTCCAGATACAACCTCACCAGGGCAAAGTAGAGGGGGAGGATCACCTCCCTCACCCTGGTTGATTAGACTCTTTAATGCATCTTAGGATACCATTGGCCTTTTTTGCTGCGAAAGTGCTCTGCTGGCTCACAGCCTCTGTTATATTTGTGGACTTTGAACGTAGTCCATATCAATGGGAACTTGGCAAAACAAATTATATAAGCAATAATCCATTTCCAGTGAAATTTGGGATTTTTTCCTAGCCACCTTTTTTTAAAAAAAAAAAAAAGAATAAATATGAGCTGGTGCCTTGTTCCTATTTCTACTATTAGAATAAGAGTATTTTACAGTGAGCAGTTATCTTTTTTTTTTTTTTAAACCAATTTTTTTTTTGACAAATTGTGTCAACAGTCCTTGAAATTTTATTTTATGATGTTGCACCAGTTGTTACCAAGTGGGTTTTGTTTTGTTTTAACTTTTCTGTGGTGAGTTGAATGTTTTCAATTGAAGTTTTGGGATCCAAGGTCTTCAGAAGCTAGACTGTTTTCTATAATTAATGTCTGTTTCAGGCTGTCTCCTCTAAACCACATATACGTACTAGCTAAAGTGAGGATGTTGGAGAAGAGTGTGTGGAGTACAACCGTCTTTGGCTAAAATATAGCAGTTGTTTGATGGTAATTTGCAAGAAAGGAAGCATACTGCTGACTGCACAAGTGAGGGAACTTCTATTGAACGAAGCTTGGAGTACAGTTTGGGATTCATGTTTTGCTTTGGCTGCTCTAATAGTCTTGCTGTTGACAGTAAAAATGCTCATTAATTTTTATTTTATACTACTTAGTTTCATTCCACATCTGTCATACTTGTCTTCACCTTTGGCTGCCTCTTGCCTGTTGATACACCAACTCTAGGCAAAGATCCTTGCTTTCAGCAGAAAATACTGCCTAGTTACCTCTTTTTGTTTTGGAATTTTCACTCAGATAGTGACAGACTCTGCTTCGGTGGAACGTTTGCTGGGAAAAGCTGATGTTCAGCGGGCCCAGGTAGTAGAATATTGCGTGGTCTGTGGTGATAAAGCATCAGGTAAGGAAGCATAGAAAGCAACATTCAGGAAACTGATTGGAAAGATTACTAGGGTGAAAGAAGGGAGGAGGTCTCATGTGGTTTTAAATGATTATAACCATGCTGATGGCAAAAGCAATTGAATCTAAAGTGGAAAGAGATGTTATACATTTATAACTGTATGCACAGAGTAGTACAGCTCTGCTTGGAAGAATATTAATTTGTGGAGTAAATGATAAATTGGCATGTGCCGAAAGAGGAAATAACAGTTGCATAGCTCCTAGTAACTGAAACCATTTGAAGAATTAAGTCCTGTTCCCCAGAGCTGTGGGCAACCTTGCAGTAAGTGTTGCCTAGAAAAGTCTACCTGCTTCAAGGAAAAAATGCTTCTTAGAGATCACTGACAAACACAGGACTTCTTGGTGGATTTTGGTTTTTTACTGTTAAAGAAAGAGGCAAGTAGAGATCAAGTGAGTCCTCAGTGTTTTGGATCCATTCAGTAACAAGCAATCTACTAGAAAAAATTTCAGCGTTAACTAAGGAAGCATTTTATAAAAGTGCTTATGTAATTACAACAATATCAGAATTAATATGCACAGGAGTTTTGACTAAACATTGAATTTCAGATTTTATTCTCCATTTACTTATCTCCATTTACTTAAATGATTAGTATGTGTGCTCTTTTAATGTAACTTCAGGCATGTGCTATCCTTTATATAGCTCCTTTATATGCTGTAACAGCAGATAAAGTGGGAACTACTACTTCAGAGGCCTCTTATTCAAATAAAGGCTTAGCCGCCTTCTCTCCACTTTCCCACCTATAAGTCTTGACAAAAGATAATAAAGAAACATCCTGTAAGGCTTTAATAATACTTTCTGCAGTCCAAAATGATGACGAGAATACAAAATAAAGGTGCCTAAGATAATTATTTTTGTATTAAAATGGGAGTTATTTCCTTCTGATGATAGTTATGTTTCCTAGGTCGTCACTATGGTGCTGTCAGTTGTGAGGGATGCAAGGGTTTCTTTAAAAGGAGTGTGAGGAAGAATCTGACCTACAGTTGTCGTAGCAACCAAGACTGTATCATCAATAAACACCATCGGAATCGCTGCCAGTTCTGTAGGCTTAAGAAATGTCTAGAGATGGGCATGAAAATGGAATGTGAGTGTTAATTACCTAATGTGAGAGTGTGCCTATCATCTAATAAATATGTGGATTACTATTGGTTTTTAATGTTTTCATTTCAGTCTGTTGATTGAAGGAAATAGAACTTTGGATATCCATCTATCTCACCTTTCTTTTATGTTTAATGTGCAATAGTTGTTTTTATTTATATCTGCTTACTTGTGGTCCTAGAGCAGCGTGGTTAGTCATGCATCTTAGTATGCATGTTACAAATGCAGCATATGTGTATAGTATAAAATATTTTAACAAAGATGGGTGTAAATCTGAGTCTAATATTGCATGTACGGAACACTTTTTTGCAGGTTTATTTTTATCTTTTTACTCAGAGATGGGAAGTGTTTGTCTTTTTTTTATATTAGTTTGGTCATTTTTAAGCTTATTTTCCTGTTTGTATGCAATACTTAACTACAGTTCCAGTGCTAGAATCCAAATAACTCTTTCAGTGCATTTTAATTCCAATTTATAGCACCCTCTGCTTCTATAGTCCAGCACTTCATGAAGCCTGTTATCTTGTTATTCTCTGTTAAATTTAAGGAGAATTTAAGGTGAAGCAATAAATATTCTTTCTACTCCAGCCACTGAGTTATAAAGGAGGCAGAATTTCGTTTTGTAAATGAGATCTTTGTTGTATTTACATTTTAGAAATCCAGAGGGCTAAGCACACACTGAATATGAGGTGTGACATCTGTGGTGAAGAAGGTGCTGCATTTCCAAAAGCAAAACCCTTTTCATCCCGGTGTTGTTAGGATGTATGCATACTGATTTTCCTGTGCACTGGTTTTGTTATCAATACCTATGTGTCCACCAAGCCTAGAAAATAGATACATCTACTTACTAAGCCCCTAAATTTTCCTGACACTAACAGTAGTAGTAAAAACAAGATGAACAAATAAATAGCTTGCTGTTTACAAGGATAGAAAGAAACATATCCATGAATTTTAGCGTTACATTGAAAAAGGCTATACAGTAGGATTAAATTTTTTGATTGTAATGTTAAATCTTGTAGAGCAATAACCATTGTATGATTGATTTATACAATGAATACATAGTTGTATTGTTTCCATTTGCATTTCATTTTCGGATGAAAAATTGACGTGGTCAAATGTTATGCCAAACTATAGATGAATTTGTAGAGATTAGTGACTTAAATTGCAAATAACTTTCTGTAATCTGCTTAATTATAATACGTTAGTATTACAAAGAAGCACTTTTCATTTCCCTTCTTCTTTTAAAGGAGTTAAAGTGCTTGTTTGGCATATTGAAGAATAACCTTATTTTCTTCCAGTTTTCAACTGGAAACATTTCTAAGTTCTGAAAAGGTTAGCTTTAGAATGCTGCTCCCTAACTGGCCTGAATGAACGAATGAGTGAATTGCGTGTCATGCAGAGAGACTTCCTCCAGGGAACTAAGCCGCATTTCTTGTATAACAGAAAAATTCTGTAGCCAACTCATTGTTTCTACTCATCCAGAGTAAGACTGAGTCTATTTGTGTATAGCTTTACCTGGGATAAGAATCCTCCTCCCCCCCTTTTTTTTTCCTAATGTACATTGCAGAATGTTTTGTCTCCTAAATACCTGTGAAAAGTCAAGCTTTGCCTCCAGTTCAGGCAACTTAAATGATCAGTCTGTGCCTTTGTCAGTTAAAATTTACTTAGACACAAGAATAGCAAAATTGGAAGTGTTTCTTTGGTCTTTATATTAAATTTCAGTTTCATGCTGAACTAACTCACCACTGTAGTTATTTAAACAGAAATCCTACTATTTGAGTTTTACTTTTTTAGTAATGTTCATTTGAATGATTTTCTTTCAAATCTGCATGTTTATATCTTCATATAGCGGTTCAAAGTGAAAGAAAGCCTTTTGATGTGCAGCGTGAAAAACCAACCAACTGTGCAGCTTCCACTGAAAAAATATATATTAGAAAAGACCTACGAAGCCCTCTAATAGCAACTCCAACATTTGTTGCAGATAAAGATGGGGCACGGTAAGTCGATATAAAACGTGTTGTTTAAGGTTATTTGTGCATTGCCGGTACAGCTATGTTCTTTTTTCCCCCTACACTCTAAAGCATTGTTAGTTTTTAAGTTTACAGTTTCATGAAACTGGTACTCTTTTATTCTGATGTGCTATTACCTATTCTTCCTATGCATTGTGTAGGTACCATTAACTGTCACATGGCATGTGGTTTTCAACAGGTCTGCAGGTCTTCTTGATCCAGGAATGCTTGTGAATATTCAACAGCCTCTGATCAGGGATGATGGTACCATCCTCCTAGCTGCTGACTCTAAGGTATGAATTCTTTCAATTAAGTTCTGAACATATTGATATGTACAAACTGTTTTAGCTATGTACACAAATATGAATCATTCTTGCACTTGAGAGGAAAAGGTTGGGGTAAGTCTGAAAATCTGTAGAAATGCAGGTAAAATAAGTTCATCAACAGAGACATCACTTCTTTTCACACTTATTTACACCATAACTAGTTCTGTACAATATGCCAACAGAGGTGGTGATTTAAGGTTTAAGGGTCATTGTCAATCAGCTGTGAACCATTGAAGGTGATCAAGAAATGGAAAAGTACATAAGAGTAAAAAGAACATAAAGATTAAAAATGTAAAAAAAAAAAAAAAAAAAAAAATGATGTAGCACCTATAGTTTTGATCCATTTTTTTTTCCTTTTTAGGCTGAGACAAGCCAGGGAGCTTTAGGAACACTAGCAAATGTTGTAACATCTCTTGCTAACCTCAGTGACTCACTAAATAATGGAGATACTTCTGAAATTCAACAAGAAGAGCAATCCGCCAGTGAAATTTCACGGTATGCATCTTAATTTAGCATTTTGCATTTTGTATAGTGCATATTTACACTTGTTCATTGAAGTGATTTGGTGTTGTGATACCAAACACAGTAGAGATTGCCCAGTACTGTGAAATATAAAAAACAATTCTTTGGAAATCTGGACGTGGCTGTTGTCTCAGCCTGTAGTCTGCTTGTGAAGGACTGTGACGTATTATGATGATAGTGGTCTGAGACTAAAGCAGGTTTCATATTAAGAAAAATAAGAGTAGAACAGACGTATAGAACAGAAAAGACCTTCAACTTCAGTGAGTCCATGCATCAATCTCACTTGCCAAGTCCCTTCACTAAACCATGTCCTTTAGTGTTGCATCCATACATCTCTTATATATCTCAAGCCACCACTTCTGAGGGCAGCCTCTTTCAGTGCTTGAATAAGTGATTGGCTTGTGGCTTTCAGAAACACTGAGAATAGTAATACTTTGATACTGCTTTATTTGATAGGCTTGTTATATGGAAACTTCTCCTGTGAAGTGCTTGTTGCCCTTAATTCTTTTCCTTGGGGATCTGTATGATTTTGCTGTGAGATTGTATTGCCAAAATACCAGGTAGTTAAAATAGGATAATTGTGGTTAAAGTAAGATGGATAAACATTTTTTTAAAATTTAATATTTAGAAGAAATTTGAATACTTTATTAAGTGAGGAAAAACAACACACTCTTGAGATTCTAGGGATGGGGTAATGTATTGTTTTATTGTTTGTTTTTTTTTTAATTCTTATTTGTTGTTGTTTTTGAAGGAAAATGCAAGTTGGCAGCACAGTGAAATAAGAAAAATACTTGGCCTTAAAACTGAATATTTCTCAAGTAGACTTTTAAGAGGTGCTTTACTTTAGGATCTTAAGTCTGTTATTAACAGATACCTTAAAATACTTGCCACTGCAGCTTCTGATTCTTAACCTTGTAGTCGTCATCTCCTGCTTAAAAAACAAGAATCCCCCAACTTCTCAATAAAAATAGTAGTAGAACAACACTATGAAATACCATTATACTATCCCTTAGTATTTAAGTGGAGCATAAAATTCTGAATCTAGACCTAAGCTCCAGTCATCATAAAAAAGGGAATTTACACAGTCTTATTTTTGCAATAGCAACAGTTTGAGTATAAAGTACAGGAACTAGTCTTTCTTAGATTACTGTCATAAGATTTCTAAGGCACTGTCTTCAGGAGAAGTAAATTGAGATATGTTTTTGAGGTGGGAATCTTAGTATTTCAAGAAGAAATTGGGTAGTAATGACAGCATCTACAGGATGTTCTGCAGACTGCACGTGGTCTTTGTGAGGATTCACATAATCTGTTAAAAACTTCTGTGGTGAAAAGAAGTGGGTAGTGAATGGTGAGTGGAAAAATCCATTTACTAGTACAAACACTAGTTTAAAGTATGATTCACAGTGTAGTAGAAAGTTCATTTCCTTACAGGGAGATTTTTTTAATTGGTTGTATATTGGGCATTCCCAGTGTAATGTCCAAACAGTACAAGAGAACCAGGGCTTTAATGAAAAATCTGTCCTCGTGTCTTAGGGTATACATTTCCCATTTATGTTAACTTCTGAGTGGGAATGCCTCATTGAGTTTTATTTAACAGCTTCTTTGAAAACTTCTGAGAGTGTGAGGAAACACTTTCATTGTCACTCTTTATTGCAGGGCATTTGATACTTTGGCCAAAGCACTCAATACCACAGATGGTACAGCAGCTCCTAACTTGGCAGATGGAATGGATCCTACAGGAGGAGGGAATATTCATGTAATTAGTAGAGATCAGTCGACACCAATTATTGAAGTGGAAGGACCCTTACTTACAGATACACATGTTACATTTAAGGTATGTTTCTTGACGTATCTTACTAAACCATTGAAGACATAATTCAAAATATGAGTTTTCTTTAGCAAAATTAAATGTAGCAATCTAGAATAATAACTGGTATTTGAAAGAATCTAGTACTGTTTTCACTCTTTCATGGTCTATGTAAAATGTATAAATGGTTTTTTTGTAAGACATTTATTTCACTTTCTGCTATGGTTGATAATCACTTTACATATCATCCATATAGTACTGACTTGCTTAGTTCATTTATAGTTCTAGGTAATGTAGAACTTTTATTTAAAGCATTTCTGTGTGTAACGAGAGGTTGCAGTGCCTTTTTAGACTGCTTCAATTACACTAATCAAACAAGAACACATTGAAGAAAACTGTGGGAGAAACAATTACAGTCGTTGTTATCAGATTGCACTGTTTAAAGAGTTACAAAGATCATTACTGAAATACTAGTACCTAACAGTCAGTTTAATTGTAACCTGCTTATTCCTATTAATGGTGTCTTGTTTGTAGATTCATACTCTACAATATTCCTATTTTAGGTTTTATTTTGCTTTCAAAAAGTTTTAGAAAATAGTTTCATAGTACCACAATGTTAGATTTGTTATTCTGAATCATTTTAAATTTCATGTAATGAGACATTTGAGCGCTCTCATGTTATTTTTATCTCCCGTCCTCAATTTGCGTTCCTTCCAAGTAGTAATGACTTATTTAGTGAAGTTTAACTTTGACAGTATCTTGTCAAACAATTGCTTATGACAGTGAGACTAGCTTGAATGCTTTCAGTGGTTACTTCATTGATAATAAAAATTATTTCATACCTTAACTGTACATATTGTACTCTACATTTTGCAGCTGACAATGCCCAGTCCAATGCCAGAGTATCTTAATGTACACTACATCTGTGAGTCAGCATCACGGCTACTTTTCTTATCTATGCACTGGGCTAGATCCATACCTGCATTTCAAGCACTTGGGTAAATAGACATTCTACTGTTGGTTTGCTTTCTAATTAATTAAGGCATTGACCTTAATGCTTTTGAACTATTTTGAATTTTTAAATGAGCAAATTGTTTAATTGTTACTGAATTCCTTAATATGTGAAGGCTATACAATGTTTTCCTTTTTGAACAGTAGAAATATAGATGGTGGCAAAGGAAGGGATAACTACAATATCTGATGTTACTGCTTTTACAGAAGCTAAAGCAGAATCAAAAGCAAGGATTTAATTTGTAGAAATAAATCTTGGTGAGGAATTGGCAAGCACCATTTTACAGATAACCTGTATGGTTTCATGGAGCTGATCTATTACTTCTTTTTGGAATACTTGTAATATGGTAATATAAGCTGTTTTAGTAAGGTGGTTGAAATACATTAACCCTCGTTACTGATTGTTATAATTGATATACTATAAAGAGAGGTCATACCAACCTGATATGAAAACTTAGCTTCTGCTAATTTTGTGTTGTTCATAGCCAGGAATGTAATACAAGCCTTGTGCGTGCCTGCTGGAATGAGCTGTTTACTTTAGGCCTGGCACAGTGTGCACAAGTGATGAGTCTGTCGACTATCCTTGCAGCAATTGTCAACCATCTTCAGAACAGCATACAGGAAGGTATGTGTTCCGTATGTGATTTTTATGTATGTTTATTACAGGGTTTCAAACAGACTTTGAATAACATTTCTCACAAAACCCTCTCTAGTTGGTGGCAGAATTTTTCTCCTGGATCCTGGGGGAAAAAAAGTTGCTGTACTTACACGTTAAGTGGTTTTAAAATACCAAATGTGTAGAGAAACAGGTCTGGGCTTGAACTGGTGATTGCGCACCTGCTGAAAGGGTGTAGCTGGCTCAGGGAGCACAGGCAAAGTGCATGCATCTGTGCTCTCCATGTGACCAGAAGGGGTGGAATCACACTGGGCTCTTACAAGGGGGCCAGTCACTGAAGGGAGAACATCCCTTGGACCTAGGTTGCTTCCTGAGAAGGAGTGCTGCATAGCCAGAGATCTCCTTCACCAGTTGGGTGAGTTCAACTCTTCTTGACTATTGGCCTACCTCAGAATACTTTGCCTGGTATTGCCAAGAACCTGCCAGAAGCAATTTTGCTTCTTTGTGAGTGGAACAAAATGACACAAAATACTTTGATATGTCACTTATTAAACAGCATTCTTTTTATGAAATATATCAGATGTACTTGAGCTCACATGAAAAAAATATCTCTTTGTAGATAAGCTTTCTGGAGACAGAATAAAGCAAGTCATGGAACACATCTGGAAACTTCAGGAGTTCTGTAACAGCATGGCCAAGATTGATATTGATGGATATGAATATGCATACCTTAAAGCTATAGTCCTATTTAGCCCCGGTAAGGAATTTAGTAACAGTATTTGTTTAAATAATAAGCATTCATATGTTAATATTGTAGGAATGTTTCATGAGGCTAATGTCTTGAGATGAAACTGTTCTGTTAAGTTGTGGATAAAATGTGTGATCCATAATGATTTATCACAAACAATATATATATTTTAAAAATAATTCTGGACCAACAAACTTGTGTTATTTACAGTTCCAGTCTATCAAGAATTTCTTGATAGGAAATCAAGAAATCCTACTTAGGAGGCTAGACTATCAATTATCTTCCGTAGATAAGTAATAAGTTATTGAGCAATATTAGTGAAGCAAATGGCAGGAAGGATCAGATGAAAATACATTCTGAAAATGGCAGGAAGAAATTGATGTCAGTGTTAATATTTTTAAGGCACTTGTAAGAGGAATAGTGTAATATGAGTAGAAGTACTGCTATATTTTATATATGGGACCTCTACCAAATCTCCAGAATTAATTGCAAGCCAACTGTCTTCTGTCTGTTACCAAAATGACAGCAGATATATAAAGTATGATCAATAGTATGTATTTATGAGGTGAGGATTTCCTTAAAGAAGATGCTACACGTTTTTTGGAATTACAAGGTAGAATATTAAAAAAAGGAGAGCTAACGGTTTCTTCAGCACAGGGAGAGAAATGTTCCTAGGATGCTGGAAGGTTAATTTAAAACTGCTTGACAGGCTGAGTGAAAAGGAAGGTCTTGCCCTGAATTGTAAATACCTCAAATTCAAGTAAATAATTTACCACTTTTTAACAAAGTACCAAGAAAATGAATATCTTGTTAGCAGGCTGCTTTTTTTGTTAGTTGTTTTTGTTTGATGGCTGTTTTTGTTTTTTGCTTTGATATTATTTTTCTCTTTGTAATAAAAATTCAGCTTAATTAGAAGATACCAGTGTCCTGAAATTGCTTTTGGAAATTTTCTGTAGATTGTATTATTAAATTTAGATTTATTAGGGCTTTTATGCAAGTTTCTGAGGAGCAAGCAACTTTCCAAATTCAGTATGGTTCTGTCCCACTTCTTTGCACAGTGGTGAAAATATTATGGCACAGTCAAATCTGCGATATCTCCAGTTTTCCTGATCATGTGACCCTCTTTGAGGTACAGAACCAAGTGGAATTAATACATGATACAATTTCAAGATCAAGAAGTCAATCTGTCAAGAAAAAAATAGATTTTACTCAATCTGCGTAGGTAATTAAAATTACAGAGGAAAATATGTTTTAAAAAACAGAGTTAGGAACATAAGTTGGGAATGTCATTGCCTGGTATATAACTACAAGATGAATCTTTTTCTGCTTTCTTGTGGATACAGCCTGCAATGGAGAGAAAAGTGAGTATGCCACTTGTGCAGCCAGGACGCAAATGTTCAGTTGAATGGTTTAAATTTATTCAACTATCATGATAAAAATCACAATACAATGTTTAAATCATGTAAGCACGTATACTTTGCAATGTAGAGGCAAACAATCGACATATAGAAATGTTTTGTTTCTTTAGATCACCCTGGTCTGAACAGTTCAACCCAAATAGAAAAATTCCAGGAGAAGGCACAGATGGAATTGCAGGACTATGTACAAAAAACCTATCCAGAAGATACTTATAGGTATGTATTGTCTATAGTACCCAAAACAATGTTGTGAGCTGTAGCTGGCAAAAGTACAAAATAGCATTATGATGTTGTAACTTCCTTTTTGACATCTGTTCTTCTTGACTATTGAGGTGAAACAGCCAGAACCTTTTTCACAAAAGCAAGAAGGATTGTTTAAAGATAGAATGAAGCAAAAACTGTATTTTTTTCCTAAGTGAGGCCTGGGTTTTGTATGTGGTTTGTGGGGTTTATTCTTGTTTGTGTAGTTTTTTTGGTTGTTTTGTTTTTAATCATGAAATAGATGAGTTGGAAGGGACCGTAAAGACCATTTAGTTCCAATCTCCCTCCCACTAGATCAGGTTGCCCAAACACCCATCCTGCCTGATCTTGAACACTTCCAGCACTGAGGCATTCACAGCTTCTCTGGACAGCCTGTGCTACTGCTTCACCACCCTGATAGTGAGGAAGAAGTCTTATATCTAATCTAAACCTACCCTTTTTTTTTTAGTTTAAAATTGTTACCACTTGTCCTGTTTGTTGTTGTTTGATTTTTTTGTTGTTTTTTGGCAATTTCATTTCTGTACTTAGAAAAGTAGAGAACTTACTGTCTATACTAGAAGTCTCAAGTTCTTTAAGTCAGACTGCCTCCTTTTTCAAGTTAATTGTCAAAGAGACTTGGAGATAATAAAGATGATTATCATCCTTTAACTATTTGTCAAGATGCATGTGCAGAAAAATATTTAGTTTGGAGATCTTGAAAAATTAAGGTTTATATGTGGAAAACAGTGAACAACTCTTAATGTTCCGTTATAAGAAATTCTCATTTTCTGCTTCTTTTCTTTTTTTTTTTTTTTTTTTTAACATTTCCAGGGACTTGTCTTTGAAAGTGCCTGATTTGTTTTTGTCAGCTCTCAGCTGTTTCTGTTTGTTTCTTGCCTAGGAGTAAATAAGTTTGATGGAGTTATTTCCATCAAAATTGTTTTATTTTTGAATTTCACCAACAAGATCTTTCCCAATACTACAAGGGGAATTCCAACTTCTAGTAACTGTACAATCACAGAATGGCTTGGGTTGGAAGAGACTTTAAAAGACATTTAGTTCCATTGCCTGCTGTGGACTGGTTGCCCCCACCAGCTCAGGTTGACCAGAGCCCTATCCAGGAATAGGGCAACCACTACAGCCACTTCTTCTCTGGGCAGTAGTGCCAGGGCGCCTCTGCTCTCTGAGTGAAGAATTTCCACCTAACATCTGACCTAAATTTCCTCTTCTACTTTAAAACCGTACCCCTTGCCTTTCACAGTCAGATCACAGGAAAAGTCTGTATCCCTCCTGATTTTTAAGCTGCTTTTTAGTACTGGAAGGACTGTTTGAACTTTATTTTACTGTGAGAGTCATTTCCATGTCAAAGGTATACCTATAAATCATGCGATCCCTTTATATTTAAGCAAGATCTGAGGATTGTGTAACTTGGAGGAGGGGAAGGGGTGAAACTCTTAAGAGCTTCTCCCATCTCGGAAACTGGTCTCTGCACTGATTCCATAGAGATAAGTGCTGTGTGAGTCATTAGGATTCCCAGTTAAATGCAATGGAGATGGAATTTCTGCTTCAGAAGTATTCTCAGATCCAACATTGTTCTTCCATATATAATTCAATTATTCTGATTTTTGTGAATGAGAGGTAGACTGCTGTCATAAGAAGAAATACAGAATTTGTTCTATATACTTAATTTTCTTAGTAGTAGGCTCCAGAGTGAAGATTAGAGTTGCATTTCCAAAACCCTATTTTGTATCTATGTCATTTAGATTTCTCCATGTGTGAATGTGAAGCCACAATCTGATTATTTCTGAGCAACGGAATGCTAGCACAAATTGAAATAGAAGCACGGGTGCCATCTTTTTACAAAGCAGCACTGTCTTGAATCTTTTTGCACTTTTCCTCTAAGGTTTACAAGATGTGGTCTATTATTTGAATGGTCTTTGTGTATTCTCTCTGTAGACAGTCTAGCATTCCAACAGCTTGTGTTCAGTGCTGCCTAAGTTTTGCAGTTTCATGCATCCAATTCAAAAAATGTATTTATTTTGGCAGTTGTGATATATATCTGCCATATACACGCAGTAGATATGTTTCCAACATGGTTCTAGATTTAAAATTGAGAATGCAGTAGAAGTCCAGAAGTATAATGTGATCACTTCATTATATTGGATGTTTGTTAAAATCCTTAAGGCAAAAACCACACCATTTGAAAACATATAAATAACAGCACACCCCTCCAAATTAATTTTTTCATCAGAAGCAGATTCTCTAATTTCTTCATATATATATATATATGTGTGTGTGTGTGTATGTGTGTGTGTGTGTATGTGTGTGTGTGTGTATGTGTGTGTGTGTGTATGTGTGTGTGTGTGTATGTGTGTGTGTGTGTATGTGTGTGTGTGTGTATGTGTGTGTGTGTGTATATGTGTGTGTGTGTGTATATGTGTGTGTGTGTGTATGTGTGTGTGTGTGTGTATATATACACACACACACAGTCCCCTTGTTGGTGTTTAGCTTGTCATTAAGTTGCTAGGCAACTGTACTGTTTATGGTTTCAATTTTAAATAACTGTTTGAGTCTTTAAATTGTGCAAATGTCAGTGCATTAGGCAGTAGGAATATTACTCATCTTAACATTGTCATGAACTATGAGATGCTTCCAGAGCTGAGAATTTCAGAAGCAGAGCAAGTGAATGGCATATTTATACATATTTACATCTACAAAGGGCAATAGTATGTCCTGTTCACCAAAGAACCACTAAAAAAGATGGACACTTTCCATTTCACTTGCAGGATAGAAGAGTAATGGTTCTTTTTATGTAGCTGAACTAATTTTAATTGCCTCTTTACTCCCATTCATCAGTTCTGGTAATAAAAATAGCAGATCCAGCTTTTTAGCCACACAGTATTTTAAACTTGAAATTTGTGTATTTATAATTTGCTGAACTTCTTTTTCAGGCTAGCCCGGATTCTAGTTCGCCTGCCAGCACTTAGGCTGATGAGCTCTAGCATTACTGAAGAACTATTTTTTACTGGTCTCATTGGAAATGTTCCAATAGACAGCATAATCCCCTACATTCTCAAAATGGAAACAGCAGAATACAATGGTCAAATAACTGGCACATCCGCATAGTGGGAACAACACAATTTGGAGGATCAAAGTAATTTTCACATAAAGGTACAATTAAGAAGTTAAAAGAATAGCATTTTGGTATGTACAAATATTTCCAACTTGTTACTGTTTCCTATCGGATTTCTCTTTGTCTGTTTGCTAACACTGACAAGATTGAAGCAGCTATTAAAAGAGCAGCTACTGGACCTTTTCTGCCATAAGGAGTATTTCTGTGCCTTTCATTCAAAAGGCTATAGGTTACTGAACTTACTTTTCACGTGGTTTGTATTTAGAAATTATCACTGGTTAAAAAAGAGTTTTATAATATCAGAGATGAGTAATAAGATTACTTTAAAAGTAAAAATGAGCAGTATAGGTAGATTTAAAAGTATCCTTGAAATTAATATCTAATAATTGTCGGGGTATAATACTAGCACTTTGTAAGCACTTCTTATCAAAGCGATGATATCAACATCCTGCTTATGAGTTAGAAGGATGAAAAAACTGCGTATGTCCTTAGTAAAAATGCTAGTGATTTCTGTGAAAATGTAGAATGCTACAGGAGACAATCATTCCATAAAAAGTCACTTGCTTCTATGTTATACATTAAATAATAATGTGGATTCTTGGATATCCATGTTATAAGGAACTATACTGTTAAATTAGTGCAGTTGTTATCAACAGCATGAATTGATCATAGTGACTGCTACATACTACAGAAATGACCAAAACAAGGAGGAAAAAAAGTTTCTACAGTAATGGTGAATTCTTTGGGTTCCTTAAAGTTTTTGTTCAGCTCAAAATTTCTGATAAATAGTATCCTAATAGGAAGCCTTTTGATTGTGGAAAATAAGCAGTCATTAACTGGAAGAGCAGTTGTTTTCAAATAGGTGCTCTTTTAGAATGCTCTGTATATCTACAAATTTGCTCCTTCTATCTGTACTCCTGCATGCTCATCCAGAAAAACCTGGAAAACTGAGAACTTTGGCTGTCAACAAAAGTACGTTATAAAGCTCTGTTTTTTCTGCCCCCTTATTAGACAAAGCACTCCCAGTTTTGCAGTGTTTTCAACCGCCTTATGGCTCAATTTGAAAATGAAGTTGGGATTTACAGTTTTATGTACAATTGCAGTTAATGACTGATAGTGATAAAATTAATGAATTTTTTAATAACCTAGAGTGATGAGCCATCAACACGCTTTCTTGTACTGGTCATTACCTGCTAGCATTGCTTTTAGTTTAGTATAATTTATTATTATTGACACTGAGTATTTTAAACAGTGTTTTGTTTCTTAAAAAAAAAAAAAAATCATGGTGAAGACCTTCATCTGATCCTGGCATATTAGATGCATTGATTAGTTTAATTATTTGTATAATAGAGATGTTCTCTATTTGCATAATTTTATGTGACAATAATCTAATGAGAAATTCAGCACTTTTTTTTCTTCCACTAGTGACACTTATTTAGGAACACCAACCAGGTTGGTGTTTGTGTCTTTTAAGTCTGAATTGTAGCAGAGACCTGAAGCAGGCCTACGTAAAGCTTCTGATATAATAAAAAGTTCTGACCTGGTATACTTCTACATTCTCATTAGGAGATTCACATTTGTACAACTCCTTATGACATGAGTGTTACGTGACTACAAAGGCTATGTAATTTTTAGCTTCTGGATGCATTAAGGTCTTGTACAGTCACCACTGTTAGACCATTCGTGTTCTCTACAGTGTGTAACAGGAAGTCCAGTATACATGTGGAGATCTGCAATATTGCACTTCTCTCTTAGCTTTTGCTGTATTGAATGAAACTGTACTTTTAATGTGGTGGAAGGCCTGCATTCTGAACCTTAAGTCAACTGGAATGCAAGACTTTGTAGTAGTTGTTGTATTGCAGTATGACTTAGTGTGACTATGTCAGCACACCTGGCGCAGAGTCCCTGTTCTGAAGCTATAAGAACTAAAAATAGGAGCTTTATCAGCAACAAAAGTAGTACCTACCTTGGAAAACTCTGTGGCTGGTTTTGTTAAAACTAAATTTTATGGCATTATGTTACTGTTCTAAAAGTGGTATACACTTGAGATAGTTTTCATTGCAAAAAAAAAAAAAAAATTCGTTTTCTTAAAATAATTTGTAAAAATCATTTAAGCAACTAAGTAGGCGTTGTTAAAGAGAAATGAAATATTCCTGATCACAAAAGCTAGAGTCAAAGGTTTGGCATGTGAATGAGCTACTGAAAGCAATTGCTGTCATATGAAACCATATTTTCCAGCAGGAATAAGACTCCTTTACAATAAATTTCAAGTGTTATCTGGCAGCAAAGCTATTTTAGTTCATTCAAAGAAATGTTTTTCTTTCCTTTACCTGTCCACTAATATAAGGTAGATGTTCTAAAGATGCAGAACTGACAAAGAGATTCTTTCTGCCAATAGTGAAGGTGTTCCTTGCTAGCAACAGCAGGAGACACAGGAAATAAGGAAAATAGAGCAGATACAATTTTTGAGATCCATGTTCATCATTTTTCACCTTATGGAAATTGAGTTTTCAGGCCAATCTAACATAAGAAGGCAGAACAGCAGGCATTGTACAGCTGCAAGCTTAAGAGAATTTTAAACTCATTACCTAGTTTGCAGTAAAGCTGCATCATAGATTCTGATCCCTTATAATCCACCTATATTACATTAGGAAAAAAATCATTGATACTGCAAAAAATGCTACAAGGTTAATCTAGCTAGTGTCATTACTGAATTTGCCAGTGAGTGGAAAGCAGCCACTGACTAATCTCATTAACTTGTCTTTTAAATGAGTTTCACTTGTTTCTTTTTTGCAAGTGCAGCCTTTTGCTTGTGAATATGGAACAGGATTTTTTTTACATTATTGTAAAATTCCTGAAAAATGATTTCTTGACTTCTAAGTATGGAGATAGTTTGTTTTCATACAGGCCTAATAAAGGTCAAACTTGTTTACAGAACTAGACTCAAAAAGTGGTTCTAAGAAAAGCGTCATCTCACTGAATCTCTACTTAGTGCCTAAAATATACTCTTCAAAATCTTCCAGGTCCTCTTTCTGCTGCTCATGAAGTGAAAATAGTATTTGGTGGGAAAAATAGCAGTGAAGTATCTTATTAAATGGAACAGAACTTGTTTTTGTGTATATATTGGTAGTAATTCATTCAGAAAATTGTTAGAATTCTGTACTGACCAAAACTGGTGTGTACAGGGGGTAATAATAAGGCACGTTGCTTCCTAATCCTTGAGAAGGAATGGATTTTGATCTTGCAGATGGAGAAAGAGCAATGACAGATGACAGTGTAGGAATATTTGGGGTTAGCTTTGATATAATTATTTTTATTGCATTTGTGAGAAAGACAAGAAGGTATACTAATTTACATATGTTGGATTAATGAGATGGAGGACAAGGCCACCAGCAAAAGTCACTTTTTTCTGCTTATTTACACTTCTTAGAAATGAAGTACAATGCTTTTGGTGCAAGTGGAGATATTCTGCTGTGCAGCAGGTTAAAAAAATAATAATAATCTCCAGGAATTTTAAGTGAGATCCTTGGTAGCATACAATACTCTATTTTAACTGCCTTGAACTCACTGAATCACAGAATTGTGGGGAGCTGCAAGGGGCCTCTGAAGATCACATAGTTCAACTCCCAGCTAAAGCAGGTTCCCCAGAGCAGATTACAAAGTGTTAATTAAGAAGGCTCAGATTTCATAGCACTCTGAAACATGAAAGTATTGTTTGTCTTTGTTGATTACTTGGTATCATTTACAAAGGGGTTTTCTTAAATCATCATTTTGAAGCACTTGGCCCCCAGGGCAGCAATAATGTAAATAGCACTGACTCAAGGTTTCTGTACTGAAAGTAACTGTCTCTTCATGCCCCTCAGCAGAAGGCATATTCTGCAATGTGGTTGGGAAAATAAGTCAGGACCAAGACTTCCAGGTCAAACCAGTCTCCTGAGTTTATCTTCTTTGCTACAGACTCTAAGACACTTAAGTATTTTCATTGTTATATATAATACACAGGATTTTTCACTGATTTCTGAATTTCATTGAAGATGGTGGAGATTCCAGTGTGTTTCTCCAGCCATTAAAATTAAGAGGTAGCCAGGAAAGAAGAACTTAGCAGGCTCAGAATTCTACCAAAGAAGCAGTGATCAAAGCTGCTTTCTGCAATAACAGTACTGATGAGGGAGACCTATTTGAACTGGGTGATGGGAGTATTAGAACTGGTGGGTCAGTCTAACATACGCTTCTAGCAAGTGTTTTAACCAACTAAACTCTGTGAGTTATGATAGTATAATTGTCCGGTTCCATAGCATTTAAGGTGCTTATAAAGTAAAAATGAAACTCAGTGTGTAGCCTATAAATGATGTGAGTGCCCAGCTATCAGTTCTATGAACACTGCTTAGTGAGGAGAGGACAGGTGCATCAGTAAATACTTGTAAGATCACATTCCCCAGGAAAAAAAAAATATATATATATTGTTTTTCTATATGAAACCTTCTTCCTCTCCTTCACTTATTCTGTAGAGCACAAGAACAGGGTAGGTTGGTTCTTTTCAACTCTGCTGTTGTCACGTAAGTGAAAGAGCAGAAATAACATGTGAATGAGTTCCTGTCTGTCCCAGTTGTATGGCAAGAGTGGCAAACAACAGATGTGGTGACAGTTTGCCCTGATGACAAACATGGGCCTGTGTGGCAGCAGCACACAACATCTTTAAACCCGATACCTCAGTTTATCTAGGTGGAATTAGCAATGTGCAGCCATATTCACCCCAAAGGAAAAAAGGGTGGAGGAGTGTCAAATTGTCAGCATCTATTGCATCTTGAGTGTCAGAAAATAATTTTTAAAATGACTTTGTATGAAAATTCAGAAGGCATGGTAAAGGGGAGTTTAAGTGGAAAATGCTTCTTGTACTTTCTGGTTCTAAAATTGCTGAGTTATTTTATCAGAAAGTCTCTTGAATTAAACTCAGGCTTACTGTTTGCTCCAATTAAAATTATCAACATTATATGTGAAATTACATGTGCAAAAACATTGTGTATACCAAAGATGCAAGTTAGAGCATTTAACTTTTAAGAAGGATTTTACTTTCAGTCTAAATATTAGACTAGAAAAACATCCAGCCCCAAAATTACCTTATTACTGAGTTGTTTTTTTGTGTGAAATCATAAGTTCATCACAAATAATGTTGATGTCATAATGTTCCATAATTCCCATAGCCCTCTTTATTTTCTGAGTTGCATGAATGATTTGGAAATAGGAAAATGGCTTATTCTTAAATTCATGCTGTTCCCCCCTTAATTTTTTAAAGGAATTTGATATTTTACATATCCTTCCTTTGTGCCTCCCACCATTGTATGTTTTTGCATGTCCAATACTAAAACTCATTCAAACAGCTAATGCCTATGTACATAGTGTATGTGTATGAATGTATATGTGTTTATAAGTCTAAATATATTATGTACAGTGTATATAAAGTGTGTAGTGTATGTAAATATGTACATATGTGGCCAAATATTCCTGATGTTCTTTGTTAGAACTCTGCATTTGTTTTCTAATTCAGAGCTACTTAACTTTCATTTCGTAGCCCAAACAAAGCCTGGCTTAAAGCAGGTGAACACCCATGAATTTCAGAGCTTTGCCTCTTTTTCTAATCCCAGCTTGAGTTTGGTATTTTCTCTTCAATACTCACAAATACTCACAAATAAATTCAGTGAAGCTTCTAGCTTTTTTGTTATTCTCTTCACCTTCTCTCATTTGATGGGTGAAGTGAGCCAGCAAAGAGTTGGTAGAACCTGAAATATCTGTGAAAAATAAATGTATTAAAAAAACCCCAAACACTACAGTCATACTTCCATATTTTCAATATATACTTTCTTCTCAGATGGCTGAAAGAAAATGTTTTTTTGTAAAGTTTTATTTCACAGTGAAACATTGTAAGAGGGTTTTAAGTCTTCAGCTGTAGTTAATGGAAGAGAACAATGTTTCCCTGCATCACTGAACAGTAGCACTCAGAACAGCATGCAGCCATGCCACTTAAAAATGTAATAATGAACTAAATGAAGTTTGTTGTTTATTTATTACCAAGGCTGTTACATGTTTTCAAGTTCTATCATTTTCTGAAACTGCAGTCTGTGCAGATCTTTGCAGTGTGTGTGAAGTCTCCATTAATAGTGGGAGCTGGGCACACCGAGTGTTTGTGAAATTGGACTTGAGCAAAGTCTGCTATGCATAAGGAATGTTCAGATATCTAAATTATCAAAATACAGGACATTCTTGTTCATTTTCCCTTCTGATGACTTGAAGGTACGTGTGTGAGCCTGTAGAAGTAATCATATTAACTTTTTTTAAGGCATTTTTACAGACTGTCTAGGGGAGTAGTTTAAGCATGTCTTTTGTATTAAAGGTGAAGTGGAATTTTCTGGGCATTTCCCTCATAGACTCAATGTTGTGAGGACTTGTTTGCATTTAACTTTGAGCAGATGGGCAGACACCAATAAAAGTAGTGAGTTTCTTGCATGCTTAAAGTAAAGCACAGGTCTTTCAGAGTCAGGCTGTGTGTGTAAAATCTTCGCTATGAAGAATGCTAGGAATGATCTTGTTTCTTGCTATATTGTTTAGTAAGCATTTGTAAGCTCTTGTTTTAAATATAGAACTTGTAAAGCATCCATCTTTGATGTTTCAAGTCCTATTTGTGAGACCTTCAGCAGGAAAATTATTTAAGTTAATGGCAGGAATTCCTGTGACAGACGGTCCTTCATTGGTGTCATGACAATCAGTGTGGTCTGTATAATGCTTCCTTTCCCCTTCAAAGGCTGAATGAAAACCTGAATGTCTCTTAATTAATGTCATTGTAAAGTTTTAAAGATTAGGAAATGGACTGCTGAGGTATTGATGTGAACTGAATCTATTTAAGCATTCAGTCGTGACTTTGTTTTACATACATGCTTGAATTGTTTTTATTCTGAAGAACAAAATGTTCTCAAATGTAAGTGACAGTAAAGCAGATGTTCTAATATTCTACAGGAACTGTGGAAACTGTAATTGGCTTTCTATATTTGATCACAGAAAACAAAATTCTAAGAAGCACATGTTGCCAGGTATCCAGCACTCCTGAATGATTGGCTTGTACATTTTTTTTTTAATGATCTTAGATAAACAGTAATAAAGCACAGGTCCATTTTAAGGTATTTTCTACAACTGTAGATTAAGAGTAGTTTAATTCATGAATTAAAAGAATATCTTGAGGGGAAAAAAACATGTTGCTTACATAGTATATGTTTCATCATAAATGAAGTTAAGGTAAAAATGTGGGAATCTTCTTTAATTAATCTGTACTCTAAAACACACCTGCAGCCGGTCTCCAAACAGTTTGTGTAACTGAGAAACTGTACATTGTGTACATGCTGGATCCATATGGCCTAGCAGGCAGTACTGAGCTCCTATCAAAATAGCTCGTTTTTATAAAAGGAATAATCTACTTTTAATTCTTTGGGATACTTTCTAGGAATCTGCTTACTATCTTTTAGAAAAGTATCGTTTGTGCTATTAGATTTCAATTTCAGGTTTAAATATCACAGGCATTACTCATTTCTCACAGCTTCTTTTGTGAAATCAACATTCTATGTGTGATAGCCTATAAAAATAGCATGGTCTTTTTTTTTTATATGGATTTTATACCTAATCAGCGTCTTCAGTTCATGAAGAGGAATTTGCATTGTTGTCTTTATATAGAGTATTGCAGTGCATGGTTTAGCTTATGCATTTTATTAAATGCTGTTTAAGTGTGGCTTTATATTGTTGTGGCTTAATACTACTACCTAAGTGAGGTTTATATGATTAAAGTGAATTACAAATATAAATGTATTCTTGATTTATTTTTTTTTTATTTTTAGGTTCACTGAATTTCTTAAGCGTTGTATGTCTGAGCCCAATGCATTACAGAAATGGACATTCCCATTCACTACAGTGATTATTAGAGATTTGCCTGGCCATAAGATAAATACAAGATAAATCCCATGAACCTTAAGTCATGAGGGAGCTACTGCTGTAACAAAAGACTTCTTTTCCTAGAAGCTGTAATTTATCTTCTGTAGACTTATGTGTTTCTCCTGAAGGTACGGGGGGAGATGATGCTGTTACCTGCTGCTCTTCTACTCCTAGGTTTTAAGTAAAGGTAGAGTGTTGGATTTCAGTTCCCTTCACCCCTGCTTAGTATTAAGTGCAATGAAACTGGACTCTATTTTGAATGGTAAACATATCCTTAATTTTATGTATAATACGTCTGAGAGACACCGCATTTATTCTTATAGCAAAGATACTGACTCAATTTCTTGCTGGTGCTATTAGAAGCTCTGCAACTTGGAGCTCTGAGTACGGTTTCACAGAAATAAGGCTAAAAAGAGTTTTGGTTTCGGTTATCAAACTCGGTGCCTCTAGAAAAGCATCCCTGAGCAGCGGTAACGCTCCTGGAGCGGGGCGGTTGCTGGGGCTGCTCGAGCGCGGCGCGGCGCGGGGCGGGGCGCGCTGCCATGCGGGCAGATCCCTCCCTGGCTCGCGCAGATCCTGCTGACCTGCCGCTACCTGCGAAGCGCACCTCGCGCGGCGGGCTGCCGGGCATCTGCCCCGGCCTGCTGCGGGCCGTGCGACGCCGGTGACGGACGGGCGGCCCGGTGCGACGGCTCCGTACCCGCAGAGCTTCCCGACAGCGACAACGGCGCAGACACCCGCGGGGCCACCCGTCGCTCCCGCCCGGCCGCGTCCTTCCGCGCAGCCGCGGGGCGGTGCTTCCCCGCACTTCCGTCGGGCGGCGCGGGGTCGCCGCCATGCCGATGAAGGGCCGCTTTCCCGTGCGGCGGACGCTGCAGTACCTCAGCCAAGGCGACGTCATTTTCAAGAGCTCCGTGAAGGTTATGACCGTGAACTACAACACGGCGGGGGAGCCGAGCGAGGGGGCGAGGTGAGCGCGGGGCGGGCGCCGGGCGTCCATCCGCGGAGCGTCGCCGCCCACCTCGTACCGTGCTGTTCTTCTTTCTCTCCCTCCTAGAAAGTTTGTGTTTTTCAACATCCCCCAGATCCAGTACAAAAACCCCTGGGTGCAGATCATGCTCTTCCGGAACATGACGCCTTCGCCCTTCCTCCGTTTCTACCTCGGTAGGTGCCGCGGGCCGCTCTTTTTTTGAAGCACTTCTTTGCGACTACTGTGCAGGTATGTGCTGCTACACTGCTGTGACCTTTTTAACAGATAGCGGAGAGCAGGTTTTGGTTGATGTGGAAGATAAAACCAACAAGGAGATAACTGAGCACATTAAAAAGATTCTGGGCAAAAGCAAGTAAGTAACTCTTCATATAAGCTAACATTCCTTCCCTCTGCCATACGTCTTATTACAGCTTGAGTGGTGCACAGAAATGAAGAAAAATTCATCAGAAATGGTCTTAGCCAGGGAAATCCATCCTGGTTAATTGTAGCCTGGGAAGAGATGGGTAACATCTGCAGGTAACAAACAGATCTCTCTTTTTTTTCTAGAGAAACACTTGAAAAAGAGGAAAGAGAGAGAGAGAAACTGTCACATCCTGCAACTTTTGGGCCCAAGAAGTATCATCTGCGAGAGTGCATGTGTGAAATTGAAGGCCAGGTTCCTTGCCCTGCCTTTGTGCCACTGCCCAAAGAGATGAGAGGAAAATATAAAGCTCCACTGAAAAATGAATCATCTGCATGACATCTCAGGTCAAACAGCTGTTTCCTCAGGACTGGATGATCACAGTGGTTCTTCAAAGACGAGCGTTAACACATCCTGGAAATGGGAGCAAGTTCATGTGCTACTGACATCCCTGTCTCATTACAGCCACAACTAGAATATCTATTGTGAAAAATATTATCAAATAAATATAAGTTTAAAAAAAAAAAAAAAAGCAGCTTTTGTTGTACCAGTTTGCAGTCAAAGCTGGGTAAAAGCAACAGAGAAAGCAATGACCGGAGCCCTATTTCCTACTCATGCCTGCAGGTATAAGGGGTCATAGCAAAAACAGGATAGCTGATGTTGCAAGGGACCTCTGGAGGTCATCTTGCCCAGGACCGTGTCCAGATTGCTTCTGAAGATCTGAGGGAGAGAGCACCACCACAGCCTATTGGACAGCCTGTGCCAGAGTTCGCTCACTCTCACAGTTGTTTTTTTTAACAGTGTCCAGAGGGATCCTCCCATGTTCTAGTTTGTGCCCATTTCTTCTTGCCCTGGCATTAGGCACCACTGAAAAGCCTGGCACCATCATCCCTGTACTCAAGTTATTGATAAACATTGATAAGGCTGGGGCAGGAAAAAATCTTCTCTTTGCTAGGCTGGGCAGTTTCACCTCTCAGCAATTTTTTTGCAAGAGAGGTATTCCCATCTCTTAATTATCTAGATGGCACTTGGACTCTCACCAGTATGTCCATAGCTCTGTTGTACTAAGCCCAGAACTGGACACAGGACTTCAGCTGTGGGATAGGGTAGTAGTGCTCCCCAGTGCTGAGTGGAGTTGCAGGATCAAGTCCCTCAGCCTGCTGGCAGTGCTTCACCAGCTGTAATCCCTAAGTTCCTATTTGCTTTGGGATAAGAGACTAGGCAAAGAATCTCTCTTAAAGCAGCACAGCATACCCAAGCTATGTTTTAATTGCTCCTACTGTTTTCCAGCTTGTACTATCTGAAGGAAGACCAATGATAACATACCCATGCCTGAAGCTTAAATGCTGGGTTTTCTTGCTTAACTGATTTGGTTGTCACTTAAAGTTTGGTTTATCAAGAAAATTTACAGCTTTGAGAAGCACTGAAAAGAATATCAACAGAGGAGAACAGGCAAGTTGATATTTCAAATATATGCCTTAAAACAATCTTCATTATTCTTAAGAAGAAAAAAAATTAACTTTTAAAATGTGGAAATAAAAACCCAAACCCATACAAAGGAGAACTGAATCTTAAGAGCTTCCAGCTATTCTAGCCAGCATGTTGTGCTGGAGTCCAGTACTGTTGTACATCTTCTACTTCTGATGCTACTGGCCCCTACCCACACAGTTTTAGATCACAGTAGATTCTGCCTTAAGTGATTACACTATACCTATAACAGCATGTAAATACACAATAGTACTACATTGCTTTTAATTATTTAACTGCATAGACCTTTAAGTCAGGCTTATATGTGCAAAGTACTCTAGACATAGTTATCAGCATTTCTCAGCTAATGGTTGAATGCAGTATTTCACACTGATTTTTAAGGGATGCTTGAATTATCAGGGATGAATACAGCACAAAATAGATGTTACTGCATCCCTTGTTTAAAGTTTCCATACAAAGTACTGCATGCAATTTTAACACGTCAATGCTAGTTACTTAATAGTTCTACAGTTGTATTCATTTTGTTGTGCCCTGGGAGCCTCACAGCAGTCCAAATACCAGCACACGGTCTTCACAGTGGAGAGAACTTCAGTATGAGAGGGCTGATCTACCACAGTTAACGCTGTCAATGACCATGAGGTATGCTACTCATAAAAATACGTTGTTACGTGTACAGAATGATACTTTATTAGTGTAATTAGGCTGAACATACAAATAGTGCAGGATAGTTACAACAAGGAAAACACACTTTTTAAATGCGAGAGCTGAAGCCACTGAAATATTCTTTTCATCTCAATATCAAAAGGAGCTTTGGGTTATAATGCAGGGAGCACTCCTTGACTAGCAAACTAGTCTGCCTTGAATAACTGACTTGTACTATTTATTTTTAAATGAACAATTCTTGGGATAAACTTTAGCTATCAAAAGTTTTTACTGCCTTTGTAAATCTAATGCCACAGCACAGAATTTTAGTTAGTTTACCACCTTTCAGAATTCTGCTGCACAGACAGTTGGTCCACTGTGCACAGCAGCACTTCAGTGGGTCACTCGGCAATAACAAAACACACTGGTAGAAAAAACTGAAGTTTGTAAGACGACCCATTCTGCACAACTTTCAACTTCAGCTTTAGGCTGCAGTAAGAACAACTGTCCTGAAGTTGCTGCACTGAGCTATTCTGATCAGTTATTAGTGTTACTGAGGGTACATTTGTTGGTTTTGTGTTAAACAGAAGTACATACCTCCAACATATTTAAAAGAAAACAAATCTAGAGTTCCTACTGTTTAAGTAGCACAATTATTTGTGTTTCTGAAATACTAAGTAGTGCCCCAGTTACAGCTATGCTATTCATATCTTATTGGAGACATAGTTAAGAGATGTACCACTCCACAAAACTTTGTACTTCTCAGTAAGTCCAGTACTATTAGTGCAAGAGAGTATGATCAGCCCAATATCCTCCACTTCAGCTTTAATTAAATGCACCTTTTTTTAACTAACTCCTCCCAACCACCTTTTCAAACACTGATGTCTGAAGATGGGCCTCTGCCTCTCAAAGGGGGGGGGGGATAGTGAGGGGGTAGGGAAAGCACCTCAGACCGTCTTTAGCAAAATACGTGCTAACTTAACATTGAACAATCCTAAATTTTACAATACCAATCTTCAGAAGCCCTCCTGTGCCACAGGAGCTGGCCTTCACCTAGTCATTGCCGTGGGCAGAGGTCCGCACCAAGACTCCCATCTGGACCTGCTTACTGAAGACACGCATGCCTGATTCTTATAACTTCTGATGAGAACCAAGTATAAAATAGGAACTTATATTTGGCACAATCACAGCCCAGCTTTCACAGAATTCCAGTTCAGTGACACTTTAGCTCTCTGCTGCAAACAGGATTTCTGTTCTTTAAATGCTGCAAAAAGGATTCAAGTCTCAGATAAGACAAATATATGATTAATCTGTAACCCAGAGAATATAAAGGAATGTGCATGTTCAGAATATAATTAGGAATTTCAAGGTCACCCTTAATACTACAGTTTCAAATGATGCTAGCCTGATGTTCTGAAAATATACTCGTCTACATATTCATTCCCACACACACAGCTCTGAAGCCAGTGTGGCTCTCTGTTAACTGCAGTTTGTGCCTAGAGCAACTGGGAAACTAAAAGTAACGACAAGGTGGCACCTCAGTTCTACCTCGGAGTTCTTATAAACACATTTTAAAAGTTATTCATATTAAGATCAGTGAAGTCTCTAATAAGTTTTTAAATCAATTTTATGTATTATTGCACAAAATTGACCTGTAGCTTGTATATCCTGCATCTCAAAGAATAACAGCAGCCTTTCAACAGCACTTTCTTGTAACTCTCTTAGGGCAATTAGACTGGCCTGCAACTTACACTGTTTATCAGAAGATGCAGAAATCTTACAAACACTTTTGTCTCTTCAGTCAAAGCTCCACTTGAAAAGCCAGTAACTCAGCCGCCGTAACAACACAGTGGAAACAAGGAGGAAAGATGAGAAACCAACCCTGACACCATTTCAAAGTGACAGTTTCCTATTACTGCTTAACCCTTTTGACCAAAATGTCAAGACAAATTAGCATTAAGATGGTTGTAACAACTTGTTATAAGTTTTTCTTAGTATGTTTTCTTAGTATGTAAGTGTGTCTTAGTTCAAGACTAGCAGCATTCCTCTTATCTTCTTTCTGAAAGGCTGAGTAATATTGGGAATACATAAATGAAAGTATAAAATACAACGTTCTCCCAATTCCTCGTAATCTGTACTGCTGTTTATAACTGCTCCATCTTCCCATCTCTTAACAGTGAACTTGAGATAACTATTACAAGGTGATTACTGCTTCAACAGTTGGATTTTTCCTTTTGTTTTGCTAACGTGTACTTCAGTTCTTTCAAGTTCTCTGTCAGTAGCTCCACCTCATCCATTCGTCCACTATGCTTGGCATCAAATATGTAGGCTTTTATATTATCTATCTGTTGGAGAAGCAGTTCCTCCTCTATAGCCTCCTCTCTTAAGATCTCACTGACATCCTCCACTTCAAAGGGATTGGTAGAAGATCCTTCTTCAAATGGATTTCCAGAATTCCAATTGCTCCCAGACTTCTGAAATGGATTTTCATCCTCTTCAAAGGGATTTAAAGTACTGACAGATGCTCCACTAGTTTGTTCACCTTCCTCCTCATTTTCAAATGGATTATACTCTTTTTTATCACTTTGCAGAGCTGTGTTAAAGAAAGAAATCGGTTGAGATACATCTTTGGCAAATGGGTTAGTGGGATCTTCCTCTGACAGAGGGGTATCTGCTTCATCTTCAAAGGGGTTTAGACCGGCTGCCTGATTTTGGTCTTTGTCACACTGCGGAGTATTGTGGTGTCTGACTGGAAAGATTAAGTACTTTTTAGCTGGCAACTGCTGAACATCATTAGTTTCGAAACTTCGGTTCCCTTTCACTTGATTAATATCTAAACCCAATCCATGTGCTGACAAGTTCTGATTCTCTTTTGCAGCTTCATACTGATGCTGCTTGCCTTCTCTGAAATCTAAGGAGCCTGTCCTTGAATGCTGAGACGTGAATTTGTGGTGTTCTCTTTCCCACTCTTTTTCACAAAGGAACTGAAGTTCTTCCCTCTGCTTCTCTTCTTCTTCTGCCTGTTTTTTAGAAAGCTCAATAGCTTTTAGAGTTTGTTGTTGATCATACTCATCCTGAAGTTGCCTCAGGTTTTCTTGCAACATACGGACTTCATCCAGCCGATTAGCTGCTTTTGCTTGCTTAATAAAGGATGTGATGTTGTCAATCTGCTGAAGAAGTGGGTCTGCTACCTCACTCTGTCGAGATATGCTAGATGTAGGTAGCCAGCCTTCAGATTTCTTGACTGTTACATTTTTAAGGAGAGTTGCATCACCATTAACTGCACTTGCAGATCTGTAAGTCAAGTCTTTCTGCTTCTCATCTTGTTTTCTGTGTGTTTCAAGAGCTGCCTAAAACAAACATATACAGAGAGAACATGAGCTTGAAAAATTCTATTTTAACTTTCATATTTACAAACAAAATAGGCTGTCTACCTTAGATACTGCTGTCACAAACATCAATTCAATCTTTAGTTACTCTGCAAAAAATGTTCATTTTTGTAATATTACCTATTATTTGTTAATGAAATCTATTCACATCTGCCTATACCAACTTGAAGTCCAGAAGGAGCAGTGACAGTGCTGTATATAGAGTAAAAGACACCAAAATCCAACTGTTCAAAGAGATTCTCAGGCAGATTTGGATAGTAACCATACCACATCCACCTATAGCAGATACTTCTGTAATTGGGCACTGTAAATATCAATTATATCATTAGCTTTTGGAATGCAATTACTTATATTTCTACTGCAACACCAAGCTGGTTTATTTCTCGGTTAGTGATGTCCTTCCAGCCGAGAATATCCTCTTGAAGCTGCATCCATGTCTTTATTTATTTTTTTAAACCACCTGGAGAAGTATTCAAATTCTACTTGCACAAATGACTCAGTTTAAAGCTTTCTGCTGCAGTACAGGCAGAACAACAGCACCCACAAACAAGCCACTGCTGCTTTCTAGAAGCGTCCAGCTTTCAGGACACGTCTCTCTGTACTGGGAAGAACTACACTGACTGTTACACAAATCCCTGAAAACAAGTATGGAACGATCTGCACAGAAAATGAAAAAAGAAGAGAACTCTAGTCTTAAGGACAGCTGATCATGCACAGGTAGCTACTAACACATCAAGATAAACTATGAATTGTAAATAATTATGTGTCTGTTTAAGTCCTTGAAGGAGGCCCTCATACAAATACAGATCTTGACCTGCCTTACCATATGCAGTCTTCTCTTCTTCAGTTCTTCATACTGATCTTTGGTTGGCAGGGACATTAGGCCAAACAGTTTTTCCTGCCAAATATTGAAATATTTACAGTGAATGCTTGCAGGCATTCAGACTAGTTTTAAAGTACTTGAAGGAAACACCAACAAATGCTCCAGAGACAAATATGAGGTACTCCTCCATTGCAGTCACCTTTCCAAGTTGGAACACATCGTGGCTGCTGTAACTATACTACTAGCCAGGCTGGGCCTCTGCCAGAGACAAAGCCAAGACTTACAGATTTTTTTAGGCCCCTGAACCAATGCTGCTCTGACTATGCTATCCATATTCAGAGTGACTGCAGAAAACCTATAGAAGTAAATCCCTACAGAAGTAAACCTTCTGTCAAAAGAAGTCTTAAGTCACACAGATGGGCAGCAAAGAACAGAACACTACATAAAATTCAGCTCATAATATATGCTCTATTTACCTGAACAAAAAGAGTAGCTGAGTATCTTATCATTCTCTGAAGCTGTAGTGTTTTAGGATGAGGTTGGGGCTCTTCGTGCAAGCCTAGACTCAGAATCTTCTTACTGAATCAAAGCAAACATAAGCTCATCCATTCAACCACAAGGGCCAAGGAAAATACAACAGAAAAAGAGGAAGACAATACCAAATGAACATTTTTAGATGTTCTGTTAGGTAAGCCATTCTAAATATTACCAGCAGTAATAATTTTTATTATTATTATTTTTAACTATGCCTCTACTTGCTTCCTCTGTGCATGGTTAGAAATTGATGGTGCACAGGAACAGCATCTACTTTTCAACATGCTCTTTACAATGGAGCAGGCAAGTTGATTATCTGTATGAATAAGCAGAAGCTCCAAAAGTTGTGGATAAGAAGGAGAGTTAGTACAAGCTGCATTAGAAGAGGGGAGAAACATAAATCAATTTATGCATATAGCAAGAGAGAGCGCATGCACATCCTTTACCTTAGGGCATCTATAAATTCGTATACTTTTTGAATCTCCACTCTCAAGTCATTAGCATG